>NC_058081.1:378680351-379002733 GCF_014858855.1 Bufo gargarizans | reverse complement strand
TAGTGACCTTACGGAGATCACCAGAAGGGGGCGCACAGTCCCCATCATGTATGACTATCAGATGTATATAGTTACATTAACAGGAGCTCACCATCAGGGGAGCACATCCTCTATCAGTGTATGACGTCATATGTAATATAGTGGACAGTACAGGAAGATCACCACATGGGCACGTCCTCTATCGTTATGCCTATCAATGTATATAGTGATATTTCAGGAATCACCAGCAGGGGTCCACAGTCAGCTATCATTGAGACTATCAGATTAATACGTGACATTACGTAGCTCACCCCAGGGGTCCACAGTCCTTCTATCCGTGTGTGACTACCGATTTAGATAGTGACATACAGGATATCAACATCAGGTATCACAGTCCTCTATCATTGTATGACTTCTATGTATATAGTTGCCCATGACAGGAGAGCACCAGCGGGGGGCCAGTCCTCTATCAGTGTATGACTATCAGATGTATATAGGACATTACAGGGATCACCAGCAGGGGGCACAGTCCTCTATCATTGTATGCGATCAGATGATATAGTGGGGACATTACAGGAGTTCCCCAGCAGGGGGGGCCACAGTGCAGTCCCTCTAGCGAGTTATAGATGAAATTACAGGAGATCACCAGCAGGGGCGCACAGTCCTCTATCAGTGTAGTGACTATCAGATGTATATAGTGACATTACAGGAGATCACCAGCAGGGGGAGCACAGTCCTCTATCAGTGTATGACTATCAGATGTATATAGTGACATTACAGGAGATCACCAGCAGGGGGAGCACAGTCCTCTATCAGTGTATGACTATCAGATGTATATAGTGACATTACAGGAGATCACCAGCAGGGGGGGCACAGTCCTCTATCAGTGTATGACTATCAGATGTATATAGTGACATTACAGGAGATCACCAGCAGGGGGGGCACAGTCCTCTATCAGTGTATGACTATCAGATGTATATAGTGACATTACAGGAGATCACCAGCAGGGGGGGCACAGTCCTCTATCAGTGTATGACTATCAGATGTATATAGTGACATTACAGGAGATCACCAGCAGGGGGGCACAGTCCTCTATCAGTGTATGACTATCAGATGTATATAGTGACATTACAGGAGATCACCAGCAGGGGGGAGCACAGTCCTCTATCAGTGTATGACTATCAGATGTATATAGTGACATTACAGGAGATCACCAGCAGGGGGGGCACAGTCCTCTATCAGTGTATGACTATCAGATGTATATAGTGACCATTACAGGAGATCACCAGCAGGGGGGCACAGTCCTCTATCAGTGTGTGACTATCAGATGTATATAGTGACATTACAGGAGATCACCAGCAGGGGGAGCACAGTCCTCTATCAGTGTATGACTATCAGATGTATATAGTGACATTACAGGAGATCACCAGCAGGGGGAGCACAGTCCTCTATCAGTGTATGACTATCAGATGTATATAGTGACATTACAGGAGATCACCAGCAGGGGGGCACAGTCCTCTATCAGTGTATGACTATCAGATGTATATAGTGACATTACAGGAGATCACCAGCAGGGGGGAGCACAGTCCTCTATCAGTGTATGACTATCAGATGTATATAGTGACATTACAGGAGATCACCAGCAGGGGGGCACAGTCCTCTATCAGTGTATGACTATCAGATGTATAGTGACATTACAGGAGATCACCAGCAGGGGGAGCACAGTCCTCTATCAGTGTATGACTATCAGATGTATATAGTGACATTACAGGAGATCACCAGCAGGGGGAGCACAGTCCTCTATCAGTGTATGACTATCAGATGTATATAGTGACATTACAGGAGATCACCAGCAGGGGGAGCACAGTCCTCTATCAGTGTATGACTATCAGATGTATATAGTGACATTACAGGAGATCACCAGCAGGGGGCGCACAGTCCTCTATCAGTGTATGACTATCAGATGTATATAGTGACATTACAGGAGATCACCAGCAGGGGGGAGCACAGTCCTCTATCAGTGTATGACTATCAGATGTATATAGTGACATTACAGGAGATCACCAGCAGGGGGGAGCACAGTCCTCTATCAGTGTATGACTATCAGATGTATATAGTGACATTACAGGAGATCACCAGCAGGGGGAGCACAGTCCTCTATCAGTGTATGACTATCAGATGTATATAGTGACATTACAGGAGATCACCAGCAGGGGGAGCACAGTCCTCTATCAGTGTATGACTATCAGATGTATATAGTGACATTACAGGAGATCACCAGCAGGGGGAGCACAGTCCTCTATCAGTGTATGACTATCAGATGTATATAGTGACATTACAGGAGATCACCAGCAGGGGGAGCACAGTCCTCTATCAGTGTATGACTATCAGATGTATATAGTGACATTACAGGAGATCACCAGCAGGGGGAGCACAGTCCTCTATCAGTGTATGACTATCAGATGTATATAGTGACATTACAGGAGATCACCAGCAGGGGGGCACAGTCCTCTATCAGTGTATGACTATCAGATGTATATAGTGACATTACAGGAGATCACCAGCAGGGGGAGCACAGTCCTCTATCAGTGTATGACTATCAGATGTATATAGTGACATTACAGGAGATCACCAGCAGGGGGAGCACAGTCCTCTATCAGTGTATGACTATCAGATGTATATAGTGACATTACAGGAGATCACCAGCAGGGGGCGCACAGTCCTCTATCAGTGTATGACTATCAGATGTATATAGTGACATTACAGGAGATCACCAGCAGGGGGGCACAGTCCTCTATCAGTGTATGACTATCAGATGTATATAGTGACATTACAGGAGATCACCAGCAGGGGGGCACAGTCCTCTATCAGTGTATGACTATCAGATGTATATAGTGACATTACAGGAGATCACCAGCAGGGGGCACAGTCCTCTATCAGTGTATGACTATCAGATGTATATAGTGACATTACAGGAGATCACCAGCAGGGGGCGCACAGTCCTCTATCAGTGTATGACTATCAGATGTATATAGTGACATTACAGGAGATCACCAGCAGGGGGGCACAGTCCTCTATCAGTGTATGACTATCAGATGTATATAGTGACATTACAGGAGATCACCAGCAGGGGGAGCACAGTCCTCTATCAGTGTATGACTATCAGATGTATATAGTGACATTACAGGAGATCACCAGCAGGGGGGCACAGTCCTCTATCAGTGTATGACTATCAGATGTATATAGTGACATTACAGGAGATCACCAGCAGGGGGAGCACAGTCCTCTATCAGTGTATGACTATCAGATGTATATAGTGACATTACAGGAGATCACCAGCAGGGGGGCACAGTCCTCTATCAGTGTATGACTATCAGATGTATATAGTGACATTACAGGAGATCACCAGCAGGGGGGGCACAGTCCTCTATCAGTGTATGACTATCAGATGTATATAGTGACATTACAGGAGATCACCAGCAGGGGGCGCACAGTCCTCTATCAGTGTATGACTATCAGATGTATATAGTGACATTACAGGAGATCACCAGCAGGGGGGCACAGTCCTCTATCAGTGTATGACTATCAGATGTATATAGTGACATTACAGGAGATCACCAGCAGGGGGAGCACAGTCCTCTATCAGTGTATGACTATCAGATGTATATAGTGACATTACAGGAGATCACCAGCAGGGGGAGCACAGTCCTCTATCAGTGTATGACTATCAGATGTATATAGTGACATTACAGGAGATCACCAGCAGGGGGAGCACAGTCCTCTATCAGTGTATGACTATCAGATGTATATAGTGACATTACAGGAGATCACCAGCAGGGGGGCACAGTCCTCTATCAGTGTATGACTATCAGATGTATATAGTGACATTACAGGAGATCACCAGCAGGGGGGCACAGTCCTCTATCAGTGTATGACTATCAGATGTATATAGTGACATTACAGGAGATCACCAGCAGGGGGGCACAGTCCTCTATCAGTGTATGACTATCAGATGTATATAGTGACATTACAGGAGATCACCAGCAGGGGGAGCACAGTCCTCTATCATGATGACTATATTATAGTGACATTACAGGAGATCACCAGCAGGGGGAGCACAGTCCTCTATCAGTGTATGACTATCAGATGTATATAGTGACATTACAGGAGATCACCAGCAGGGGGAGCACAGTCCTCTATCAGTGTATGACTATCAGATGTATATAGTGACATTACAGGAGATCACCAGCAGGGGGAGCACAGTCCTCTATCAGTGTATGACTATCAGATGTATATAGTGACATTACAGGAGATCACCAGCAGGGGGGCACAGTCCTCTATCAGTGTATGACTATCAGATGTATATAGTGACATTACAGGAGATCACCAGCAGGGGGAGCACAGTCCTCTATCAGTGTATGACTATCAGATGTATATAGTGACATTACAGGAGATCACCAGCAGGGGGGGCACAGTCCTCTATCAGTGTATGACTATCAGATGTATATAGTGACATTACAGGAGATCACCAGCAGGGGGGGCACAGTCCTCTATCAGTGTATGACTATCAGATGTATATAGTGACATTACAGGAGATCACCAGCAGGGGGAGCACAGTCCTCTATCAGTGTATGACTATCAGATGTATATAGTGACATTACAGGAGATCACCAGCAGGGGGGCACAGTCCTCTATCAGTGTATGACTATCAGATGTATATAGTGACATTACAGGAGATCACCAGCAGGGGGAGCACAGTCCTCTATCAGTGTATGACTATCAGATGTATATAGTGACATTACAGGAGATCACCAGCAGGGGGAGCACAGTCCTCTATCAGTGTATGACTATCAGATGTATATAGTGACATTACAGGAGATCACCAGCAGGGGGGCACAGTCCTCTATCAGTGTATGACTATCAGATGTATATAGTGACATTACAGGAGATCACCAGCAGGGGGAGCACAGTCCTCTATCAGTGTATGACTATCAGATGTATATAGTGACATTACAGGAGATCACCAGCAGGGGGGGCACAGTCCTCTATCAGTGTATGACTATCAGATGTATATAGTGACATTACAGGAGATCACCAGCAGGGGGGGCACAGTCCTCTATCAGTGTATGACTATCAGATGTATATAGTGACATTACAGGAGATCACCAGCAGGGGGGGCACAGTCCTCTATCAGTGTATGACTATCAGATGTATATAGTGACATTACAGGAGATCACCAGCAGGGGGGCACAGTCCTCTATCAGTGTATGACTATCAGATGTATATAGTGACATTACAGGAGATCACCAGCAGGGGGAGCACAGTCCTCTATCAGTGTATGACTATCAGATGTATATAGTGACATTACAGGAGATCACCAGCAGGGGGGGCACAGTCCTCTATCAGTGTATGACTATCAGATGTATATAGTGACATTACAGGAGATCACCAGCAGGGGGAGCACAGTCCTCTATCAGTGTATGACTATCAGATGTATATAGTGACATTACAGGAGATCACCAGCAGGGGGGGCACAGTCCTCTATCAGTGTATGACTATCAGATGTATATAGTGACATTACAGGAGATCACCAGCAGGGGGGGCACAGTCCTCTATCAGTGTATGACTATCAGATGTATATAGTGACATTACAGGAGATCACCAGCAGGGGGAGCACAGTCCTCTATCAGTGTATGACTATCAGATGTATATAGTGACATTACAGGAGATCACCAGCAGGGGGGGCACAGTCCTCTATCAGTGTATGACTATCAGATGTATATAGTGACATTACAGGAGATCACCAGCAGGGGGAGCACAGTCCTCTATCAGTGTATGACTATCAGATGTATATAGTGACATTACAGGAGATCACCAGCAGGGGGAGCACAGTCCTCTATCAGTGTATGACTATCAGATGTATATAGTGACATTACAGGAGATCACCAGCAGGGGGAGCACAGTCCTCTATCAGTGTATGACTATCAGATGTATATAGTGACATTACAGGAGATCACCAGCAGGGGGAGCACAGTCCTCTATCAGTGTATGACTATCAGATGTATATAGTGACATTACAGGAGATCACCAGCAGGGGGAGCACAGTCCTCTATCAGTGTATGACTATCAGATGTATATAGTGACATTACAGGAGATCACCAGCAGGGGGGGCACAGTCCTCTATCAGTGTATGACTATCAGATGTATATAGTGACATTACAGGAGATCACCAGCAGGGGGAGCACAGTCCTCTATCAGTGTATGACTATCAGATGTATATAGTGACATTACAGGAGATCACCAGCAGGGGGAGCACAGTCCTCTATCAGTGTATGACTATCAGATGTATATAGTGACATTACAGGAGATCACCAGCAGGGGGAGCACAGTCCTCTATCAGTGTATGACTATCAGATGTATATAGTGACATTACAGGAGATCACCAGCAGGGGGAGCACAGTCCTCTATCAGTGTATGACTATCAGATGTATATAGTGACATTACAGGAGATCACCAGCAGGGGGGGCACAGTCCTCTATCAGTGTATGACTATCAGATGTATATAGTGACATTACAGGAGATCACCAGCAGGGGGCGCACAGTCCTCTATCAGTGTATGACTATCAGATGTATATAGTGACATTACAGGAGATCACCAGCAGGGGGGGCACAGTCCTCTATCAGTGTATGACTATCAGATGTATATAGTGACATTACAGGAGATCACCAGCAGGGGGGGCACAGTCCTCTATCAGTGTATGACTATCAGATGTATATAGTGACATTACAGGAGATCACCAGCAGGGGGGGCACAGTCCTCTATCAGTGTATGACTATCAGATGTATATAGTGACATTACAGGAGATCACCAGCAGGGGGGCACAGTCCTCTATCAGTGTATGACTATCAGATGTATATAGTGACATTACAGGAGATCACCAGCAGGGGGCGCACAGTCCTCTATCAGTGTATGACTATCAGATGTATATAGTGACATTACAGGAGATCACCAGCAGGGGGAGCACAGTCCTCTATCAGTGTATGACTATCAGATGTATATAGTGACATTACAGGAGATCACCAGCAGGGGGGGCACAGTCCTCTATCAGTGTATGACTATCAGATGTATATAGTGACATTACAGGAGATCACCAGCAGGGGGAGCACAGTCCTCTATCAGTGTATGACTATCAGATGTATATAGTGACATTACAGGAGATCACCAGCAGGGGGAGCACAGTCCTCTATCAGTGTATGACTATCAGATGTATATAGTGACATTACAGGAGATCACCAGCAGGGGGAGCACAGTCCTCTATCAGTGTATGACTATCAGATGTATATAGTGACATTACAGGAGATCACCAGCAGGGGGCGCACAGTCCTCTATCAGTGTATGACTATCAGATGTATATAGTGACATTACAGGAGATCACCAGCAGGGGGGGCACAGTCCTCTATCAGTGTATGACTATCAGATGTATATAGTGACATTACAGGAGATCACCAGCAGGGGGAGCACAGTCCTCTATCAGTGTATGACTATCAGATGTATATAGTGACATTACAGGAGATCACCAGCAGGGGGAGCACAGTCCTCTATCAGTGTATGACTATCAGATGTATATAGTGACATTACAGGAGATCACCAGCAGGGGGGGCACAGTCCTCTATCAGTGTATGACTATCAGATGTATATAGTGACATTACAGGAGATCACCAGCAGGGGGGGCACAGTCCTCTATCAGTGTATGACTATCAGATGTATATAGTGACATTACAGGAGATCACCAGCAGGGGGGGCACAGTCCTCTATCAGTGTATGACTATCAGATGTATATAGTGACATTACAGGAGATCACCAGCAGGGGGGCACAGTCCTCTATCAGTGTATGACTATCAGATGTATATAGTGACATTACAGGAGATCACCAGCAGGGGGGCACAGTCCTCTATCAGTGTATGACTATCAGATGTATATAGTGACATTACAGGAGATCACCAGCAGGGGGGGCACAGTCCTCTATCAGTGTATGACTATCAGATGTATATAGTGACATTACAGGAGATCACCAGCAGGGGGGCACAGTCCTCTATCAGTGTATGACTATCAGATGTATATAGTGACATTACAGGAGATCACCAGCAGGGGGAGCACAGTCCTCTATCAGTGTATGACTATCAGATGTATATAGTGACATTACAGGAGATCACCAGCAGGGGGAGCACAGTCCTCTATCAGTGTATGACTATCAGATGTATATAGTGACATTACAGGAGATCACCAGCAGGGGGAGCACAGTCCTCTATCAGTGTATGACTATCAGATGTATATAGTGACATTACAGGAGATCACCAGCAGGGGGAGCACAGTCCTCTATCAGTGTATGACTATCAGATGTATATAGTGACATTACAGGAGATCACCAGCAGGGGGCGCACAGTCCTCTATCAGTGTATGACTATCAGATGTATATAGTGACATTACAGGAGATCACCAGCAGGGGGAGCACAGTCCTCTATCAGTGTATGACTATCAGATGTATATAGTGACATTACAGGAGATCACCAGCAGGGGGCGCACAGTCCTCTATCAGTGTATGACTATCAGATGTATATAGTGACATTACAGGAGATCACCAGCAGGGGGCGCACAGTCCTCTATCAGTGTATGACTATCAGATGTATATAGTGACATTACAGGAGATCACCAGCAGGGGGAGCACAGTCCTCTATCAGTGTATGACTATCAGATGTATATAGTGACATTACAGGAGATCACCAGCAGGGGGAGCACAGTCCTCTATCAGTGTATGACTATCAGATGTATATAGTGACATTACAGGAGATCACCAGCAGGGGGGCACAGTCCTCTATCAGTGTATGACTATCAGATGTATATAGTGACATTACAGGAGATCACCAGCAGGGGGAGCACAGTCCTCTATCAGTGTATGACTATCAGATGTATATAGTGACATTACAGGAGATCACCAGCAGGGGGAGCACAGTCCTCTATCAGTGTATGACTATCAGATGTATATAGTGACATTACAGGAGATCACCAGCAGGGGGGGCACAGTCCTCTATCAGTGTATGACTATCAGATGTATATAGTGACATTACAGGAGATCACCAGCAGGGGGGCACAGTCCTCTATCAGTGTATGACTATCAGATGTATATAGTGACATTACAGGAGATCACCAGCAGGGGGGGCACAGTCCTCTATCAGTGTATGACTATCAGATGTATATAGTGACATTACAGGAGATCACCAGCAGGGGGGGCACAGTCCTCTATCAGTGTATGACTATCAGATGTATATAGTGACATTACAGGAGATCACCAGCAGGGGGGGCACAGTCCTCTATCAGTGTATGACTATCAGATGTATATAGTGACATTACAGGAGATCACCAGCAGGGGGGCACAGTCCTCTATCAGTGTATGACTATCAGATGTATATAGTGACATTACAGGAGATCACCAGCAGGGGGGCACAGTCCTCTATCAGTGTATGACTATCAGATGTATATAGTGACATTACAGGAGATCACCAGCAGGGGGGCACAGTCCTCTATCAGTGTATGACTATCAGATGTATATAGTGACATTACAGGAGATCACCAGCAGGGGGGGCACAGTCCTCTATCAGTGTATGACTATCAGATGTATATAGTGACATTACAGGAGATCACCAGCAGGGGGGGCACAGTCCTCTATCAGTGTATGACTATCAGATGTATATAGTGACATTACAGGAGATCACCAGCAGGGGGAGCACAGTCCTCTATCAGTGTATGACTATCAGATGTATATAGTGACATTACAGGAGATCACCAGCAGGGGGGCACAGTCCTCTATCAGTGTATGACTATCAGATGTATATAGTGACATTACAGGAGATCACCAGCAGGGGGAGCACAGTCCTCTATCAGTGTATGACTATCAGATGTATATAGTGACATTACAGGAGATCACCAGCAGGGGGCGCACAGTCCTCTATCAGTGTATGACTATCAGATGTATATAGTGACATTACAGGAGATCACCAGCAGGGGGAGCACAGTCCTCTATCAGTGTATGACTATCAGATGTATATAGTGACATTACAGGAGATCACCAGCAGGGGGAGCACAGTCCTCTATCAGTGTATGACTATCAGATGTATATAGTGACATTACAGGAGATCACCAGCAGGGGGGGCACAGTCCTCTATCAGTGTATGACTATCAGATGTATATAGTGACATTACAGGAGATCACCAGCAGGGGGGGCACAGTCCTCTATCAGTGTATGACTATCAGATGTATATAGTGACATTACAGGAGATCACCAGCAGGGGGGGCACAGTCCTCTATCAGTGTATGACTATCAGATGTATATAGTGACATTACAGGAGATCACCAGCAGGGGGGGCACAGTCCTCTATCAGTGTATGACTATCAGATGTATATAGTGACATTACAGGAGATCACCAGCAGGGGGAGCACAGTCCTCTATCAGTGTATGACTATCAGATGTATATAGTGACATTACAGGAGATCACCAGCAGGGGGAGCACAGTCCTCTATCAGTGTATGACTATCAGATGTATATAGTGACATTACAGGAGATCACCAGCAGGGGGAGCACAGTCCTCTATCAGTGTATGACTATCAGATGTATATAGTGACATTACAGGAGATCACCAGCAGGGGGGGCACAGTCCTCTATCAGTGTATGACTATCAGATGTATATAGTGACATTACAGGAGATCACCAGCAGGGGGAGCACAGTCCTCTATCAGTGTATGACTATCAGATGTATATAGTGACATTACAGGAGATCACCAGCAGGGGGAGCACAGTCCTCTATCAGTGTATGACTATCAGATGTATATAGTGACATTACAGGAGATCACCAGCAGGGGGGCACAGTCCTCTATCAGTGTATGACTATCAGATGTATATAGTGACATTACAGGAGATCACCAGCAGGGGGAGCACAGTCCTCTATCAGTGTATGACTATCAGATGTATATAGTGACATTACAGGAGATCACCAGCAGGGGGCGCACAGTCCTCTATCAGTGTATGACTATCAGATGTATATAGTGACATTACAGGAGATCACCAGCAGGGGGGCACAGTCCTCTATCAGTGTATGACTATCAGATGTATATAGTGACATTACAGGAGATCACCAGCAGGGGGGCACAGTCCTCTATCAGTGTATGACTATCAGATGTATATAGTGACATTACAGGAGATCACCAGCAGGGGGGGCACAGTCCTCTATCAGTGTATGACTATCAGATGTATATAGTGACATTACAGGAGATCACCAGCAGGGGGGCACAGTCCTCTATCAGTGTATGACTATCAGATGTATATAGTGACATTACAGGAGATCACCAGCAGGGGGGGCACAGTCCTCTATCAGTGTATGACTATCAGATGTATATAGTGACATTACAGGAGATCACCAGCAGGGGGGGCACAGTCCTCTATCAGTGTATGACTATCAGATATATAGTGACATTACAGGAGATCACCAGCAGGGGGGGCACAGTCCTCTATCAGTGTATGACTATCAGATGTATATAGTGACATTACAGGAGATCACCAGCAGGGGGAGCACAGTCCTCTATCAGTTGTATATAGTGACATTACAGGAGATCACCAGCAGGGGGGGCACAGTCCTCTATCAGTGTATGACTATCAGATGTATATAGTGACATTACAGGAGATCACCAGCAGGGGGGCACAGTCCTCTATCAGTGTATGACTATCAGATGTATATAGTGACATTACAGGAGATCACCAGCAGGGGGGGCACAGTCCTCTATCAGTGTATGACTATCAGATGTATATAGTGACATTACAGGAGATCACCAGCAGGGGGAGCACAGTCCTCTATCAGTGTGTGACTATCAGATGTATATAGTGACATTACAGGAGATCACCAGCAGGGGGCGCACAGTCCTCTATCAGTGTATGACTATCAGATGTATATAGTGACATTACAGGAGATCACCAGCAGGGGGAGCACAGTCCTCTATCAGATGTATATAGTGACATTACAGGAGATCACCAGCAGGGGGCGCACAGTCCTCTATCAGTGTATGACTATCAGATGTATATAGTGACATTACAGGAGATCACCAGCAGGGGGAGCACAGTCCTCTATCAGTATGACTATCAGATATAGTGACATTACAGGAGATCACCAGCAGGGGGCACAGTCCTCTATCAGTGTATGACTATCAGATGTATATAGTGACATTACAGGAGATCACCAGCAGGGGGAGCACAGTCCTCTATCAGTGTGTGACTATCAGATGTATATAGTGACATTACAGGAGATCACCAGCAGGGGGAGCACAGTCCTCTATCAGTGTATGACTATCAGATGTATATAGTGACATTACAGGAGATCACCAGCAGGGGGGGCACAGTCCTCTATCAGTGTATGACTATCAGATGTATATAGTGACATTACAGGAGATCACCAGCAGGGGGGGCACAGTCCTCTATCAGTGTATGACTATCAGATATATATAGTGACATTACAGGAGATCACCAGCAGGGGGAGCACAGTCCTCTATCAGTGTATGACTATCAGATGTATATATAGTGACATTACAGGAGATCACCAGCAGGGGGAGCACAGTCCTCTATCAGATGTATATAGTGACATTACAGGAGATCACCAGCAGGGGGGCACAGTCCTCTATCAGTGTATGACTATCAGATGTATATAGTGACATTACAGGAGATCACCAGCAGGGGGAGCACAGTCCTCTATCAGTGTATGACTATCAGATGTATATAGTGACATTACAGGAGATCACCAGCAGGGGGAGCACAGTCCTCTATCAGTGTATGACTATCAGATGTATATAGTGACATTACAGGAGATCACCAGCAGGGGGAGCACAGTCCTCTATCAGTGTATGACTATCAGATGTATATAGTGACATTACAGGAGATCACCAGCAGGGGGCGCACAGTCCTCTATCAGTGTATGACTATCAGATGTATATAGTGACATTACAGGAGATCACCAGCAGGGGGAGCACAGTCCTCTATCAGTGTATGACTATCAGATGTATATAGTGACATTACAGGAGATCACCAGCAGGGGGGCACAGTCCTCTATCAGTGTATGACTATCAGATGTATATAGTGACATTACAGGAGATCACCAGCAGGGGGAGCACAGTCCTCTATCAGTGTATGACTATCAGATGTATATAGTGACATTACAGGAGATCACCAGCAGGGGGAGCACAGTCCTCTATCAGTGTATGACTATCAGATGTATATAGTGACATTACAGGAGATCACCAGCAGGGGGGGCACAGTCCTCTATCAGTGTATGACTATCAGATGTATATAGTGACATTACAGGAGATCACCAGCAGGGGGGGCACAGTCCTCTATCAGTGTATGACTATCAGATGTATATAGTGACATTACAGGAGATCACCAGCAGGGGGAGCACAGTCCTCTATCAGTGTATGACTATCAGATGTATATAGTGACATTACAGGAGATCACCAGCAGGGGGAGCACAGTCCTCTATCAGTGTATGACTATCAGATGTATATAGTGACATTACAGGAGATCACCAGCAGGGGGAGCACAGTCCTCTATCAGTGTATGACTATCAGATGTATATAGTGACATTACAGGAGATCACCAGCAGGGGGGGCACAGTCCTCTATCAGTGTATGACTATCAGATGTATATAGTGACATTACAGGAGATCACCAGCAGGGGGCGCACAGTCCTCTATCAGTGTATGACTATCAGATGTATATAGTGACATTACAGGAGATCACCAGCAGGGGGGCACAGTCCTCTATCAGTGTATGACTATCAGATGTATATAGTGACATTACAGGAGATCACCAGCAGGGGGAGCACAGTCCTCTATCAGTGTATGACTATCAGATGTATATAGTGACATTACAGGAGATCACCAGCAGGGGGGGCACAGTCCTCTATCAGTGTATGACTATCAGATGTATATAGTGACATTACAGGAGATCACCAGCAGGGGGCGCACAGTCCTCTATCAGTGTATGACTATCAGATGTATATAGTGACATTACAGGAGATCACCAGCAGGGGGGGCACAGTCCTCTATCAGTGTATGACTATCAGATGTATATAGTGACATTACAGGAGATCACCAGCAGGGGGCGCACAGTCCTCTATCAGTGTATGACTATCAGATGTATATAGTGACATTACAGGAGATCACCAGCAGGGGGCGCACAGTCCTCTATCAGTGTATGACTATCAGATGTATATAGTGACATTACAGGAGATCACCAGCAGGGGGAGCACAGTCCTCTATCAGTGTATGACTATCAGATGTATATAGTGACATTACAGGAGATCACCAGCAGGGGGAGCACAGTCCTCTATCAGTGTATGACTATCAGATGTATATAGTGACATTACAGGAGATCACCAGCAGGGGGAGCACAGTCCTCTATCAGTGTATGACTATCAGATGTATATAGTGACATTACAGGAGATCACCAGCAGGGGGAGCACAGTCCTCTATCAGTGTATGACTATCAGATGTATATAGTGACATTACAGGAGATCACCAGCAGGGGGGGCACAGTCCTCTATCAGTGTATGACTATCAGATGTATATAGTGACATTACAGGAGATCACCAGCAGGGGGAGCACAGTCCTCTATCAGTGTATGACTATCAGATGTATATAGTGACATTACAGGAGATCACCAGCAGGGGGGGCACAGTCCTCTATCAGTGTATGACTATCAGATGTATATAGTGACATTACAGGAGATCACCAGCAGGGGGGCACAGTCCTCTATCAGTGTATGACTATCAGATGTATATAGTGACATTACAGGAGATCACCAGCAGGGGGAGCACAGTCCTCTATCAGTGTATGACTATCAGATGTATATAGTGACATTACAGGAGATCACCAGCAGGGGGAGCACAGTCCTCTATCAGTGTATGACTATCAGATGTATATAGTGACATTACAGGAGATCACCAGCAGGGGGAGCACAGTCCTCTATCAGTGTATGACTATCAGATGTATATAGTGACATTACAGGAGATCACCAGCAGGGGGCGCACAGTCCTCTATCAGTGTATGACTATCAGATGTATATAGTGACATTACAGGAGATCACCAGCAGGGGGGGCACAGTCCTCTATCAGTGTATGACTATCAGATGTATATAGTGACATTACAGGAGATCACCAGCAGGGGGAGCACAGTCCTCTATCAGTGTATGACTATCAGATGTATATAGTGACATTACAGGAGATCACCAGCAGGGGGGCACAGTCCTCTATCAGTGTATGACTATCAGATGTATATAGTGACATTACAGGAGATCACCAGCAGGGGGGCACAGTCCTCTATCAGTGTATGACTATCAGATGTATATAGTGACATTACAGGAGATCACCAGCAGGGGGAGCACAGTCCTCTATCAGTGTATGACTATCAGATGTATATAGTGACATTACAGGAGATCACCAGCAGGGGGCGCACAGTCCTCTATCAGTGTATGACTATCAGATGTATATAGTGACATTACAGGAGATCACCAGCAGGGGGAGCACAGTCCTCTATCAGTGTATGACTATCAGATGTATATAGTGACATTACAGGAGATCACCAGCAGGGGGGGCACAGTCCTCTATCAGTGTATGACTATCAGATGTATATAGTGACATTACAGGAGATCACCAGCAGGGGGAGCACAGTCCTCTATCAGTGTATGACTATCAGATGTATATAGTGACATTACAGGAGATCACCAGCAGGGGGAGCACAGTCCTCTATCAGTGTATGACTATCAGATGTATATAGTGACATTACAGGAGATCACCAGCAGGGGGGGCACAGTCCTCTATCAGTGTATGACTATCAGATGTATATAGTGACATTACAGGAGATCACCAGCAGGGGGAGCACAGTCCTCTATCAGTGTATGACTATCAGATGTATATAGTGACATTACAGGAGATCACCAGCAGGGGGGGCACAGTCCTCTATCAGTGTATGACTATCAGATGTATATATAGTGACATTACAGGAGATCACCAGCAGGGGGAGCACAGTCCTCTATCAGTGTATGACTATCAGATGTATATAGTGACATTACAGGAGATCACCAGCAGGGGGGGCACAGTCCTCTATCAGTGTATGACTATCAGATGTATATAGTGACATTACAGGAGATCACCAGCAGGGGGGCACAGTCCTCTATCAGTGTATGACTATCAGATGTATATAGTGACATTACAGGAGATCACCAGCAGGGGGGGCACAGTCCTCTATCAGTGTATGACTATCAGATGTATATAGTGACATTACAGGAGATCACCAGCAGGGGGGCACAGTCCTCTATCAGTGTATGACTATCAGATGTATATAGTGACATTACAGGAGATCACCAGCAGGGGGCGCACAGTCCTCTATCAGTGTATGACTATCAGATGTATATAGTGACATTACAGGAGATCACCAGCAGGGGGGCACAGTCCTCTATCAGTGTATGACTATCAGATGTATATAGTGACATTACAGGAGATCACCAGCAGGGGGAGCACAGTCCTCTATCAGTGTATGACTATCAGATGTATATAGTGACATTACAGGAGATCACCAGCAGGGGGGGCACAGTCCTCTATCAGTGTATGACTATCAGATGTATATAGTGACATTACAGGAGATCACCAGCAGGGGGGGCACAGTCCTCTATCAGTGTATGACTATCAGATGTATATAGTGACATTACAGGAGATCACCAGCAGGGGGAGCACAGTCCTCTATCAGTGTATGACTATCAGATGTATATAGTGACATTACAGGAGATCACCAGCAGGGGGCGCACAGTCCTCTATCAGTGTATGACTATCAGATGTATATAGTGACATTACAGGAGATCACCAGCAGGGGGAGCACAGTCCTCTATCAGTGTATGACTATCAGATGTATATAGTGACATTACAGGAGATCACCAGCAGGGGGGCACAGTCCTCTATCAGTGTATGACTATCAGATGTATATAGTGACATTACAGGAGATCACCAGCAGGGGGAGCACAGTCCTCTATCAGTGTATGACTATCAGATGTATATAGTGACATTACAGGAGATCACCAGCAGGGGGGGCACAGTCCTCTATCAGTGTATGACTATCAGATGTATATAGTGACATTACAGGAGATCACCAGCAGGGGGAGCACAGTCCTCTATCAGTGTATGACTATCAGATGTATATAGTGACATTACAGGAGATCACCAGCAGGGGGGGCACAGTCCTCTATCAGTGTATGACTATCAGATGTATATAGTGACATTACAGGAGATCACCAGCAGGGGGAGCACAGTCCTCTATCAGTGTATGACTATCAGATGTATATAGTGACATTACAGGAGATCACCAGCAGGGGGGCACAGTCCTCTATCAGTGTATGACTATCAGATGTATATAGTGACATTACAGGAGATCACCAGCAGGGGGCGCACAGTCCTCTATCAGTGTATGACTATCAGATGTATATAGTGACATTACAGGAGATCACCAGCAGGGGGGGCACAGTCCTCTATCAGTGTATGACTATCAGATGTATATAGTGACATTACAGGAGATCACCAGCAGGGGGGCACAGTCCTCTATCAGTGTATGACTATCAGATGTATATAGTGACATTACAGGAGATCACCAGCAGGGGGGGCACAGTCCTCTATCAGTGTATGACTATCAGATGTATATAGTGACATTACAGGAGATCACCAGCAGGGGGGCACAGTCCTCTATCAGTGTATGACTATCAGATGTATATAGTGACATTACAGGAGATCACCAGCAGGGGGGGCACAGTCCTCTATCAGTGTATGACTATCAGATGTATATAGTGACATTACAGGAGATCACCAGCAGGGGGAGCACAGTCCTCTATCAGTGTATGACTATCAGATGTATATATAGTGACATTACAGGAGATCACCAGCAGGGGGAGCACAGTCCTCTATCAGTGTATGACTATCAGATGTATATAGTGACATTACAGGAGATCACCAGCAGGGGGAGCACAGTCCTCTATCAGTGTATGACTATCAGATGTATATAGTGACATTACAGGAGATCACCAGCAGGGGGGCACAGTCCTCTATCAGTGTATGACTATCAGATATATATAGTGACATTACAGGAGATCACCAGCAGGGGGAGCACAGTCCTCTATCAGTGTATGACTATCAGATGTATATAGTGACATTACAGGAGATCACCAGCAGGGGGAGCACAGTCCTCTATCAGTGTATGACTATCAGATGTATATAGTGACATTACAGGAGATCACCAGCAGGGGGGGCACAGTCCTCTCTCAGTGTATGACTATCAGATGTATATAGTGACATTACAGGAGATCACCAGCAGGGGGGGCACAGTCCTCTATCAGTGTATGACTATCAGATGTATATAGTGACATTACAGGAGATCACCAGCAGGGGGAGCACAGTCCTCTATCAGTGTATGACTATCAGATGTATATAGTGACATTACAGGAGATCACCAGCAGGGGGCGCACAGTCCTCTATCAGTGTGTGACTCTCCATTGGGGCGTGTCCCCGGCGCACCCTCAGTACGGACGATATCAGTACACCTCCCCCTTACCGTGGGCCCCGTAGGCTCCTGCGGTCACAGCCAGAGCCCCGGACACTGCCCCGAGCCGCCCCCACACTCTGCCCGCCGCCATCTTCCTGTTCCAAATAGATGTCAATCATTGAACATAACCCCACCCTCTATAAACGCCCCTTCACAGAAAACCACGCCTTCCCATGTATTGTACCACGCCTCACCTTTTTTTCTTTACATAATTTATTGGCTACACTGGTGATGACATCACAGATATCGGTCCAATCCCAGTTCTCCTCCAGCTTAGTTACCTGACGTGTTCTGTGTCCGCCATCTTTGATGTGGGATAACTATAATCATACACCTGTAATGTGCAGATGCGGGTGTCCTGAGCAGCCATGTCTCCTCCTCCGGTACACAGCACTGATCTGGCAGCACACTCCTCACTGGACACTGCTCAGATATGGCAGCACACTCCTCACTGGACACTGCACAGATATGGCAGCACACTCCTCACTGGACACTGCACAGATATGGCAGCACACTCCTCACTGGACACTGCACAGATATGGCAGCACACTCCTCACTAGACACTGCACAGATATGGCAGCACACTCCTCACTGGACACTGCACAGATATGGCAGCACACTCCTCACTAGACACTGCACAGATATGGCAGCACACTCCTCACTGGACACTGCTCAGATATGGCAGCACACTCCTCACTAGACACTGCACAGATATGGCAGCACACTCCTCACTGGACACTGCTCAGATATGGCAGCACACTCCTCACTGGACACTGCACAGATATGGCAGCACACTCCTCACTGGACACTGCACAGATATGGCAGCACACTCCTCACTGGACACTGCACAGATATGGCAGCACACTCCTCACTGGACACTGCACAGATATGGCAGCACACTCCTCACTGGACACTGCACAGATATGGCAGCACACTCCTCACTGGACACTGCACAGATATGGCAGCACACTCCTCACTGGACACTGCACAGATATGGCAGCACACTCCTCACTGGACACTGCACAGATATGGCAGCACACTCCTCACTGGACACTGCACAGATATGGCAGCACACTCCTCACTGGACACTGCACAGATATGGCAGCACACTCCTCACTAGACACTGCACAGATATGGCAGCACACTCCTCACTGGACACTGCACAGATATGGCAGCACACTCCTCACTAGACACTGCACAGATATGGCAGCACACTCCTCACTGGACACTGCTCAGATATGGCAGCACACTCCTCACTAGACACTGCACAGATATGGCAGCACACTCCTCACTGGACACTGCTCAGATATGGCAGCACACTCCTCACTGGACACTGCACAGATATGGCAGCACACTCCTCACTGGACACTGCACAGATATGGCAGCACACTCCTCACTGGACACTGCACAGATATGGCAGCACACTCCTCACTGGACACTGCACAGATATGGCAGCACACTCCTCACTGGACACTGCACAGATATGGCAGCACACTCCTCACTGGACACTGCACAGATATGGCAGCACACTCCTCACTGGACACTGCACAGATATGGCAGCACACTCCTCACTGGACACTGCACAGATATGGCAGCACACTCCTCACTGGACACTGCACAGATATGGCAGCACACTCCTCACTGGACACTGCACAGATATGGCAGCACACTCCTCACTGGACACTGCACAGATATGGCAGCACACTCCTCACTGGACACTGCACAGATATGGCAGCACACTCCTCACTGGACACTGCACAGATATGGCAGCACACTCCTCACTGGACACTGCACAGATATGGCAGCACACTCCTCACTAGACACTGCACAGATATGGCGGTACACAGTCCACAGAGACCTCACCCGGACTATGTTACTTCACACAGTCCACAGAGACCTCACCTGGGACTATGTTACTTCACACAGTCCACAGAGACCTCACCTGGGACTATGTTACTTCACACAGTCCACAGAGACCTCACCAGGACTATGTTACTTCACACAGTCCACAGAGACCTCACCAGGGCTATGTTACTTCACACCGTCCACAGAGACCTCACCTGGGACTATGTTACTTCACACAGTCCACAGAGACCTCACCCTGGACTATGTTACTTCACACAGTCCACAGAGACCTCACCTGGGACTATGTTACTTCACACAGTCCACAGAGACCTCACCAGGACTATGTTACTTCACACAGTCCACAGAGACCTCACCAGGGCTATGTTACTTCACACCGTCCACAGAGACCTCACCTGGGACTATGTTACTTCACACAGTTCACAGAGACCTCACCCTGGACTATGTTACTTCACACAGTTCACAGAGACCTCACCCCGGACTATGTTACTTCACACAGTCCACAGAGACCTCACCAGGACTATGTTACTTCACACAGTCCACAGAGACCTCACCTGGGACTATATTACTTCATACAGTCCACAGAGACCTCACCCTGGACTATGTTACTTCACACAGTCCACAGAGACCTCACCAGGGACTATGTTACTTCACACAGTCCACAGAGACCTCACATGGGACTATGTCACTTCACACAGTCCACAGAGACCTCACCTGGGACTATGTTACTTCACACAGTCCACAGAGACCTCACCTGGGACTATGTTACTTCACACAGAGACCTCACCCTGGACTATGTTACTTCACACAGTCCACAGAGACCTCACCCTGGACTATGTTACTTCACACACTCTACAGTGAACTCACCTGGGACTATGTTACTTCACACAGAGACCTCACCCTGGACTATGTTACTTCACACAGTCCACAGAGACCTCACCCTGGACTATGTTACTTCACACAGTCCACAGAGACCTCACCCGGACTATGTTACTTCACATCGTCCACAGACACCTCACCTGGGACTATGTTACTTCACACAGTTCTCAGAGACCTCACCTGGGACTATGTTACTTCACACAGAGACCTCACCTGGGACTATGTTACTTCACACTGTCTATAGAGACCTCACCAGGACTATGTTACTTCACACACTCTACAGTGAACTCACCTGGGACTATGTTACTTCACACAGAGACCTCACCAGGGCTATGTCACTTCACACAGTCCACAGAGACCTCACCATGGCTATGTTACTTCACACTGTCTATAGAGACCTCACCAGGGCTATGTTACTTCACACTGTCTATAGAGTCCTCACCAGGGCTATGTTACTTCACACACTCTACAGTGAACTCACCTGGGACTATGTTACTTCACACAGAGACCTCACCAGGACTATGTTACTTCACACAGAGACCTCACCTGGGACTATGTTACTTCACACAGTCCACAGAGACCTCACCAGGACTATGTTACTTCACACAGTCCACAGAGACCTCACCTGGGACTATGTTACTTCACACACTCTACAGTGAACTCACCTGGGACTATGTTACTTCACACAGTCCACAGAGACCTCACCAGGGACTATGTTACTTCACACAGTCCACAGAGACCTCACCTGGGACTATGTTACTTCACACAGAGACCTCACCCTGGACTATGTTACTTCACACAGTCCACAGAGACCTCACCCGGACTATGTTACTTCACACAGTTCACAGAGACCTCACCTGGGACTATGTCACTTCACACAGTCCACAGAGACCTCACCTGGGACTATGTTACTTCACACAGAGACCTCACCTGGGACTATGTTACTTCACACTGTCTATAGAGACCTCACCAGGGCTATGTTACTTCACACACTCTACAGTGAACTCACCTGGGACTATGTTACTTCACACAGAGACCTCACCCTGGACTATGTTACTTCACACAGTCCACAGAGACCTCACCCTGGACTATGTTACTTCACACAGTCCACAGAGACCTCACCCGGACTATGTTACTTCACATCGTCCACAGACACCTCACCTGGGACTATGTTACTTCACACAGTTCTCAGAGACCTCACCTGGGACTATGTTACTTCACACAGAGACCTCACCTGGGACTATGTTACTTCACACTGTCTATAGAGACCTCACCAGGACTATGTTACTTCACACACTCTACAGTGAACTCACCTGGGACTATGTTACTTCACACAGAGACCTCACCAGGGCTATGTCACTTCACACAGTCCACAGAGACCTCACCATGGCTATGTTACTTCACACTGTCTATAGAGACCTCACCAGGGCTATGTTACTTCACACTGTCTATAGAGTCCTCACCAGGGCTATGTTACTTCACACACTCTACAGTGAACTCACCTGGGACTATGTTACTTCACACAGAGACCTCACCAGGACTATGTTACTTCACACAGAGACCTCACCTGGGACTATGTTACTTCACACAGTCCACAGAGACCTCACCAGGACTATGTTACTTCACACAGTCCACAGAGACCTCACCTGGGACTATGTTACTTCACACACTCTACAGTGAACTCACCTGGGACTATGTTACTTCACACAGTCCACAGAGACCTCACCTGGGACTATGTTACTTCACACAGTCCACAGAGACCTCACCTGGGACTATGTTACTTCACACAGTCCACAGAGACCTCACCAGGACTATGTTACTTCACACAGTCCACAGAGACCTCACCAGGGCTATGTTACTTCACACCGTCCACAGAGACCTCACCTGGGACTATGTTACTTCACACAGTTCACAGAGACCTCACCCTGGACTATGTTACTTCACACAGTTCACAGAGACCTCACCCCGGACTATGTTACTTCACACAGTCCACAGAGACCTCACCAGGACTATGTTACTTCACACAGTCCACAGAGACCTCACCTGGGACTATATTACTTCATACAGTCCACAGAGACCTCACCCT
Organism: Bufo gargarizans; assembly: GCF_014858855.1. NCBI lineage: Eukaryota > Metazoa > Chordata > Amphibia > Anura > Bufonidae > Bufo > Bufo gargarizans. The sequence continues at coordinate 378,979,254 of NC_058081.1, read as the reverse complement.
GGACTATGTTACTTCACACAGTCCACAGAGACCTCACCAGGGACTATGTTACTTCACACAGTCCACAGAGACCTCACCTGGGACTATGTTACTTCACACAGTCCACAGAGACCTCACCTGGGACTATGTTACTTCACACAGAGACCTCACCCTGGACTATGTTACTTCACACAGTCCACAGAGACCTCACCCGGACTATGTTACTTCACACAGTTCACAGAGACCTCACCTGGGACTATGTTACTTCACACATTCCACAGAGACCTCACCTGGGACTATGTCACTTCACACAGTCCACAGAGACCTCACCTGGGACTATGTTACTTCACACAGAGACCTCACCTGGGACTATGTTACTTCACACTGTCTATAGAGACCTCACCAGGGCTATGTTACTTCACACACTCTACAGTGAACTCACCTGGGACTATGTTACTTCACACAGAGACCTCACCCTGGACTATGTTACTTCACACAGTCCACAGAGACCTCACCCTGGACTATGTTACTTCACACAGTCCACAGAGACCTTACCCGGACTATGTTACTTCACATCGTCCACAGACACCTCACCTGGGACTATGTTACTTCACACAGTTCTCAGAGACCTCACCTGGGACTATGTTACTTCACACAGAGACCTCACCTGGGACTATGTTACTTCACACTGTCTATAGAGACCTCACCAGGACTATGTTACTTCACACACTCTACAGTGAACTCACCTGGGACTATGTTACTTCACACAGAGACCTCACCAGGGCTATGTCACTTCACACAGTCCACAGAGACCTCACCATGGCTATGTTACTTCACACTGTCTATAGAGACCTCACCAGGGCTATGTTACTTCACACTGTCTATAGAGTCCTCACCAGGGCTATGTTACTTCACACACTCTACAGTGAACTCACCTGGGACTATGTTACTTCACACAGAGACCTCACCAGGACTATGTTACTTCACACAGAGACCTCACCTGGGACTATGTTACTTCACACAGTCCACAGAGACCTCACCAGGACTATGTTACTTAACACAGTCCACAGAGACCTCACCTGGGACTATGTTACTTCACACACTCTACAGTGAACTCACCTGGGACTATGTTACTTCACACAGTCCACAAAGACCTCACCTGGGACTATGTTACTTCACACAGTCTACAGAGACCTCACCAGGGCTATGTCACTTCACACAGTCCACAGAGACCTTACCAGGACTATGTTACTTCACACCGTCCACAGAGACCTCACCTGGGACTATGTTACTTCACACAGTTCACAGAGACCTCACCCTGGACTATGTTACTTCACACAGTTCACAGAGACCTCACCCCGGACTATGTTACTTCACACAGTCCACAGAGACCTCACCAGGACTATGTCACTTCACACAGTCCACAGAGACCTCACCAGGGACTATGTTACTTCACACAGTCCACAGAGACCTCACCTGGGACTATGTCACTTCACACAGTCCACAGAGACCTCACCTGGGACTATGTTACTTCACACAGTCCACAGAGACCTCACCTGGGACTATGTTACTTCACACAGAGACCTCACCCTGGACTATGTTACTTCACACAGTCCACAGAGACCTCACCCAGACTATGTTACTTCACACAGTTCACAGAGACCTCACCTGGGACTATGTTACTTCACACATTCCACAGAGACCTCACCTGGGACTATGTCACTTCACACAGTCCACAGAGACCTCACCTGGGACTATGTTACTTCACACAGAGACCTCACCTGGGACTATGTTACTTCACACTGTCTATAGAGACCTCACCAGGGCTATGTTACTTCACACACTCTACAGTGAACTCACCTGGGACTATGTTACTTCACACAGAGACCTCACCCTGGACTATGTTACTTCACACAGTCCACAGAGACCTCACCCTGGACTATGTTACTTCACACAGTCCACAGAGACCTCACCCGGACTATGTTACTTCACATCGTCCACAGACACCTCACCTGGGACTATGTTACTTCACACAGTTCTCAGAGACCTCACCTGGGACTATGTTACTTCACACAGAGACCTCACCAGGGACTATGTTACTTCACACTGTCTATAGAGACCTCACCAGGACTATGTTACTTCACACACTCTACAGTGAACTCACCTGGGACTATGTTACTTCACACAGAGACCTCACCAGGGCTATGTCACTTCACACAGTCCACAGAGACCTCACCATGGCTATGTTACTTCACACTGTCTATAGAGTCCTCACCAGGGCTATGTTACTTCACACACTCTACAGTGAACTCACCTGGGACTATGTTACTTCACACAGAGACCTCACCAGGACTATGTTACTTCACACAGAGACCTCACCTGGGACTATGTTACTTCACACAGTCCACAGAGACCTCACCAGGACTATGTTACTTCACACAGTCCACAGAGACCTCACCTGGGACTATGTTACTTCACACACTCTACAGTGAACTCACCTGGGACTATGTTACTTCACACAGTCCACAAAGACCTCACCTGGGACTATGTTACTTCACACAGTCCACAGAGACCTCACCAGGACTATGTTACTTCACACAGAGACCTCACCTGGGATTATGTTACTTCACACAGTCCACAGAGACCTCACCAGGACTATGTTACTTCACACAGTCCACAGAGACCTCACCTGGGACTATGTTACTTCACACAGTCCACAGAGACCTCACCTGGGACTATGTTACTTCACACACTCTACAGTGAACTCACCTGGGACTATGTTACTTCACACACTCTACAGTGAACTCACCTGGTACTATGTTACTTCACACAGTCCACAGAGACCTCACCTGGGACTATGTTACTTCACACTGTCTATAGAGACCTCACCCGGGACTATGTTACTTCACACAGTCTACCGAGACCTCACCCGGACTATGTTACTTCACACAGTCCACAGAGACCTCACCTGGGACTATGTTACTTCACACTGTCTATAGAGACCTCACCAGGGCTATGTTACTTCACACTGTCTATAGAGACCTCACCAGGGCTATGTTACTTCACACTGTCTATAGAGACCTCACCAGCGCTATGTTACTTCACACTGTCTATAGAGACCTCACCCTGGACTATGTTACTTCACACAGTCCACAGAGACCTCACCTGGGACTATGTTACTTCACACTGTCTATAGAGACCTCACCAGGGCTATGTTACTTCACACTGTCTATAGAGACCTCACCAGGGCTATGTTACTTCACACAGTCCACAGAGACCTCACCCAGACTGTTACTTCACACAGTCCACAGAGACCTCACCCGGACTATGTTACTTCACACAGTCCACCGAGACCTCACCAGGACTATGTTACTTCACACAGTCCACAGAGACCTCACCCGGACTATGTTACTTCACACTGTCTATAGAGACCTCACCTGGGACTATGTTACTTCACACTGTCTATAGAGACCTCACCAGGGCTATGTTACTTCACACAGTCCACAGAGACCTCACCCGGACTATGTTACTTCACACAGTCCACAGAGACCTCACCAGGACTATGTTACTTCACACAGTACACAGACACCTCACCCTGGACTATGTTACTTCACACAGTCCACAGAGACCTCACCCGGACTATGTTACTTCACACAGTCCACAGAGACCTCACCCTGGACTATGTTACTTCACACAGTCCACAGAGACCTCACCTGGGACTATGTTACTTCACACTGTCTATAGAGACCTCACCCGGGACTATGTTACTTCACACAGTCTACCGAGACCTCACCCGGACTATGTTACTTCACACAGTCCACAGAGACCTCACCTGGGACTATGTTACTGCACACTGTCTATAGAGACCTCACCAGGGCTATGTTACTTCACACTGTCTATAGAGACCTCACCAGGGCTATGTTACTTCACACTGTCTATAGAGACCTCACCAGGGCTATGTTACTTCACACTGTCTATAGAGACCTCACCCTGGACTATGTTACTTTACACAGTCCACAGAGACCTTACCTGGGACTATGTTACTTCACACAGTCCACAGAGACCTCACCTGGGACTATGTTACTTCACACTGTCTATAGAGACCTCACCCGGGACTTTGTTACTTCACACTGTCTATAGAGACCTCACCCGGGACTATGTTACTTCACACAATCTACAGAGACCTCACCCGGACTATGTTACTTCACACAGTCCACAGAGACCTCACCCGGACTATGTTACTTCACACAGTCCACAGAGACCTCACCCTGGACTATGTTACTTCACACAGTCCACAGAGACCTCACCTGGGACTATGTTACTTCACACTGTCTATAGAGACCTCACCCGGGACTATGTTACTTCACACAGTCTACCGAGACCTCACCCGGACTATGTTACTTCACACAGTCCACAGAGACCTCACCTGGGACTATGTTACTTCACACTGTCTATAGAGACCTCACCAGGGCTATGTTACTTCACACTGTCTATAGAGACCTCACCAGGGCTATGTTACTTCACACTGTCTATAGAGACCTCACCCTGGACTATGTTACTTTACACAGTCCACAGAGACCTTACCTGGGACTATGTTACTTCACACTGTCTATAGAGACCTCACCAGGGCTATGTTACTTCACACTGTCTATAGAGACCTCACCCAGGACTATGTTACTTCACACAGTCCACAGAGACCTCACCTGGGACTATGTTACTTCACACTGTCTATAGAGACCTCACCCGGGACTATGTTACTTCACACAGTCTAAAGAGACCTCACCCGGACTATGTTACTTCACACAGTCCACAGAGACCTCACCCGGACTATGTTACTTAACACAGTCCACAGAGACCTCACCCTGGACTATTTTACTTCACACAGTCCACAGAGACCTCACCTGGGACTATGTTACTTCACACTGTCTATAGAGACCTCACCAGGGCTATGTTACTTCACACTGTCTATAGAGACCTCACCAGGGCTATGTTACTTCACACTGTCTATAGAGACCTCACCAGGGCTATGTTACTTTACACTGTCTATAGAGACCTCACCCTGGACTATGTTACTTTACACAGTCCACAGAGACCTCACCTGGGACTATGTTACTTCACGCTGTCTATAGAGACCTCACCAGGGCTATGTTAATTCACACTGTCTATAAAGACCTCACCAGGGCTATGTTACTTCACACAGTCCACAGAGACCTCACCTGGGACTATGTTACTTCACACAGTCTACAGAGACCTCACCAGGACTATGTTACTTCACACAGTCCACAGAGCCCTCACCTGGGACTATGTTACTTCACACAGTCTACAGAGACCTCACCAGGACTATGTTACTTCACACAGTCCAGAGACCTCACCCGGACTATGTTACTTCACACAGTCCACAGAGACCTCACCTCTGACTATGTTACTTCATACAGTCCACAGAGACCTCACCCAGGACTATGTTACTTCACACAGTCCACAGAGACCTCACCCTGGACTATGTTACTTCATACAGTCCACAGAGACCTCACCTGGGACTATGTTACTTCACACTGTCTATAGAGACCTCACCAGGGCTGTGTTACTTCACACTGTCTATAGAGACCTCACCCGGACTATGTTACTTCACACAGTCCACAGAGACCTCACCCGGACTATGTTACTTAACACAGTCCACAGAGACCTCACCCTGGACTATGTTACTTCACACAGTCCACAGAGACCTCACCCTGGACTATGTTACTTCATACAGTCCACAGAGACCTCACCTGGGACTATGTTACTTCACACTGTCTATAGAGACCTCACCAGGGCTGTGTTACTTCACACTGTCTATAGAGACCTCACCCGGACTATGTTACTTCACACAGTCCACAGAGACCTCACCCGGACTATGTTACTTAACACAGTCCACAGAGACCTCACCCTGGACTATGTTACTTCACACAGTCCACAGAGACCTCACCTGGGACTATGTTACTTCACACTGTCTATAGAGACCTCACCAGGGCTATGTTACTTCACACTGTCTATAGAGACCTCACCAGGGCTATGTTACTTCACACTGTCTATAGAGACCTCACCCTGGACTATGTTACTTTACACAGTCCACAGAGACCTTACCTGGGACTATGTTACTTCACACAGTCCACAGAGACCTCACCTGGGACTATGTTACTTCACACTGTCTATAGAGACCTCACCCGGGACTTTGTTACTTCACACTGTCTATAGAGACCTCACCCGGGACTATGTTACTTCACACAATCTACAGAGACCTCACCCGGACTATGTTACTTCACACAGTCCACAGAGACCTCACCCGGACTATGTTACTTCACACAGTCCACAGAGACCTCACCCTGGACTATGTTACTTCACACAGTCCACAGAGACCTCACCTGGGACTATGTTACTTCACACTGTCTATAGAGACCTCACCCGGGACTATGTTACTTCACACAGTCTACCGAGACCTCACCTGGACTATGTTACTTCACACAGTCCACAGAGACCTCACCTGGGACTATGTTACTTCACACTGTCTATAGAGACCTCACCAGGGCTATGTTACTTCACACTGTCTATAGAGACCTCACCAGGGCTATGTTACTTCACACTGTCTATAGAGACCTCACCCTGGACTATGTTACTTTACACAGTCCACAGAGACCTTACCTGGGACTATGTTACTTCACACTGTCTATAGAGACCTCACCAGGGCTATGTTACTTCACACTGTCTATAGAGACCTCACCCAGGACTATGTTACTTCACACAGTCCACAGAGACCTCACCTGGGACTATGTTACTTCACACTGTCTATAGAGACCTCACCCGGGACTATGTTACTTCACACAGTCTAAAGAGACCTCACCCGGACTATGTTACTTCACACAGTCCACAGAGACCTCACCCGGACTATGTTACTTAACACAGTCCACAGAGACCTCACCCTGGACTATGTTACTTCACACAGTCCACAGAGACCTCACCCGGACTATGTTACTTCACACAGTCCTCAGAGACCTCACCTGGGACTATGTTACTTCACACTGTCTATAGAGACCTCACCAAGGCTATGTTACTTCACACTGTCTATAGAGACCTCACTAGGGCTGTGTTTCTTTACACTGTCTATAGAGTCCTCACCCTGGACTATGTTACTTTACACAGTCCACAGAGACTTCACCTGGGACTATGTTACTTCACACTGTCTATAGAGACCTCACCAGGGCTATGTTAATTCACACTGTCTATAAAGACCTCACCAGGGCTATGTTACTTCACACAGTCCACAGAGACCTCACCTGGGACTATGTTAGTTCACACAGTCTACAGAGACCTCACCAGGACTATGTTACTTCACACAGTCCACAGAGACCTCACCCGGACTATGTTACTTCACACAGTCCACAGAGACCTCACCCTGGACTATGTTACTTCACACAGTCCACAGAGACCTCACCCGGACTATGTTACTTCACACAGTCCACAGAGACCTCACCTGGGACTATGTTACTTCACACTGTCTATAGAGACCTCACCCGGGCTATGTTACTTCACACTGTCTATAGAGACCTCACCCTGGACTATGTTACTTCACACAGTCCACAGAGACCTCACCTGGGACTGTGTTACTTCACACTGTCTATAGAGACCTCACCAGGGCTATGTTACTTCACACAGTCTACAGAGACCTCACCAGGACTATGTTACTTCACACAGTCCACAGAGTCCTCACCTGGGACTATATTACTTCACACAGTCCACAGAGACCTCACCTGGGACTATGTTACTTCACACAGTCTAAAGAGCCCTCACCTGGGACTATGTTATTTCACACAGTTCACAGAGACCTCACCCGGGCTATGTTACTTCACACAGTCCACAGAGACCTCACCCGGACTATGTTACTTCATACAGTCCACAGAGACCTCACCCTGGACTATGTTACTTCACACAGTCCACAGAGACCTCACCCGGACTATGTTACTTCACACAGTCCTCAGAGACCTCACCTGGGACTATGTTACTTCACACTGTCTATAGAGACCTCACCAAGGCTATGTTACTTCACACTGTCTATAGAGACCTCACTAGGGCTGTGTTTCTTTACACTGTCTATAGAGTCCTCACCCTGGACTATGTTACTTTACACAGTCCACAGAGACTTCACCTGGGACTATGTTACTTCACACTGTCTATAGAGACCTCACCAGGGCTATGTTAATTCACACTGTCTATAAAGACCTCACCAGGGCTATGTTACTTCACACAGTCCACAGAGACCTCACCTGGGACTATGTTAGTTCACACAGTCTACAGAGACCTCACCAGGACTATGTTACTTCACACAGTCCACAGAGACCTCACCCGGACTATGTTACTTCACACAGTCCACAGAGACCGCACCCGGACTATGTTACTTCACACAGTCCACAGAGACCTCACCCTGGACTATGTTACTTCACACAGGTCCACAGAGACCTCACCCGGACTATGTTACTTCACACAGTCCACAGAGACCTCACCTGGGACTATGTTACTTCACACTGTCTATAGAGACCTCACCCGGGCTATGTTACTTCACACTGTCTATAGAGACCTCACCCTGGACTATGTTACTTCACACAGTCCACAGAGACCTCACCTGGGACTGTGTTACTTCACACTGTCTATAGAGACCTCACCAGGGCTATGTTACTTCACACAGTCTACAGAGACCTCACCAGGACTATGTTACTTCACACAGTCCACAGAGTCCTCACCTGGGACTATATTACTTCACACAGTCCACAGAGACCTCACCTGGGACTATGTTACTTCACACAGTCTAAAGAGCCCTCACCTGGGACTATGTTATTTCACACAGTCCAGAGAGACCTCACTCCGAAGTATATTACTTCACACAGTCCACAGAGACCTTACCCCGGACTATGTTATTTTTTTTATTTTTATTGTTTCATAGACATATGAGTATACACCGATAAGCATGACAGAATTAACCATTTCCAAAGCAAAAATACCTCGGCAAGCCGTACATCAATCGATATATTGGAGAAACAGACATAGATACAATCTGTAGAATACAATAACTGGTGTTAACCATATTTTGGAGAACAACTCCAAAAAGAGTGGTTATTTTACACAGTCTACAGAGACCTCACCAGGACTATGTTACTTCACACAGTCCACAGAGACCTCACCAAGACTATGTTACTTTACACAGTCCACAGAGACCTCACCTTGGACTATGTTACTTCACACAGTCCACAGAGACCTCACCCGGACTATGTTACTTCACACACTCTACAGAGACCTCACCTGGGACTATGTTACTTCACACAGTCCACAGAGACATCACCTCGGACTATGTTACTTCACACAGTCCACAGAGACTTCACACTGGACTATGTTACTTGACAAAGTCTACAGAGACCTCACCTCTGACTATGTTACTTCACACAGTCCATAGAGACCTCACCAGGATTATGTTACTTTACACAGTCCACAGAGACCTCACCTTGGACTATGTTACTTCACACAGTGCACAGAGACCTCACCCGGACTATGTTACTTCACACACTCTACAGAGACCTCACCTGGGACTATGTTACTTCACACAGTCCACAGAGACATCACCTCGGACTATGTTACTTCACACAGTCCACAGAGACTTCACACTGGACTATGTTACTTGACAAAGTCTACAGAGACCTCACCTCTGACTATGTTACTTCACACAGTCCATAGAGACCTCACCAGGATTATGTTACTTTACACAGTCTACAGACCGCACCAGGTCTATGTTCTGTCACACAGTCCACAGAGACCTCACCTGGGACAATGTTATTTCACACAGTCCACAGAAACCTCACCAGGACTATGTTACTTCACACAGTCTATAGAGATCTCACCCAGACTATGTAACTTCATGCAGTCTACAGAGACCTCATCTGGAACTATGTTACTTCACAGATTCCACAGAGACCTCACCCAGGAGTATGTTACATCATACAGTCTACAAAGACCTCACCTGGGACTATGTTACTTCATACAGTCTTCAGAGACCTCACCACGGGCTATGTTAAGGTTGATATATAAGGTGTGTGATAGGCTGTCTGCACACATATCTCTCGGTGGGTATATAAGCTGTGTGATAGGCTGTCTGCACACATATCCCTCGGTGGGTATATAAGGTGTGATAGGCTGTCTGCACACATTTCCCTCGGTGGTTATATAAAGAGTGTAATAGGCTGTCTGCAAACATATCCCTTGGTGGGTATATCAGGTGTGTAATAGGCTGTCTGCACACATATCCCTCAGTGGGTATATAAGGTGTGATAGGCTGTCTGCACACATATTCCTTGGTAGGTATAGAAGGTGTGATAGGCTGCCTGCACACATATGCCTCGGCGGGTATAGAAGGTGTGATAGGTCTGCACACATATTCCTCGGTGGATATATAAGGGGTGTGATAGGCTATCTGCACACATATCCCTCGGTGGGTATATAAGGTGTGTGATCAGCTGTCTGTATACATATATTTCGGTGGGTATATAAGGTGTGATAGGCTGTCTGCACATATATCCCTCGGTGGATATATAAGGCGTGTGATAGGCTGCCTGCACACATATCACTCGGTGGGTATATAAGGGGTGTGATAGGCTGTCTGCACACATATCCCTCGGTGGGTATGAACGGTGTGTGATAGGCTGTCTGCACACATATCCCTTGGTTGGTATATAAGGTGTGCTAGGCTGTCTGCACACATATTCCTCAGTGGGTATATAAGGTGTGCTAGGCTGTCTGCACACATATTCCTCAGTGGATATATAAGGTGTGATAGGCTGTCTGAACACATATCTTTTGGTGGGTATATAAGGCAAAATAGGCTGTCTGCACATATATCCCTCAGTGGGTATATAAGGTGTGATATTCTGTCTGCACACATATCCCTCAGTGGGTATATAAGGTGTGATATTCTGTCTGCACACATATCCCTCGGTGGGTATACAAGGTGTGATAGGCTGTCTGCACACATATCCCTCGGTGGGTATATAAGATGTGATAGGCTGTCTGCACACATATCCATCGGTGGGTATATAAGATGTGATAGGCTGTCTGCACACATATCCCTCAGTGGGTATATAAGGGGTGTGATAGGCTGTCTGCACACATATCCCTCAGTGGGTATATAAGGTGTGATAGGCTGTCTGCACACATATCCCTCGGTGGGTATATAAGGTGTGCTAGGCTGTCTGCACACATATCTATCGGTGGGTATATAAGATGTGATAGGCTGTCTGCACACATATCCATCGGTGGTTATATAAGATGTGATAGGCTGTCTGCACACATATCCCTCGGTGGGTATATAAGGTGTGCTAGGCTATCTGCACACATATCCCTCAGTGGGTATATAAGGGGTGTGATAGGCTGTCTGCACACATATCCCTTGGTGGGTATATAAGGGGTGTGATAGGCTGTCTGCACACATATCCCTCGGTGGGTATATAAGGGGTGTGATAGGCTGTCTGCACACACATCCCTCGGTGGGTATATAAGGGGTGTGATAGGCTGTCTGCACACATATCCCTCGGTGAGTATATAAGGTGTGATAGGCTGTCTGCACACATATCCCTAAGTGGGTATATAAGAGGTGTGATAGGCTGTCTGCACACACATCCCTCGGTGGGTATATAAGGGGTGTGATAGGCTGTCTGCACACATATCCCTCGGTGAGTATATAAGGTGTGATAGACTGTCTGCACACATATCCCTAAGTGGGTATATAAGAGGTGTGATAGGCTGTCTGCACACATATCCCTCGGTGGGTATATAAGAGGTGTGATAGGCTGTCTGCACACACATCCCTCGGTGGGTATATAAGGGGTGTGATAGGCTGTCTGCACACATATCCCTCGGTGAGTATATAAGGTGTGATAGGCTGTCTGCACACATATCCCTAAGTGGGTATATAAGAGGTGTGATAGGCTGTCTGCACACATATCCCTCGGTGGGTATATAAGGTGTGATAGGCTGTCTGCACACATATCCATCGGTGGTTATATAAGATGTGATAGGCTGTCTGCACACATATCCCTCAGTGGGTATATAAGGGGTGTGATAGGCTGTCTGCACACATCCCTCGGTGGGTATATAAGGTGTGTGATAGGCTGTCTGCGCACATATCCCTCGGTAGGTATATCAGCTGTATGATAGGTTATCTGCACACATATCCTTCGATGGGTATATAAGGTGCGATAGGTTGTCTGCAGACATATCCCTCGGTGGGTATATCAGCTTTGTGATAGGTTATCTGCACACATATCCTTCGATGGGTATATAAGGTGTGATAGGCTGTCTGCAGAGATATCCCCTGTTGCTGTCAAGGGTAAAAGTATCAATTTATCAGATTTGCTGGAAAGGATGATTACTGGCTTTTGAGCCCCGAGTGGCGGTATTTCTGGTCTCGCGCAGTTTGAACTGTTCTCGTCGTGCTCTGGTGAAAGTATATGGTAAGTAGACAAATGTCAGCTTTGTGTATAGGAGACAAGGAAACTGCGGTGCACCATGTGCCACTGACATGTGAACGTCAGCTATGAAGGTGCACAAGGGCCTACAGACATGCTACAGTGGTGCAGCTCAGAGCTAACATGGACCATGAGGCACCAGACACATGTCTAACACAGCAGTTCAGAGAATTCTACTGCGTATGGGGCTCCGGAGCAGAAGGATGGTCGCTGCACCTCTGATAACCAAGCTGCATCGGCAGAAAAGGCTTCAGTGTTCATGGCAGTATCAGAAATGGACCTCCGCTGATTGGAAGAGAATTGTCTTGTCCAATGAGAGAACAAACAGCCTGTAACCACAGCTAGAAGAACACACCTGGTGGGGGCAGCATTATGGTGTGGGGGAGGTATTTCTAGCGTTCTCTGGACCACTCACCAATGTGGAAGGCACTCTCCACCGATTTGGGTATTAATCCATCTTTGCAGAACACGTGCACTCATACATGCTGATTGTCTTCCCTGGGGAGGATGGGATCGACCAGCAAGACAATCCGACATGTCACACGGCCAGAAATGTCCAACATTGTTTGGAAGAGCATGACCAAGACTTCAAAGTACTACTCTGGCCCCCTATTTCTCAATTTGGGATATGACCTTTTTGAATCCAGAAGGAAAACAAACCAGGCTGGTGTAGTGAGCTGCATTTATATTTATATAGGCAGATATATAACGCGAGTTTGACCGCAACGCGTGGTTGACTAAGTGTGGTTGCGTAAGTGTGTGACTTAAGATTAAGTGACTTTAGATTCAGGGACTTCAGTGGGGACTGTAATTAGCCAGTTTCTTAGTACTACATTATATTGTATTTTTGCTTTGCTGGTGTAATCCCCATTTAGTATGTGTTGCACAATTGACAGCGCAGTCCGGTGCACATCTTACATGATGTCTGCAGTCCTGGAACAGCCGTTCCAGGTTGTATATCCTTGTTCAAGATGTGAGCAAATTACCAGTTTGGAATCGCAAATTGAGTCTCTAAATAGGCAAGTTGCACTGAGAAGCATTGACAATTTGCAAGAGTTTGCTTCTCACCGAATAAGCACTCTTTGGGGTCGATGAGGGGGAGGGTGACAGAGAGGAGGCTGAGGAAAGTGAGGTAGCTAGCTGGGTAACCGTTAGAAAGCGGGGTAGAGGGAAGAGTGCCGGGAGGCTAGCCCTGATCTGACACACCCCAACAAGTTTGCACGTTTGGCAGATGAGGGGGATGTCAGTCCAGGGACGGCACTGCCGCAGCCGGACACTTCCTCTGCCAGTCAGGGGAATGTCAGCTCCAGTAAGCAGGGAACCAGGAGAGCAGGGCAGACAGGTGCTGGTAGTGGGAGACTCCATTATTAGGGGAACAGATAGGGAAATCTGTCACAAAGACCGTGATCGCCAAACAGTGCGCTGTCTTCCTGGCGCTAGAGTTCGACACATCGCAGATTAGGTTGACAGATTACTGGGAGGGGCTGGAGAAGATCCAGCGATCATGGTCCATATCGGAACCAATGACAAAGTTAGGGGTAGGTGGAGAGTCCTTAAAAATGATTTCAGGGATTTAGGTCAAAGGTAGTGTTTTCCAAAATACTGCCTGTACCATGGGCTCTATCGTAGGGACGGGCTGCACCTCAATGGGGAAGGGGCAGCTGTGCTGGGGAGAAAGATGGCTAGAAGGTTGGAGGAGTGTTTACACTAGGGACTGGGGGGGAGGAAAATTACATTATAGGAGGGGAAGATAGGGCAGATAGAGACTGGGGGGAAGGTAGTGGGACTGGCGGAGAAATGGAAGGAGGGACTAGAACAGTTCAGAAGGAAAGGTGTAGGGTAAAAAATATACATAAACCTCTCAAATGTCTGTATACTAATGCCCGAAGCCTGACTAATAAACCGGGGAGCTGGAATTAGTGATGTGTGAGGAGGACTATGACATTGGGAATAACTGAGACACGGCTGGATGATAGCTATGACAGTGGGAATAACTGAGACACAGCTGGATGATAGCTATGACAGTGGGAATAACTGAGACATGGCTGGATGATAGCTATGACAGGGGGAATAACCGAGACACGGCTGGATGATAGCTATGACAGTGGGAATAACTGAGACATGGCTGGATGATAGCTATGACAGTGGAAATAACTGAGACACGGCTGGATGATAGCTATGACAGTGGGAATAACTGAGACACGGCTGGATGATAGCCGGATGATCCTCCTGTACTGCGCATCCGTCCTGGTATTGTGACCTCGGCTCCCACCTGACTACTCTTTGCGGACTCTTCTGGTACTTCTCTACTCTCCTGGTATTTGACCCCGGCTTCTCCTGACCATTATTTGCTTAACCCTTTGTACTGCGTAGCTCTCTTGGTTCTGACCCGGTCCGTTCACGTTCTGTATTTTGTCTGGTCTATCTTCCCTGCACATATTCTAAGTAAGGGACTGTCGTTCAGTTGTCCCCTGTCATCAGGACTCGTGAGGCAAGTAGGCAGGCCCAGGGGTGAGGGTGGAGCGCAGTGGTCACTATCCTTCCCCCTGTGTGTGTGTGGACGTGACTGTTACAGCGACGAGGAGAAAGCAAAGCTGTTAAATCTTTTTTTCTCCAATGTATTCACTGAGGAAGATAAACTGTCAGATGAAATGCAGAATGCAAAAGTAAATTCCCCTTTAAAAGTGTCCTGTCTGACCCAGGAAGAAGTAGAACAGCAATTTAAAAAGATTAAAATAGACAAATCGCCAGGACCAGATGGCATACACCCCCGTATCCAAAGGGAATTAAGTAATGTCATAGCCAGACCCTTATTTCTGATATTTGCAGACTCTATACTGACAGGGAATGTCCCACAGGATTGGAGCATAGCAAATGTGGTGCCAATATTCAAAAAGGGTCCAAAAACAGAGCCTGGAAACTATAGGCCGGTAAGTGTAACATCTGTTGTGGGTAAACTGTTTGAAGGTTTTCTGAGAGATGCTATATTAGAGCATCTCAACGGAAATAAGCAAATAGCGCCATATCAGCACGGCTTCGTGAGGGATCGGTCATGCCAAACTAATTTAATCAGTTTCTATGAGGAGGTAAGTTCTAGACTTGACAGCGGCGAATCAATGGATGTCGTATATCTGGACTTCTCCAACACATTTGACACTGTACCGCATAAAAGGTTAGTATATAAAATGAGAATGCTCGGACTGGGAGAAAACATCTGTATGTGGGTAGTAACTGGCTCAAGGATAGAAAACAGAGGGTGGTTATTAGTGGTACACACTCAGATTGGGGCACTGTCACTAGTGGAGTACCTCAGGGGTCAGTATTGGGCCCTATTATCTTATATATTTATTAATGATCTTGTAGAAGGCTTGCATAGTAAAATATCAATTTTCGCAGATGACACTAAACTGTGTAAAGTAATTAACACTGAAGAGGACAGTATACTGTATATATACTACAGAGGACAGTATACTGTATATATACTACAGAGGACAGTATACTACTACAGAGCGATCTGGATAGACTGGAGTCTTGGGCAGATAAGTGGCAGATGAGGTTTAACACTGACAAATGTAAAGTTATGCACATGGGAAGGAATAATGCAAGTCACCCGTACATACTAAATGGTAAAACACTCAGTAACCCTGACATGGAAAAGGATGTAGGGATTTTAATAAACAGGAAACTAAGCTGCAAAAAACAGTGTCAGGCAGCTGCTGCCAAGGCCAATAAGATAATGGGTTGCATCGGAAGGGGCATAGATGGCAGTGATAAGAACATAGTCCTACCACTTTACACATCACTGGTCAGACCACACATGGAGGACTGTGTACAGTTCTGGGCTCCTGTGAACAAGGCAGACATAGCAGAGCTGGAGAAGGTCCAGAGGAGGGCAGCTAAAGTAATAACTGGAATGGGGCAACTACAGGACCCTGAAAGATTATCAACATTAGGGTTATTCACTTTACAAAAAAGACGACTGAGGGGAGATCTAATTAATATGTATAAATATATCAGGGGTCAGTACAGAGATCACTCCCATCATCTATTCATTCCCAGGACGGTGACTGTGACGAGGGGACATCCTCTGCGTCTGGAGGAAAGAAGGTTTGTACACAAACATAGAAGAGGATTCTTTACGGTAAGAGCAGTGAGACTATGGACTCTATACTGTAAGAGCAGTGAGACTATGGACTCTATACTGTAAGAGCAGTGAGACTATGGACTCTATACTGTAAGAGCAGTGAGACTATGGACTCTGTACTGTAAGAGCAGTGAGACTATGGACTCTATACTGTAAGAGCAGTGAGACTATGGACTCTATACTGTAAGAGCAGTGAGACTATGGACTCTGTACTGTAAGAGCAGTGAGACTATGGACTCTATACTGTAAGAGCAGTGAGACTGTGGACTCTGTACTGTAAGAGCAGTGAGACTATGGACTCTTTACTGTAAGAGCAGTGAGACTATGGACTCTGTACTGTAAGAGCAGTGAGACTATGGACTCTATACTGTAAGAGCAGTGAGACTATGGACTCTTTACTGTAAGAGCAGTGAGACTATGGACTCTTTACGGTAAGAGCAGTGAGACTATGGACTCTGTACTGTAAGAGCAGTGAGACTATGGACTCTATACTGTAAGAGCAGTGAGACTATGGACTCTTTACTGTAAGAGCAGTGAGACTATGGACTCTTTACGGTAAGAGCAGTGAGACTATGGACTCTATACTGTAAGAGCAGTGAGACTGTGGACTCTTTACTGTAAGAGCAGTGAGACTATGGACTCTGTACTGTAAGAGTATAAATATATCAGGGGTCAGTACAGAGATCACTCCCATCATCTATTCATTCCCAGGACGGTGACTGTGACGAGGGGACATCCTCTGCGTCTGGAGGAAAGAAGGTTTGTACACAAACATAGAAGAGGATTCTTTACGGTAAGAGCAGTGAGACTATGGACTCTATACTGTAAGAGCAGTGAGACTATGGACTCTATACTGTAAGAGCAGTGAGACTATGGACTCTATACTGTAAGAGCAGTGAGACTATGGACTCTGTACTGTAAGAGCAGTGAGACTATGGACTCTATACTGTAAGAGCAGTGAGACTATGGACTCTATACTGTAAGAGCAGTGAGACTATGGACTCTGTACTGTAAGAGCAGTGAGACTATGGACTCTATACTGTAAGAGCAGTGAGACTGTGGACTCTGTACTGTAAGAGCAGTGAGACTATGGACTCTTTACTGTAAGAGCAGTGAGACTATGGACTCTGTACTGTAAGAGCAGTGAGACTATGGACTCTATACTGTAAGAGCAGTGAGACTATGGACTCATTACTGTAAGAGCAGTGAGACTATGGACTCTTTACTGTAAGAGCAGTGAGACTATGGACTCTTTACTGTAAGAGCGGTGAGACTATGGACTCTTTACTGTAAGAGCAGTGAGACTATGGACTCTACTGTAAGAGCAGTGAGACTATGGACTCTTTACTGTAAGAGCAGTGAGACTATGGACTCTGTACTGTAAGAGCAGTGAGACTATGGACTCTGTACTGTAAGAGCAGTGAGACTATGGACTCTTTACTGTAAGAGCAGTGAGACTATGGACTCTGTACTGTAAGAGCAGTGAGACTATGGACTCTATACTGTAAGAGCAGTGAGACTATGGACTCTGTACTGTAAGAGCAGTGAGACTATGGACTCTATACTGTAAGAGCAGTGAGACTATGGACTCTTTACTGTAAGAGCAGTGAGACTATGGACTCTGTACTGTAAGAGCAGTGAGACTATGGACTCTTTACTGTAAGAGCAGTGAGACTATGGACTCTGTACTGTAAGAGCAGTGAGACTATGGACTCTATACTGTAAGAGCAGTGAGACTGTGGACTCTTTACTGTAAGAGCAGTGAGACTATGGACTCTGTACTGTAAGAGCAGTGAGACTATGGACTCTATACTGTAAGAGCAGTGAGACTGTGGACTCTTTACTGTAAGAGCAGTGAGACTATGGACTCTGTACTGTAAGAGCAGTGAGACTATGGACTCTGTACTGTAAGAGCAGTGAGACTATGGACTCTATACTGTAAGAGCAGTGAGACTATGGACTCTATACTGTAAGAGCAGTGAGACTATGGACTCTTTACGGTAAGAGCAGTGAGACTATGGATTCTTTACAGTAAGAGCAGTGAGACTATGGACTCTTTACTGTAAGAGCAGTGAGACTATGGACTCTATACTGTAAGAGCAGTGAGACTATGGACTCTATACTGTAAGAGCAGTGAGACTATGGATTCTTTACAGTAAGAGCAGTGAGACTATGGACTCTATACTGTAAGAGCAGTGAGACTATGGACTCTTTACGGTAAGAGCAGTGAGACTATGGATTCTTTACAGTAAGAGCAGTGAGACTATGGACTCTATACTGTAAGAGCAGTGAGACTATGGACTCTTTACTGTAAGAGCAGTGAGACTATGGACTCTATACTGTAAGAGCAGTGAGACTATGGACTCTTTACGGTAAGAGCAGTGAGACTATGGACTCTTTACGGTAAGAGCAGTGAGACTATGGACTCTTTACGGTAAGAGCAGTGAGACTATGGACTCTTTACGGTAAGAGCAGTGAGACTATGGAGCTCTCTGCCTGAGGAGGTGGTGATGGTGAGTACAATAAAGGAGTTCAAGAGGGGCCTGGATGTATTTCTGGAGTGTAATAATATTACAGGCTATAGCTACTAGAGAGGGGTCGTTGATCCAGGGAGTTATTCTGATTGTCTGATTGGAGTCGGGAAGGAATTTTTTATTCCCCTAAAGTGAGGAAAATTGGCTTCTACCTCACAGTTTTTTTTTTTTGCCTTCCTCTGGATCAACTTGCAGGATGACAGGCCGAACTGGATGGACAAATGTCTTTTTTCGGCCTTATTTACTATGTTACCTGGGGTGTCTATCTATTTTATTTCAGGGTCTGACCTGGGGTGTCTATATATTTTTGGGTCTGACCTGGGGTATCTATATATTTCATGGTCTGACCTGGGGTATCTATCTTTTTTGGGGTCTAGTCAGGTGTTTGATTCTTTTGGAGTATGCAGTGAGGCCCATCATTTTCCAGTTCTTTACCTGCGTCTTGGGCACTTATATTTTGGCAGTACAGTATTTCTGGTCATTGGCAGCATTGTCTTTACAGTAATGGGGTCATACTGTGCAGCAGTAGGCACTGTATTGGTGAACGCTATAGGATGGCCGTTTTAAAGAGCTGCTGTATAGAGAGGCTTTCTTTGCTATAGACAGCGGGGATGGAGCGAATCACCTGGCCCTAATGCAAAGTCTGTAACCGGCCCCAAATAAAAAGTATTAATACTGCTTTCTTCTTCTATGGCAGAGGGGGTGGCACAGCCCTGGCCAAAGATGTCTACTTAACAAACTCTACCGTCTTCTGGAGAAATTACCTACCTCTACTGTGGAAGTGCTCATTAGAACAACAGGCCCAGTAGTCATGAGTGTAGTGCCGCTAGCGTTGGCATTACTCACCACTCTCTGGTCCTCTGTTCAAAGAACCAGCACTGTCCTGGGTCCTGACAGCTTGCAGCTTCAGCATGGAATGTACATAGGTGTACACTGGGACCTAAAACTGTGCGAAATCCGGATGTGGTGCAAAACTGGCGCCAGGACAGTTCTGCATCAAGATTAAAGATTAAAACATAAGAAAAACTGTAAATGTGGTATCGCTGTAATCGTACTGACCCGGAGAATAAAGGGAACAGGTCAGTTTTATTTCATAGGGAACACCGTAAAAACAAAACCCATAAAACTATATAAATAAAGTATCACTGTAATCGTACTGACCCAAAGAATAAAGAGAACAGGTCAGTTTTATCTAATAGGGAACGCCGTAAAAAAAAAAAAAAAAAACCCATAAAACTATATAAATGTGGTATCGCTGTAATCCTACTGACCCGGAGAATGAAGAGAACAAGTCACTTTTATCTTATAGGGAACGCCGTAAAAATAAAACCCATAAAGCTATATAAATGTGGTATCACTGTAATCGTACTGACTCAGAGAATGAAAAGAACAGGTCAGTTTTATCTAATGTGGTATCACTGTAATTATAATGATCTGGAGAATGAAGAGAACTTAAACGTTTTATCTCATAGGGAACATCATAAAAACTAAACCCATAAAACTATATAAATGTGGTATCACTGTAATCGTACTGACCTGGAAAATGTAGAGAAAAGGTCAGTTTTATCTAATAGGAAACACCGTAAAAACAAAACCCATAAAACTATATAAATGTGGTATCACTGTAATCCTACTGACCCGGAGAATGAAGAGAACAGGTCAGTTTTATCTAATGGGGAACTCTGTAAAAACAAAACCCACAAAACTATATAAATGTGGTATCACTGTAATTATACTGACCTGGAGAATGAAGAGAACATAACAGTTTTTTTCTCATAGGGAACATCATAAAAACAAAACCCATACAACTATATAAATGTGGTATCACTTTAATCGTACTGACCCGGAGAATGAAGAGAACAGGTCAGAATTACCTCATAGAGAACACCGTAAAAACAAAACCCATAAACAATATAAATGTGGTATCACTGTAATCGTACTGACCCGGAGAATGAAGAGAACAGATCAGTTTTATCTAATAGGAAACATCATAAAAACAAAACCCATAAAACTATATAAATGTGGTATCACTGTAATCATACTGACCCAGAGAATGAAGAGAACAGGTCAGTTTTATCTCATAGGGAACGCTGTAAAAACAAAACCCATAAAACTATGTGAATGTGGTATCACTGTAATCGTACTGACCCGGAGAATGAAGGGAACGGTTCAGTTTTATCTCATAGGGAACACTGTAAAAACACAACCTATAAAACTGTATAAATCTTTGTATCACTGTAATCATACTGAGCCGGATAATGAAGAGAACAGGTCAGTTTTATCTCATAGAGAACACTGTAAAAACAAAAACTATATAAATGTGGTATCACTGTAATCATACTGACCTGGAGAATGAAGAGAATAGGTCAGTTTTATATCTTAGGGAACACTGTAAAATCAAGACTCATAAAACTATATAAATATGGTATCACTGTAATCATACTGACCCGGAGAATGAAGAGAACAGGTCAGTTTTATTTCATAGAGAAGACCGTAAAAGCAAAACCCATAAAAATATATAAATGTGGTATCACTGTAATCATACTGTCACGGATGACGTTGCAGATAGCTGGAACTAATAAATCAACGACCGACTGGCTTGATCCCAAACTAAGGAGCATATAAGTGGGCCCTTTAAATCCCTAAGAGCTTTAAACCCTATAATAGTCAGGGGAAATGACCACCGGCTCCCTGCACTTAATACGGACGGAGTCAGGGTCACCTAGAATTAAGCCAGCAAGGAAACACAATAAAGGAAAAGACTTATCTGAGCAAACAGCAGAAGCAGCCTCCAGCAGTGAACACTTCATCCAGGAAGTAGTATAAACCGCAAAGTGAGGCAGTATGGGAGGGAATTTAAAGGAAGACGATTAGTCTAAATAAGTGACACCTGCCAGAAGGAAAGAAGATGAGAAAGTGAAACCAAAACAAAGAACGTCATACAAGAGGTAGAGAAGAACGTCTGCCAGACCTTCTCACAGAACTGCCGGTGACAGTACCCCTCCCTCTACGGGTGGACTCCAGACACTCAGAGCCCACCTTCTCAGGATGAGACCTATGGAAAGCCCTGATAATATGAGTGGCCTTAATGTCCGCCACTGGGACCCTCATCCTCTCATCAGGGCCATAACCCTCCCAATGAACGAGGTACTGAAGAGAACCGCGGATAATGCGAGAATCCACAATCCTAGAGACCTGAAATTCAAGATTACCATCAACAAAAATCGGAGGAGGAGGCAAAGAGGAGGATACAGTGGGTTCGACATAAGGTTTTAATAGGGACCTGTGAAAAACATTATGGATCTTCCAAGTCTGAGGAAAATCAAGACGGAAGGCAACGGGATTGATGACAGACAAGATCTTGTAAGGCCCAATAAACTTAGGACCCAACTTCTAGGAGGGAACCTTCAGTTTGATATTCTTTGTAGACAACCACACCAGATCACCCACATTCAGGTCTGGACCAGGCACACGTCTCTTATCCGCCACACGCTTATATCTCTAACTCATTCTCTTCAGATTACCCTGAATCTTTTGGCAAATAAATGACAAAGACGAGGAAAATCTCTCCTCATCAGGTAAACCAGAAGACCCCTCTCCAGAGAATGTCCCAAACTGCGGATGAAACCCATATGCACCAAAAAATGGTGACTTATCAGAGGACTCCTGGCGACAGTTATTTAAAGCAAACTCAGCAAGGGACAAAAAAGAATACCAATCCTCCTAAATCTCCGCCACAAAACAGCGCACATATGTCTCCAGATTCTGATTGACATGTTCAGTCTGACCATTCGACTGCGGGTGAAAAGCGGAAGAGAACGACAACCGAACCCTCAAGCGAGAACAGAAGGCCTTCCAGAATCTGGAAACAAATTGTGTGCCCCTATCTGAAACGATGTCTGAAGGAATGCAATTTAACAATGTGATCAACAAACGCTTGCGCCAGCGTCTTAGCATTGGGTAACCCAGGAAAGGGAATGAAATGCGCCATTTTGCTAAAATGGTCCACTACCACCAGAACCCAGAGGAACGAGGCAGGTCCGTAATGAAGTCCATGGACAGATGCGTCCAAGGACGGGAAGGAATGGGTAATGGGAGGAGAGAACCTGATGGCCATGAATGAGGGACCTTGGCACGAGCGCAGGTCTCGTAGGCTGCCACAAAACCCTCAACCGTCTTACGAAGAGCCAGCCACCAGAATCTCAGAGCAATGAGAGCCACTGTGGCTCTACTCCCCGGGTGCCCAGCAAGGACAGTATCGTGGTGCTCCTTAAAAACCTTGTGTCGTAAAGCGAGAGGCACAAACAACCTCCCAGGAGGAAAAAGATCAGGAGCCTCTGCCTGGGCTGCCTGAACCGCTGCCTCCAAATCAGGATAAAGAGCAGAGACCACCACCCCTTCAGCCAAAATGGGACCCGGGTCTTCAAAGTTCCCCCCTCCCGGAAAACAACGTGACAGGGCATCCGCCTTCACATTTTTAACCCCAGGGCGGAACGTAACAACAAAACTAAACCTAGAAAAGAACAAAGACCATCTGGCCTATCTTGGGTTCAGACGCTTGGCCGATTCCAAGTAGGCCAGATTCTTATGGTCGGTAAACACGGTAATAGGGTGTCTGACTCCCTCTAACCAATAGCGCCATTCCTCAAAAGCTTATTTGATGGCCAACAACTCCCTATCTCGATCGTAATTTTTCTCTGCAGAGGAGAGTTTCCTTTGAGAAAAAGGCACACGGTCGCCATTTGGCAGAAGAGGGACCCTGAGATAAGACTGCACCCACAACCACCTCAGAAGCATCCACCTCAACAATAAAAGGTAGAGAGACATCAGGTTGTACCAAAATGGGAGTGGAAGCAAAACTCTCTTTAATACTAGAAAAGTCTTTAAGCGTATCTACTGACCACGAGGAAAAATCTACCCCCTTTCTAGTCATATCAGTGAGTGGCTTAACAACAGAGGAATAATTCAAAATGAACTTTCTGTAATAATTGGCAAAACCCAAAAAACACATCAGCGCCTTCTGATTCTCAGGAAGCTCCCACTCAAGCACAGCACGGACCTTCTCAGGGTCCATCCGAAAACCAGAAGTGGAGAGAAGAAAACCAAGAAATTGAATCTCCGGAACCGCAAACACACATTTTTCCAGTTTAGCGTGCAATTTATTCTCCCGCAAAATGAGCAAGACCTGACGTAGGTGGTCCCGATGAGTCTTGAAATCAGGAGAAAAAAGCAAAATGTCATCTAGATACACTAGTACAAATTTCCCCATTAAATGATAAAAAATGCTGTTCACAAAATGTTGGAAGACGGCCGGAGCATTTATCAAACCAAACGGCATAACCAAATTCTCGAAATGACCCTCAGGGGTATTGAAGGCCGTCTTCCATTCGTCTCCTTTTCTGACCCTGACCAGGTTGTATGCCCCTCTTAAATCCAACTTAGAAAAAACTTTAGCCCCAACAATCTGGTTAAACAGGTCTGGGATCAGAGGAAGCGGATAAGGGTCACGAATCGTGATACGGTTCAGCTCCCTGAAATCCAGACAAGGTCTTAAAGAACCATCTTTTTTCTTAACAAAAAAAAACCCAGAGGCAACAGGTGACTTTGAGGTTTGGATGTGTCCCTTTCTCAGGCTCTCAGAGATATACCGTAAGTACGCATAGCGACTTCTTTCAGGTTGGGAGAGATTGTATAATCGTGATTCTGGCAGCTTGGCGCCTGGGATGAGATTAATAGGGCAGTCGTACTCCCGGTGAGGGGGCAACTCCTGGACACCATTCTCAGAAAACACATGAGTAAATTCAGAGAGAAAAGATGGCACAGTCTTAGTAGAAACCTCTGAAAGAGACGCCATGAGGCAATTCTGTCTGAAAAACTCACTCCAACCATTTATTTGCCTTGCTTGCCAATCAATGGTGGGGTTATGTTTAGCGAGCCAGGGTAGCCCCAACACTAGGTAATCCGGTTAAGACGAAACATGGCATATCCTCAACATGAGCGTCACTCACAGTCAAACAGATATTGTGAACTATGCCCTTTAACGATCTTTGAGAAAGTGGAGCGGAATCGATAGCAAAAACAGGTATATCCTTTTCCAAAGTGCACACCTGGAAACCATGCGTTGTTGCAAATTGATTATCAGTGAGATTGACAGCTGCTCCACTATCTACAAAAATCTCACAAACAATGTTCTTGCTCTCTAGCGCCACCCTGGCAGGTAGGAGAAAACGGGAACTACAAGCAAACGGCAAATCTTCAATTTCCGCATCATCCTTGCCAATAGTGGCAAATGGAAAGTTTTTAGAGGGTTTATTTTTTATTTTTTATTACCCTCAGAAAACTCCATGAATCTCCTAGAGGGGCAAACATTAGCCAAAAGATTTATACCCCCATAACAGAAACAAACCCTCCT
Organism: Bufo gargarizans; assembly: GCF_014858855.1. NCBI lineage: Eukaryota > Metazoa > Chordata > Amphibia > Anura > Bufonidae > Bufo > Bufo gargarizans. The sequence goes on along the minus strand of NC_058081.1, from coordinate 378,953,646 downwards.
CTGAGAGCTGAATCCTCTACTATCAGAGGCAAGCTAACCCAGCTGCATGGCCTCCCCCTCAGAGGGGATTGAGACCGACTGAGACCCCTGCGCACTGAATGAGACAGCCCTACTGTCCTTGGGCTGAATAAGACAGGAAAGAGTAGTCTCCTCTCTCTCTCTAAGACGCCTGTTAAGACAAACAGCTAGAGACATGGCAGACTCTAACAACGCTGGTCTCTCATGAAAAGCAAATGCATCTTTCAATCTTTCCAAAAGACCATGGTAAAATTGACTTCAGAGTGCAGCATCATTCCAACCAGTATCAGCTGCCCATCTCCGAAAATTCAGAACAATATATCTCTGCGAACTATTTACCCTGGCATAAAAGACGCAGATTAGATTCAGCCAGAGCAATACGATCCACGTCAACATATATCTGCTTTAGGGCTACAAAAAATGAATCCACCGATCGGAGGGGCCGTGCCCCCACCGGCAGCGAAAAGGCCCAAGACTGAGCGTTATCCCTGGGCAGCGAGATGATGATCCCCACCCTCTGCACCTCATTACCAGAGGAATGGGGAAGTAGGCGAAAATTGAGTTTGCAAGCCTCTCTAAAGCGAACAAAAATCTCACTACCCCCCAGGAACGTATCCGGAAGCGAAATCTTAGGCTCAGAACAAACTCCATGAACGCCAGCAGAACCGGTCACCTGAAACTGAGACACAGTTTTACGGAGATCTGCTTACTCCAGCAAAAGACCTTGCATGCGGTCAATCAAGGCTGAAACCAGATCCATGCTTAAGACAGTTACAGCGGTTTATAATGTCACGGATGAAGTTGCAGATAGCTGAAACTTATCAATCAACGTCCGACTGGCTTGATCCCAAACTAAAGAGCATACGGCTCCCAGAACTTAATACGAACGGAGTCAGGGTCACCTAGAATCAAGCCAGCAAGGAAACACAATAAAGGAAAAGACTTGTCTGAGTAAACAGCAGCCGCCTCCAGCAGTGAACACTTCCTCCAGGAAGTAGTATAAACCGCAAATTGAGGCAGTATGGGAGGAAATATAAAGGAAGACGATTAGTCTGAATAAGTGACACCTGCCAGAAGGAAAGGAGATGAGAAAGTGAAACCAAAACAAAGAACATCATACAAGAGGTAGAGAAGAACGTCTGACAGACCTTCTCACAGAACTGGCGGTGATACATACTGACCCAGAGAATGAAGAGAAAAGGTCAGTTTTATCTCATAAAGAATTCCGTAAAAACAAAACCCATAAAACTATATAAATGTGGTATCACTGTAATCATACTGACCCAGAGAATAAAGGGAACAGGTCAGTTTTATCTCATTGGGAACGCTGTAAAAACACAACCTATAAAACCGTATACATTTTTGTATCACTGTAATCATACTGACCCGGAGAATGAAGAGAACAGATCAGTTTTCTATCTTAGGGAACACTGTAAAAACAAAACCCATAAAACTAAATAAATATGGTATCACTGTAATCGTACTGACCCAGAGAATGAAGGTACCAGGCCAGTTTTATCTCATAGAGAACACCGTAAAAACAAATCTATAAAACTATATAAATGTGGTATCACTGTAATCATACTGACCCAGAGAATGAAGAGAACAGGTCAGTTTTATCTTATAGAGAACACTGTAAAAACAAAACCCATAAAGCTATAAAAATGTGGTATCTCTGTAATCGTACTGACCCGGAGAATGAAGGGAACAGGTCAGTTTTATCTCATAGGGAACACTGTAAAAACAAAACCCATAAAACTATATAAATAAAGTATCACTGTAATCGTACTGACCCAAAGAATGAAGGGAACAGGTCAGTTTTATCTCATAAGGAACGCTGTAAAAACAAAACCCATAAATCTATATAAATATGGGATTACTGTAATTGTACTGACCAGGGGAATAAAGAAAACAGGTCAGTTTTATCTCATGGGGAACGATGTAAAAACATAACCCATAAAACTATATAAATGTGGTATCACTGTAATTGTACTGACCCAGAGAATGAAGGAAACAGGTCAGTTTTATCTCATAGGGAACGCTGTAAAAACACAACCTATAAAACTGTATACATTTTTGTATCACTGTAATCATAATGACTCGAAGACTAAAGAGAACAGGTCAGTTTTATCTCATAGGGAACACTGTAAAAACAAAACCCCAAAAACTAGACATATGTGGTATCACTATAATCATACTGACCCGGAGAATGAAGAGAACAGGTCAGTTTTTATCTCATAAGAAAACTTCATAAAAACAAAACCCATAAAACTATTTAAATGTGGTATCACTGTTATTGTACTGAACCAGAGAATAAAGAGAGCAGGTCAGTTTTATCTCATAGGGAACACTGTAAAAACAAAACTTTTAAAACTATATAAATGTGGTATCACTGTAATCGTACTGACCCGGAGAATGAAGGGGACAGGTCAGTTGTATCTTATAGAGAACACCGTAAAAACTAAACCCATAAACTATATAAATGTGGTATCACTATAATCATACTGATCCAGAGAATGAATGGAACAGGTCAGTTATCTCATAGAGAACACCGTAAAAACAAAACCCATAAAACTTTATAAATGTGGTATCACTGTAATTATACTGACCCAGAGAATAAAGAGAACAGGTCAGTTTTATATCTTAGGTAACACTGTAAAAACGAAACCTATAAAACTATATAAATTTGGTATCACTGTAATCGTACTGACCTAGTGAATGAAGAGAACAGGTCAGTTTTATCTAATAGGAAACATCATAAAAACAAAACCCATAAAACTATTTAAATGTAGTATCACTGTAATCGTACTGACCGGGAGAATGAAGGGAACAGGTCAGTTTTATCTCATAGAGAACACCGTAAAAACAAAACCCATAAAACTATATGAATATGGTATCACTGTAATCGTACTGACCCAGAGAATAAAGAGAACAGGTCCATTTTATCTCATAGGAAACATCATAAAAACAAAACCCATAAAACTATTTAAATGTGGTATCACTGTAATGGTACTGACCCGGAGAATGAAGGGAACAGGTCAGTTGTATCTCATAGAGAACACCGTAAAAACAAAACCCATAAAACTATATGAATATGGTATCACTGTAATCATACTGACCCTGAGAATGAAGAGAACAGGTCAGTTTTATATCTTAGGGAACACTGTAAAAACAAAACCCATAAAACTATATAAATGTGGTATCACTGTAATCATACTGACCCAGAGAATAAAGGGAACAGGTCAGTTTTATCTCATTGGGAACGCTGTAAAAACACAACCTATAAAACCGTATACATTTTTGTATCACTGTAATCATACTGACCCGGAGAATGAAGAGAACAGATCAGTTTTCTATCTTAGGGAACACTGTAAAAACAAAACCCATAAAACTAAATAAATATGGTATCACTGTAATCGTACTGACCCAGAGAATGAAGGTACCAGGCCAGTTTTATCTCATAGAGAACACCGTAAAAACAAATCTATAAAACTATATAAATGTGGTATCACTGTAATCATACTGACCCAGAGAATGAAGAGAACAGGTCAGTTTTATCTTATAGAGAACACTGTAAAAACAAAACCCATAAAGCTATAAAAATGTGGTATCTCTGTAATCGTACTGACCCGGAGAATGAAGGGAACAGGTCAGTTTTATCTCATAGGGAACACTGTAAAAACAAAACCCATAAAACTATATAAATAAAGTATCACTGTAATCGTACTGACCCAAAGAATGAAGGGAACAGGTCAGTTTTATCTCATAAGGAACGCTGTAAAAACAAAACCCATAAATCTATATAAATATGGGATTACTGTAATTGTACTGACCAGGGGAATAAAGAAAACAGGTCAGTTTTATCTCATGGGGAACGATGTAAAAACATAACCCATAAAACTATATAAATGTGGTATCACTGTAATTGTACTGACCCAGAGAATGAAGGAAACAGGTCAGTTTTATCTCATAGGGAACGCTGTAAAAACACAACCTATAAAACTGTATACATTTTTGTATCACTGTAATCATAATGACTCGAAGACTAAAGAGAACAGGTCAGTTTTATCTCATAGGGAACACTGTAAAAACAAAACCCCAAAAACTAGACATATGTGGTATCACTATAATCATACTGACCCGGAGAATGAAGAGAACAGGTCAGTTTTTATCTCATAAGAAAACTTCATAAAAACAAAACCCATAAAACTATTTAAATGTGGTATCACTGTTATTGTACTGAACCAGAGAATAAAGAGAGCAGGTCAGTTTTATCTCATAGGGAACACTGTAAAAACAAAACTTTTAAAACTATATAAATGTGGTATCACTGTAATCGTACTGACCCGGAGAATGAAGGGGACAGGTCAGTTGTATCTTATAGAGAACACCGTAAAAACTAAACCCATAAACTATATAAATGTGGTATCACTATAATCATACTGATCCAGAGAATGAATGGAACAGGTCAGTTATCTCATAGAGAACACCGTAAAAACAAAACCCATAAAACTTTATAAATGTGGTATCACTGTAATTATACTGACCCAGAGAATAAAGAGAACAGGTCAGTTTTATATCTTAGGTAACACTGTAAAAACGAAACCTATAAAACTATATAAATTTGGTATCACTGTAATCGTACTGACCTAGTGAATGAAGAGAACAGGTCAGTTTTATCTAATAGGAAACATCATAAAAACAAAACCCATAAAACTATTTAAATGTAGTATCACTGTAATCGTACTGACCGGGAGAATGAAGGGAACAGGTCAGTTTTATCTCATAGAGAACACCGTAAAAACAAAACCCATAAAACTATATGAATATGGTATCACTGTAATCGTACTGACCCAGAGAATAAAGAGAACAGGTCCATTTTATCTCATAGGAAACATCATAAAAACAAAACCCATAAAACTATTTAAATGTGGTATCACTGTAATGGTACTGACCCGGAGAATGAAGGGAACAGGTCAGTTGTATCTCATAGAGAACACCGTAAAAACAAAACCCATAAAACTATATGAATATGGTATCACTGTAATCATACTGACCCTGAGAATGAAGAGAACAGGTCAGTTTTATATCTTAGGGAACACTGTAAAAACAAAACCCATAAAACTATATAAATGTGGTATCACTGTAATCATACTGACCCAGAGAATAAAGAGAACAGGTCAGTTTTATATCTTAGGTAACACTGTAAAAACAAAACCCATAAAACTATATAAATGTGGTATCACTGTAATCATACTGACCCAGAGAATGAAGGGAACAGGTCAGTTTTATCTCATAGGGAACGCTGTAAAAACGAAACCTATAAAACTATGTGAATATGGTATCACTGTAATTGTAATGACCTGGGGAATGAAGGGAGCAGGTGAGTTTTATCTCATAGGGAATTCTGTAAAAACAAAACCCATAAAACTATATAAATAAAGTATCACTGTAATTGTATTGACTCGAAGAATGAAGAGAACAGGTCAGTTTTATCTCATTGGAAACGCTGTAAAAACACAACCTATAAAACTATATAAATGTGGTATCACTGTAATCATACTTACCCGGAGAATTAAGAGAACATGTCAGTTTTATCTCATAGAGAACACCGTAAAAACAAAACCCATAAAACTATATAAATGTGGTATCACTGTTATCATACTGACCCAGAAAATGAAGAGAACAGGTCAGTTTTATCTTATAGAGAACACCGTAAAAACAAAACCCATAAAGCTATAAAAATGTGGTATCTCTGTAATCGTACTGACCCAGAGAATGAAGGGAACAGGTCAGTTTTATCTCATAGGGAACACTGTAAAAACAAAACCCATAAAACTATATAAATAAAGTATCACTGTAATCGTACTGACCCAAAGAATGAAGGGAACAGGTCAGTTTTATCTCATAAGGAACGCTGTAAAAACAAAACCTATAAAACTATATAAATTTGGTATCACTGTAATCGTACTGACCTAGTGAATGAAGAGAACAGGTCAGTTTTATCTAATAGGAAACATCATAAAAACAAAACCCATAAAACTATTTAAATGTGGTATCACTGTAATCGTACTGACCGGGAGAATGAAGGGAACAGGTCAGTTTTATCTCATAGAGAACACCGTAAAAACAAAACCCATAAAACTATATGAATATGGTATCACTGTAATCGTACTGACCCAGAGAATAAAGAGAACAGGTCAGTTTTATTTCATAGAGAACACCGTAAAAACAAAACCCATAAAACTATATGAATATGGTATCACTGTAATTATACTGATCTAGAGAATGAAGAGAACAGGTCAGTTTTATCTCATAGTGAACACTGTAAAAATGAAACCTTTAAAACTATATAAATGTGGTATCACTGTAATCGTACTGACCCGGAGAATGAAGGGAACAGGTCAGTTTTATCTCATAGAGAAAACCGAAAAACAAAACCCATAAATCTATATAAATATGGGATCACTGTAATTGTACTGACCAGGGGAATAAAGAAAACAGGTCAGTTTTATCTCATAGGGAACGATGTAAAAACATAACCCATAAAACTTTATAAATGTGGTATCACTGTAATTGTACTGACCCAGAGAATAAAGGAAACAGGTCAGTTTTATCTCATAGGGAACGCTGTAAAAACACAACCTATAAAACTGTATACATTTTTGTATCACTGTAATCATACTGACTCGAAGACTAAAGAGAACAGGTCAGTTTTATCTCATAGGGAACACTGTAAAAACAAAACCCCCAAAACTATACATATGTGGTATCACTATAATCGTACTGACCCGGAGAATGAAGAGAACAGGTCAGTTTTATATCTTAGGTAACTCTGTAAAAACAAAACCCATAAAACTATATAAATGTGGTATCACTGTAATCATACTGACCCAGAGAATGAAGGGAACAGGTCAGTTTCATCTCATAGGGAATGCTGCAAAAACAAAACCCAAAAAACTATATACAGTTGCAAGAAAAAGTATGTGAACCCTTTGGAATGATATGGATTTCTGCACAAATTGGTCATAAAATGTGATCTGATCTTCATCTAAGGCCTCTTTCACACTTGCGTTGTCCGGATCCGTCGTGCACTCCACTTGCCGGAATTACACGCCGGATTCGGAAAAACGCAAGTGAACTGAAAGCATTTGAAAACGGATCCGTCTTCATAATGCGTTCAGTATATTCAAGGGAAATGTCGCACCAAGATGAAAAGGGGATCCAAACAGAGGTGCACCCACTAACAGACAGCACCCAGTCTGATAGAGATAAATAGATAAAAAAGTAGAAGTGGGGCACTCACTTTAAGTATAGGGATCTTGTATTTATTAAGGTAATAACAATAATGACAATAATAGTGAAGCAATGAGATATCATATAGCAATATTAGGGTATCAGAATAATCATAAAAGTGGAGCAAAATAAAATGTGGTACTATCGACGATTAGCAATAAAATATAGCTATAATAAATACAGTAAAAAACGTTAATGCAATGCTAGGATATATTGATGAATATAGATCCCGATAAATAGATAAAATTGTGAGTTCATATGTCAGCCATAGAGACATTCACTGAATAAATCCTGAGGGATAGTTCCATATGGGGTAATCCGTTCCAATAACCAGTCTTTCAAGGGTACTCTCAAAATGAATAGGTCACAGTCCCAAGCGTATGCAGCCAAAAAGTTTTTACTGTGTATCAGTTTGGCTGCTGCGTATTACTGGTTATAGGAATGGATTACCCCATATGGAACTATCCCTCAGGATTTATTCAGTGAATGTCTCTATGGCTGACATATGAACTCACAATTTTATCTATTTATCGGGATCTATATTCATCAATATATCCTAGCATTGCATTAACGTTTTTTACTGTATTTATTATAGCTATATTTTATTGCTAATCGTCGATAGTACCACATTTTATTTTGCTCCACTTTTATGATTATTCTGATACCCTAATATTGCTATATGATATCTCATTGCTTCACTATTATTGTCATTATTGTTATTACCTTAATAAATACAAGATCCCTATACTTAAAGTGAGTGCCCCACTTCTACTTTTTTATAATGCGTTCAGTGTTACTATGGCAGCCAGGACGCTATTAAAGTCCTGGTTGCCATAGTAGTAGTGGGGAGCGGGGGAGCGGTATACTTACCGTCCGTGCGGCTCCCGGGGCGCTCCAGAATGACGTCAGAGCGCCCCATGCGCATGGATGACGTGCCATGCGATCACGTCATCCATGCGCGTGGGGCGCCCTGACGTCATTCTGGAGCGCCCCGGGAGCCGCACGGACGGTAAGTATACTGCTCTCCCGCTCCCCACTGCACTTTACCATGGCTGCCAGGACTTTAGCGTCCCAGCAGCCATGGTAACCATTCAGAAAAAGCTAAACGTCGGATCTGGCAATGCGCCGAAACAACGTTTAGCTTAAGGTGGGATCCGGATCAATGCCTTTCAATGGGCATTAATTCCGGATCCGGCCTTGCGGCAAGTCTTCAGGATTTTTGGCCGGAGCAAAAAGCGCAGCATGCTGCGGTATTTTCTCCGGCCAAAAAACGTTCCGGTCCTGAACTGAAGACATCCTGATGCATCCTGAACGGATTTCTCTCCATTCAGAATGCATTAGGATAATCCTGATCAGGATTTTTCCGGCATAGAGCCCCGACGACGGAACTCTATGCCAGAAGACAAGAACGCAGGTGTGAGAGAGCCCTAAGTCACAACAATAGACAATCACAGTCTGCTTAAACTAACAATACACAAATAATTAAATGTTACTATGTTTTAATTGAACACACCATGTAAACAATCATAGTGCAGATGGAAAAAGTATGTGAACCCCTAGACTAATGACTAGGGATGAGCGAACCTGAACTGTATAGTTCGGGTTCGTACCGAATTTTGGGGTGTCCGTGACACGGACCCGAACCCGGACATTTTCATAAAAGTCCGGGTTCGGGTTCGGTGTTCGTCGCTTTCTTGGCGCTTTTTGAAAGGCTGCAAAGCAGCCAATCAACAAGCGTCATACTACTTGCCCCAAGAGGCCGTCACAGCCATGCCTACTATTGGCATGGCTGTGATTGGCCAGAGCACCATGTGACCCAGCCTCTATTTAAGCTGGAGTCACATAGCGCCGCCCGTCACTCTGCTCTGATTAGCGTAGGGAGAGTTGCGGCTGCGACAGTAGGGCGAGATTAGGCAGATTAACTCCTCCAAAGGACTTGATTATTGATCGATCTGCAGCTGTGGATCATTGAGCTGCTGATCCTCAATTGCTCACTGTTTTTAGGCTGCCCAGACCGTTTGTCAGTCACTTTTTTCTGGGGTGATTGGCGGCCATTTTGTGTCTTGTGGTGCGCCAGCACAAGCTGCGACCAAGTGCATTTAACCCTTAATGGTGTGGTTGTTTTTTGGCTAAAGCCTACATCAGGGTGAAGCTGTCACACCAAGTGCATTTAACCAGCAATAGTCTGTTTATTTTTTGGCCATATACTACATCAGGGGCAAGCTGCGCCCGTCACCAAGTGCATTTAACCCTCAGTAGTGTGGTTGGTCAAGCTGTCACACCAAGTGCATTTAACCATCAATAGTGTGGTTATTTTTTTGGCCATATCCCAGTCTAATTCTGTCAGTAAACGTATACCTGTCACCCAGCGCCTAAATACTAGGCCTCAAGTTTATATCCAGCTAAATCTGTCGTTACTGCTGTACTGTTGTGGCTGGTCAAGTTATTTAGTGTCCGTCAATACACAGTTTTTGTTCTGGGTTGAAATACAATTCCCAATTTAGCAATTTCATAATTTAGTGGTTTCTGCTGTATCAGAGCTATTTGAAATCTATCCCTAAAAGGGTATATAATATTCAAGGTGCACATAGGGTCATTCTGAATAACTTCACACACACGCTACTGTGCATTTCCAAGTCTAATTCTGTTAGTAAACCCATACCTGTCACCCAGCGCCTAAATACTAGGCCTCAAATTTATATCCAGCTAAATCTGTGGTTATTGCTGTGGCTGGGCAAGTTATTTAGTGTCCGTCCAAGCACAGTTTTTGTTCTGGGTTGAAATATAATTCCCAATTTAGCAATTTCCTAATTTAGTGGTTTCTGCTGTATCAGGCCTACTTTAAATACATCCCTAAAAGGGTATATCAGAATCAAGGTGCACATAGGGTCATTCTCAATAACTTCACACACACGCTACTGTGCATATCCCAGTCTAATTCTGTCCGTAAAACGTATACCTGTCACCCAGCGCCTAAATACTAGGCCTCAAATTCATAGTCAGCTAAATCGGTGGTTACTGCTGTGCCTGTATTAGTGTAATACAGTACCTAAATAGATGCCAGATAGTGTTAGGTGCCTGTAACAAAAGGCCTGAATTTGAATTCAATACATTGTGTCAAATAATATTTTTGTTGTTGTGGTGAACCATGACAATGAGGAAAACATCTAGTAAGGGACGCGGACGTGGACATGGTCGTGGTGGTGTTAGTGGACCCTCTGGTGCTGGGAGAGGACGTGGCCGTTCTGCCACAGCCACACGTCCTAGTGAACCAACTACCTCAGGTCCCAGTAGCCACCAGAATTTACAGCGATATATGGTGGGGCCCAATGCCGTTCTAAGGATGGTAAGGCCTGAGCAGGTACAGGCATTAGTCAATTGGGTGGCCGACAGTGGATCCAGCACGTTCACATTATCTCCCACCCAGTCTTCTGCAGAAAGCGCACAGATGGCGCCTGAAAACCAACCCCATCAGTCTGTCACATCACCCCCATGCATATCAGGGAAACTGTCTGAGCCTCAAGTTATGCAGCAGTCTCTTATGCTGTTTGAAGACTCCGCTGGCAGGGTTTCCCAAGGGCATCCACCTAGCCCTTCCCCAGCGGTGAAAGACATAGAATGCACTGACGCACAACCACTTATGTTTCCTGATGATGAGGACATGGGAATACCACCTCAGCAAGTCTGATCTTCATTACCAGAGGAGTGAGGGCGCAGTTTAAAATATAACTTACAGGCCTCACGGAATGCCAAAAACTTGTCCCTTCCCCCAGAAAATCTGTCAGGGAGAGGGACCTTGGGTTCCGCAACAACCTGGTTACCAGTAGCAACCGCTGGGCTTGCGGTCGGTTGTAATTGCTGCTGTTGCTGGAGGACCGACGCCTTCAATCCTGCCACCTCCAAAGACAGGCCATGAAATTGTTTGGACAGAGCAGCAATTTGATCCATACTGGATTCTAAGTAGGTAAAAAAAATAATAATATAAATATATATATATTTATTTATTTTTTACCTACACAAAATAAGGGCCAGAGATAATGTAATGACCGGTGTCACGCACAGGGAGGAAAACAGGGAAAGCCCTGCCTAAGGGAGAGGGAAAGGTGGTGACCCCTAACTCACCTTGCGGCTGGCACCTGACTGCCCTGACGTCCCTAGACGGGTTCCTCACCCGTGCGGCGATCACGTGCCTAAACCCTGGCTTTCCCTGAAATGAGCCCTAGATGGTGAACGGGCCGGTGGGATCGCTAGTCCTCACCACTGCACTAAGAGGGAAACACCAGGGAGAGGACAGACAAACACAGACAAACACAAACACCCAGGTGGACGACCACAGCAGTCCACAAAGGTCCAACAGGGATCCGGAGGGTAGCGTTCTGAATCAACAGTCAGAGAACGCAGCAACACAGCTCCAGTGGGTCAGGATAGATGTCCAGGCAGGAAGCTCTATCTCTTGCAACCAGAGAAGTGTGAGAGGGGAATATAAGGAGGATTGGGAGTGCTGGACAAGGAACAGCTGAGGAGAAGGAGCTACGGATCCCTGAGTGAGCCAAAAGGGTTTGCAAAGCAAACCCAGAAAGCTACCATAAGGAAAACAGCCCTATCTGACATAGAGCGCGCAGCCAACCGCTGCGACCTCCTGACCCCGGGTATAACGGAGTCAGGCGTGGTTCTCGATACCCTCGTGACACTGGTGGTGTGCGATAATGGGCGAAATCTCGTTGCAGCTCTGGGACTAGCCGGTTTGACGCACATCCCTTGCCTGGCGCATGTGCTGAATTTGGTGGTGCAGAAGTTCATTCACAACTACCCCGACATGTCAGAGCTGCTGCATAAAGTGCGGGCCGTCTGTTCGCGCTTCCGGCGTTCACATCCTGCTGCTGCTCGCCTGTCTGCGCTACAGCGTAACTTCGGCCTTCCCGCTCACCGCCTCATATGCGACGTGCCCACCAGGTGGAACTCCACCTTGCACATGCTGGACAGACTGTGCGAGCAGCAGCAGGCCATAGTGGAGTTTCAGCTGCAGCACGCACGGGTCAGTCGCACTGCGGAACAGCACCACTTCACCACCAATGACTGGGCCTCCATGCGAGACCTGTGTGCCCTGTTGCGCTGTTTCGAGTACTCCACCAACATGGCCAGTGGCGATGACGCCGTTATCAGCGTTACAATACCACTTCTATGTCTCCTTGAGAAAACACTTAGGGCGATGATGGAAGAGGAGGTGGCCCAGGAGGAGGAGGAGGAGGAGGAGGAAGAGGGGTCATTTTTAGCACTTTCAGGCCAGTCTCTTCGAAGTGACTCAGAGGGAGGTTTTTTGCAACAGCAGAGGCCAGGTACAAATGTGGCCAGCCAGGGCCCACTACTGGAGGACGAGGAGGACGAGGATGAGGAGGAGGTGGAGGAGGATGAGGATGAAGCATGGTCACAGCGGGGTGGCACCCAACGCAGCTCGGGTCCATCACTGGTGCGTGGCTGGGGGGAAAGGCAGGACAATGACGATACGCCTCCCACAGAGGACAGCTTGTCCTTACCCCTGGGCAGCCTGGCACACATGAGCGACTACATGCTGCAGTGCCTGCGCAACGACAGCAGAGTTGCCCACATTTTAACGTGTGCGGACTACTGCCACCCTGCTGGATCCACGGTACAAAGACAATGTGCCCACCTTACTTCCTGCACTGGAGCGTGATAGGAAGATGCGCGAGTACAAGCGCACGTTGGTAGACGCGCTACTGAGAGCATTCCCAAATGTCACAGGGGAACAAGTGGAAGCCCAAGGGCAAGGCAGAGGAGGAGCAAGAGGTCGCCAAGGCAGCTGTGTCACGTCCAGCTCCTCTGAGGGCAGGGTTAGCATGGCAGAGATGTGGAAAACTTTTGTCAACACGCCACAGCTAACTGCACCACCACCTGATACGCAACGTGTTAGCAGGAGGCAACATTTCACTAACATGGTGGAACAGTACGTGTGCACACCCCTCCACGTACTGACTGATGGTTCGGCCCCATTCAACTTCTGGGTCTCTAAATTGTCCACGTGGCCAGAGCTAGCCTTTTATGCCTTGGAGGTGCTGGCCTGCCCGGCGGCCAGCGTTTTGTCTGAACGTGCATTCAGCACGGCAGGGGGCGTCATTACAGACAAACGCAGCCGCCTGTCTACAGCCAATGTGGACAAGCTGACGTTCATAAAAATGAACCAGGCATGGATCCCACAGGACCTGTCCGTCCCTTGTCCAGATTAGACATTAACTACCTCCCCATAACCATATATTATTGGACTCCAGGGCACTTCCTCATTCAATCCTATTTTTATTTTCATTTTACCATTATATTGCGAGGCTACCCAAAGTTGAATGAACCTCTCCTCTATCTGGGTGCCGGGGCCTAAATATATGCCAATGGACTGTTCCAATGTTGGGTGACGTGAAGCCTGATTCTCTGCTATGGGACCTCTCTCCTCTGTCTGGGTGCCGGGGCCTAAATATCTGACAATGGACTGTTCCAATGTTGGGTGACGTGAAGCCTGATTCTCTGCTATGACATGCAGACTGATTCTCTGCTGACATGAAGCCAGATTCTCTGTTACAGGACCTCTCTCCTCTGCCTGGGTGCTGGGCCTAAATATCTGACAATGGACTGTTGCAGTGGTGGGTGACGTGAAGCCTGATTCTCTGCTATGACATGCAGACTGATTCTCTGCTGACATGAAGACAGATTCTCTGTTACGGGACCTCTCTCCTCTGCCTGTGTGCTGGGCCTAAATATATGACAATGGACTGTTGCAGTGGTGGCTGACGTGAAGCCTGATTCTCTGCTATGACATGCAGACTGATTCTCTGCTGACATGAAGCCAGATTCTCTGTTACGGGACCTCTCTCCTCTGCCTGGGTGCTGGGCCTAAATATCTGACAATGGACTGTTGCAGTGGTGGCTGACGTGAAGCCTGATTCTCTGCTATGACATGCAGACTGATTCTCTGCTGACATGAAGCCAGATTCTCTGTTACGGGACCTCTCTCCTCTGCCTGGGTGCTGGGTCTAAATATCTGACAATGGACTGTTGCAGTGGTGGCTGACGTGAAGCCTGATTCTCTGCTATGACATGCAGACTGATTCTCTGCTGACATGAAGCCAGATTGTCTGTTACGGGACCTCTCTCCTCTGCCTGGGTGCTGGGCCTAAATATCTGACAATGGACTGTTGCAGTGGTGGCTGACGTGAAGCCAGATTCTCTGCTGTATTTTTATTTTAATTCATTTCCCTATCCAGATTTGTTTGCAGGGGATTTACCTACATGTTGCTGCCTTTTGCAGCCCTCTAGCCCTTTCCGGGGCTGTTTTACAGCCTTTTTAGTGCCGAAAAGTTCGGGTCCCTATTGACTTCAATGGGGTTCGGGTTCGGGACGAAGTTCGGATCGGGTTCGGATCCCGAACCCGAACATTTCCGGGAAGTTCGGCCGAACTTCTCGAACCCGAACATCCAGGTGTCCGCTCAACTATACTAATGACATCTCCAAGAGCTAATTGGAATGAGGTGTCAGCCAATTGGAGTCCAATCAATGAGATGAGATTGGAGGTGTTGGTTACAGCTGCCCTGCCCTATAAAAAACACACACCAGTTCTGGGTTTGCTTTTCACAAGAAGCATTGCCTGCTGTGACTGATGCCTCACACAAAAGAGCTCTCAGAAGACCTACGATTAAAAATTGGTGACTTGCATGAAGCTGGAAAGGGTTATAAAAGTATCTCCAAAAGCCTTGCTGTTCATCAGTCCACGGTAAGACAAATTGTCTATAAATGGAGAAAGTTCAGCACTGCGTCTACTCTCCCTAGGAGTGGCCGTCCTGTAAAGATGACTACAAGAGCACAGCACAGACTGCTCAATGAGGTTAAGAGGAATCCTAGAGTGTCAGCTAAAGACTTACAAAAGTCTCTGGCATATGCTGACATCCCTGTTAGCGAATCTACTATACGTAAAACACTAAACAAGAATGTATTTCATGGGAGGACACCACAGAGGAGGCCACTGCTGTCTAAAAAAACATTGCTGCACGTTTACAATTTGCACAAGAGCACCTGGATGTTCCACAGCAGTACTGGCAAAATATTCTGTGGACAGATGAAACCAAAGTTGAGTTGTTTAGAAGAATTACACAACACTATGTGTGGAGAAAAAGAGGCACAGCACACCAACCTCAAAACCTCATCCCAACTGTGAAGTATGGTGGTGGGGGCATCATGGTTTGGGGCTGCTTTGCTGCGTCAGGGCCTGGAAGGATTGCTATAATCGAAGGAAAAATTTATTGCCAAGTTTATCAAGACATTTTGCAGGAGAACGTAAGGCCATCTGTCCACCAGCTGAAGCTCAACAGAAGATGAGTGTTGCAACAGGACGATGACCCAAAGCATAGAAGTAAATCAACAACAGAATGGCTTAAACAGAAGAAAATCCGCCTTCTGGAGTGGCCCAGTCAGAGTCCTGACCTCAACCCGATGGAGATGCTGTGGCAGGACCTCAAGAAAGCGATTCACATCAGGCATCCCGAGAATATTGCTGAACTGAAACAGTTCTGTAAAGAGGAATGGTCAAGAATTACTCCTGACCGTTGTGCACGTCTGATCTGCAACTACAGGAAACGTTTGGTTGAAGTTATTGCTGCCAAAGGAGGTTCAACCAGTTATTAAATCCAAGGGTTCACATACTTTTTCCACCTGCACTGTGAATGGTTACATGGTGTGTTCAATAAAAACAAGGTAACATTTAACTCTTTGTGTGTTATTAGGTTAAGCAGACTGTGATTGTCTATTGTTGTGACTGAGATGAAGATCAGATCACATTTTAGGACCAATTTGTGCAGAAATCCATATAATTCCAAAAGGTTCACATACTTTTTCTTGCTCCTGTAAATGTGGTCTTACTGTAATCATACTGACCCGGAGAATCAAGAGAACAGGTCAGTTTTATATCTTAGGGAACACTATAAAAACAAAACCCATAAATCTATATACATGTGGTATCACTGTAATCGTACTGACCCAGAGAATGAAGAGAACAGGTCAGTTTTATCTCATAGGGAAAGTTGTAAAAACAAAACCCATAAAACTATGTGAATGTGGTATCACTGTAATCGTACTGGCCTGGAGAATGAAGGTACCAGGCCAGTTTTATCTCATAGAGAACACCGTAAAAACAAAACCCATAAAACTATATAAATGTGGTATCACTGTAATCGTACTGACCCGGAGAATGAAGGGAACAGGTCAGTTTTTTATTTCATAGAGAACACCGTAAAAACAAAACCCATAAAACGATATAAATAAAGTATCACTGTAATCATACTGACCCAAAGAATGAAGGGAACAGGTCAGTTTTATCTCATAAGGAACGTTGTAAAAACAAAACCCATAAAACTATATAAATGTGGTATCACTGTAATTATACTGACCCGGAGAATAAAGGGAACAGGTCAGTTTTATCTCATAGGGAACGCTGTAAAAAAAAAACTATAAAACTAAATATATTTTTGTATCACTGTAATCATACTGACTGGGAGAATAAAGAGAACAAGTCAGTTTTTTATCTTAGGGAACACCGTAAAAACAAAACCCATAAAACTATATAAATGTGGTATCACTGTAATTATACTGACCCAGAGAATAAAGGGAACAGGTCAATTTTATCTCATTGGGAACGCTGTAATAAAACAACCTATAAAACTGTATACATATTTGTATCACTGTAATCATACTGACCCAGAGAATGAAGAGAACAGGTCAGTTTTATTTCTTTGGGAACACTGTAAAAACAAAACCCATAAAACTAAATAAATGTAGTATCTCTGTAATCGTACTGACCCAGAGAATGAAGGTAAAAGGCCAGTTATATCTCATAGAGAACACCGTAAAAACAAAACCCATAAAACGATATAAATGTGGTATCACTGTAATCATACTGACCCAGAGAATGAAGAGAACAGGTCAGTTTTATCTCAAAAGAAACATCATAAAAACAAAACCCATAAAACTATTTAAATGTGGTATCACTGTAATCGTACTGACCCGGAGAATGAAGAGAACAGGTCAGTTTTATCTTATAGAAAACACCGTAAAAACTAAACCCAGAAAAATATATAAATGTGGTATCACTGTAATTGTACTGACCCAGAGAATGAATGGAACAGGTCAGTTTTATTTCATAGAGAACACCGTAAAAACAAAACCCATAAAACTATATAAATGTGGTATCACTGTAATTATACTGACCCAGAGAATAATGAGAACAGGACAATTTTTTCTCATAGGGAACACTGTAAAAACAAAACCCCAAAAACTATACAAATGTGGTATCACTGTAATTATACTGACCCAGAGAATGAAGAGAACAGGTCAGTTTTATATCTTAGGTAACACTGTAAAAACAAAACCCATAAAACTATATAAATATGGTATCACTGTAATCATACTGACCCAGAGAATGAAGAGAACAGATTAGTTTTTTTCTCATAGTGAACACTGTAAAAACAAAACCTATAAAACTATATAAATGTGGTATCACTGTAATCAGACTGACCCAGAGAATGAAGAGAACAGATCAGTTTTTTTTTCTCATAGGAAACATCATAAAAATAAAACCCATAAAACTATTTAAATGTGATATCACTGTAATGTTACTGACCCTGAGAATGAAGGGAACAGGTCAGTTGTATCTCATAGAGAACACCGTAAAAACAAAACCCATAAAACTATATAAATGTGGTATCGCTGTAATCATACTGACCCAGAGAATGAAGAGAACAGGTCAGTTTTATCTCATAGGAAACATCATAAAAACAAAACCTATAAAACTATATAAATGTGGTATAACTGTAATTATACTGACCCAGAGAATGAAGAGAATAGGTTAGTTTTATCTTATAGGGAACACTGTAAAAACAAAACCCATAAAACTATATAAATGTGGTATCACTGTAATCGTACTGTACCGGAGAATGAAGGGAACTGGTCAGTTTTATCTTATAGAGAACACTGTAAAAACTAAACCCAGAAAACTTTATAAATGTGGAATCACTGTAATCATACTGATCCAGAGAATGAATGGAACAGGTCAGTTTTATTTCATAGAGAACACCGTAAAAACAAAACCCATTGTCACAACCAGACAGCTGAGAAGCTCTGACAGAGGCCTTTCAGAACCTCCTCCTTGAGTTTTCTTTGTTGTGGTATTCAGTTCCTCATCTCGTTAGCCTCTCTCAGCTGTCATGTAGTTGGACTGATTGCTTCCCTTTAAATTCCTCCCCATAATGCTATACTGGGCGGCTTATACTTCTTCCTGGAGTGTGTGTGCATGCTGATCCTATTTCCCAGTCTGCTACTAAGTTAAGTGCTGTACATTTATCTGTTATTTTCTGTTTGCTGGATCCCAGGTGACCCTGACTCCCTCTGTGTCTGGTGTAGGGAGCCGGTGGTCGTGTCCCCTCACTATTGTAGGGTGTTCAGGGGTTATATAGTCGAGGTACGTGGATATGCAACCATCCACCTTTGGGATTTTTGCATAGGCTGAGCAGCCAGGTAAAGTGCCAGCTCTTGTGCAGGGGTCTCCCTTTTGGTTCCTTAGCTTTGGATCCAGTGAGTCTTATATGCATGTTGCATTGTCTTGTTTCCTGTACACCGTCCGTGACATTATAAGCCGCCAAAACCGTCTCAAGCATGGATCCGGTTTCACTTTTGGCTGAACGCTTCCAGGGTCTTTCATTGGAGGTAGCTGATCTCTGTAAGACTTTTTCTCAGCTTCAAGTGACCGGTTTAGCTTGCGTTCATGGAGTTTGTTCTGAGCCTAAGATCTCGCTCCCGGATACGTTCTCCAGGGGTAGTGAGAATTTTGTGCGTTTTAGAGAGGCTTGCAAACTCCATTTTCGCCTTCTTCCCCATTCCTCTGGTGATGAGGAATGGAGGGTGGGGATCATTATATCGCTGCTCAGGGGTAACGCTCAGTCTTGGGCCTTTTCACTGCCGGAGGGGGCACGGCCTCTCCGTTCAGTGGATGAATTCTTTTTAGCCCTGGGTCAGATATATGATGATCCGGATCGTATTGCTCTGGCTGAGTCTAGACTACGTCTATTATGCCAGGGTAAACAATCCGCAGAGATATACTGCTCAGAATTTCGGAGATGGGCAGCTGATACTGGTTGGAATGATGCTGCACTCTGAAGTCAATTTTGCCATGGTCTTTCAGAGGGATTGAAAGATGCATTTGCATTTCATGAGAGGCCTATCTCCTTGGACTCTGCTATGTCTCAGGCCGTTCGTATTGACAGGCGTCTTAGAGAGAGAGGAGAGATATCTCCTTCCTGTCATACTCAGTCCCAGGACAGTGCAGCGGTCTCATTCTGTGCGCAGGGGTCTCGGTCGCTGTCAGCCCCTTCTGAGCAGGAGCCCATGCAGCTGGGGTTGATTGCTTCTGACAATAGAAGATTTAGCTCGCATGGGAGGGTTTGTTTTTGTTGTGGAGGTATAAATCATTTGGCAAATGTTTGTCCCTCTAGGAGATTCAGGCAGTTTTCTGGGAGTAATAAAGAAACAAACAGGAAAAAATCTTTTAAAAATGTTCCGTCTGTTACTATTGGCAGGGTTGAGGCGGAAATTGAAGGTTTTTTGTTTGCTTGTAGTTCTCGTTTTGTCCTGCCTGCTAGGGTGGCGCTAGAGAACAAGAGCATTTTTTGTGAGGTTTTTGTGGATAGTGGAGCAGCGGTCAATCTTATTGATAATCAATTTGCAATAACTCATGGTTTCCAGGTGCGCACTTTGGGAAAGGATATTCCTGTTTTTGCTATTGATTCCGCTCCACTTTCTCAGAAATCATTAAAGGGCATAGTTCACAATATCCGTTTAATTGTGAGTGATGCTCATGTTGAGGATGTGTCATGTTTCGTCCTTAGCGGTTTGCCTACTCCTCTAGTGTTGGGGCTACCCTGGCTCACTAAACATAACCCCACCATTGATTGGCAAGCGAGGCAAATAAATGGTTGGAGTGACTTTTGCAGAGAGAATTGCCTCACGACATCTGTTTCTGAGGTTGCTACTAAGACTGTACCATCTTTTCTCTCTGAATATTCGGATGTCTTCTCTGAGAGTGGAGTTCAGGATTTGCCCCCGCACAGGGAGTACGATTGCCCTATTAATCTCATCCCAGGCGCCAAACTGCCTAAATCTCGTTTATACAATCTTTCCCAACCTGAGAGGATCGCTATGCGTGCTTATATCTCTGAGAGTCTGAGAAAAGGACACATACGACCCTCGAAGTCACCTGTTGCCGCTGTTTTTTTCTTTGTTAAGAAAAAAGATGGTTCTTTAAGACCTTGTCTGGATTTCAGGGAGCTGAACAGTATCACTATTCGTGACCCTTATCCGCTTCCTCTGATCCCGGACCTGTTTAACCAGGCTGTTGGGGCTAAAGTATTTTCCAAGTTAGATCTAAGAGGGGCATACAACCTGGTCAGGGTCAGAAAAGGAGACGAATGGAAGACGGCCTTCAATACCCCTGAGGGCCATTTTGAGAATTTGGTTATGCCTTTTGGTTTGATGAATGCCCCAGCCGTTTTTCGGCATTTCGTAAACAGCATTTTTTATCATTTGATGGGAAAATTTGTATTAGTGTATTTGGATGACATTTTGATTTTTTCTCCTGATTTCAAAACTCATAAGGAACATTTACGTCAGGTCTTGCTCATCCTGCGGGAGAATAAATTATATGCGAAACTGAAAAAATGTGTGTTTGCGGTTCCAGAAATTCAATTTCTGGGGTTTCTTCTCTCCGCTTCTGGTTTTCGCATGGACCCCGAGAAGGTCCGCGCTGTGCTTGAGTGGGAGCTTCCTGAGAATCAGAAGGCGCTGATGCGTTTTTTGGGCTTTGCCAATTATTACAGGAAGTTTATTTTGAATTATTCCTCTATTGTTAAACCACTCACTAATATGACCAGAAAGGGGGTAGATTTTTCTTCTTGGTCAGTAGAGGCGCATAAGGCTTTTTCTAATATCAAGGAGAGTTTTGCTTCCGCTCCCATCTTGGTGCAACCTGATATTTCTTTACCCTTCATAGTTGAGTTTGATGCTTCTGAGGGGGGTGTGGGGGCGGTCTTGTCTCAGGGTTCCTCTCCTGCCAAATGGCGACCGTGTGCCTTTTTCTCGAAAAAACTCTCCTCCGCAGAGAGAAATTACGATGTGGGAGATTGTCATGGAACCATGAACCAGACGTACAACAAGAGATAAGTGGAAATAAGAAGGCTTTATTGAAAATCAAGCTGTAAGGCAAAAGTCCAAACGGATGGCTAAACCGAAGCAGGGTCTTGCGAAGCCAGAGGTCAGGAACCAGAAGGGTAGTCAGACGAAGCCTGGATCAGGAACCAGCAGGGTAGTCAGACGAAGCCTGGATCAGGAACCAGCAGGGTAGTCAGACGAAGCCTGGATCAGGAACCAGCAGGGTAGTCAGACGAAGCCAGGATCAGGAACCAGAAGCAGCAGCAGTCTTAGAAGCATGTGAACACAGGAGGACCAAGCAAGGAACTGAAGCCACAGACCTCCTATATATATGAGCTAGGCATCCAGCTCCTCCCAGTGGGAAGGAGAAGCCGCAGGGTGGGAGGCTACAAGAAACCCAGAAACCAAGATGGCCGCCAGCACATGTCAAACGAAGGAGAACAGCAAGAAGGTAAGACCATGACAGTACCTCCCCCTCAAGGGCCCCTCCTCCGCGGAGTAAAGAACGGTTTCTGAGGGAAGCGTGCGTGGAAGGCTCGGAGCAAGGCAGGAGCATGGACATCTGCGGAGGGAACCCAGTCACGCTCCTCTGGACCATAACCACGCCAATGGACCAAAAACTGCACCCGACCGCGGACCAGGCGTGAGTCCAGGATATTACTCACCTCATACTCCTCACGATTGCCCACTTGGACCGGACGAGGCCGAGGAACCGAGGAAGTGAAACGATTACACACCAGTGGCTTCAACAGGGAGACATGAAACACGTTGGAGATCCGCATGCCAGGAGGAAGCGCAAGGGCATAGGCTACCGGGTTTACCCTGCGAAGCACTCGGAAGGGACCAACAAAGCGAGGCGCCAGCTTGGGAGTGGGCACTCGAAGGTTGAGGTTGCGGGTGGACAACCATACACGGTCTCCGACCTGGTAGGAAGGAGCGGGCGCTCGTCTGCGATCAGCCTGGAGTCTCTGGCGCTGCGCAGAGACCTCAAGGGACCTCTGGATCTGTACCCAAGAAGCACGTAGGACGGAAAGGTGATCCTCCACAGCGGAATATCCTGGGGAGAGAATACCTCCGGTAACACGGCAGGTTGGAACCCATAATTGGCCATGAAGGGAGACGTCCCAGAGGAAGAGTTCACCGCCGTGTTCCTGGCAAACTCAGCCCAAGGCAGGAGGTCAACCCAATTGTCTTGGTGATCGGAGACATAGCAACAAAGGAATTGCTCC
Organism: Bufo gargarizans; assembly: GCF_014858855.1. NCBI lineage: Eukaryota > Metazoa > Chordata > Amphibia > Anura > Bufonidae > Bufo > Bufo gargarizans. The sequence continues at coordinate 378,930,853 of NC_058081.1, read as the reverse complement.
AAGGCCTGATTGGATCGTTCTGCGGCCCCATTGGACTGAGGGTGGTAGGCCGAGGAGAAAGAGAGATGAATCCCCAACTGGGAGCAAAAGGCGCGCCAGAACCTGGACACAAACTGACTCCCCCGATCCGACACAATCTCCTTGGGCAAACCGTGCAACCGGAAGACCTCCCTGGCAAAAATCGAGGCCAACTCTTGTGCAGAGGGTAACTTCTTGAGAGGAACACAGTGGCACATTTTGGAAAACCGATCCACAATCATGAGAATGACCGTATGGCCTCGGGATGCAGGGAGGTCCACAATGAAATCCATCCCCAGGTGTGACCATGGACGCTCCCCGGTGGCTATGGGTTGCAAAAGGCCCAACGGAAGGTGCCGAGGGGACTTACTCTGGGCACAAACGGAGCATGCCGCTACATATGCGGCGATGTCGGAACGTAGAGAAGGCCACCAGAACAGACGTGAAACAGCCCAGGACAGCTGATTCTTTCCAGGATGCCCCGCGGCCTTGGAGTTATGGTAGGTTCGCAACAACCGAGTGCGCAACTCCTCAGGCACAAAACATCTGCCGTTGGGTCTCCCAGAGGGAGCACCAGATTGAGCCGCCAAAATCTGCTCACCCAGGGGAGAGGTCAGGCTGGTGCGAATAGCGGCCAGGATCTGATTCGGAGGTATGACCGAAGTCGGAATCGACTCCTCCCCGGACAGCTCGGAGTACTGCCGTGATAAGGCATCCGCTCTGATGTTCTTGGAACCGGGTAGGTAGGAGACCACGTAATTAAAACGTGACAAGAACAGAGCCCACCTGGCCTGACGTGGTGTCAATCTCTTGGCCTCAGAGAGGTAGGTCAGATTCTTGTGGTCCGTCAGGATGAGAACCGGAACCACCGAGCCCTCGAGCAAGTGCCTCCATTCTTTAAGGGCCTGCACGATGGCCAATAACTCCCTGTCACCAATCTGATAGTTGCACTCCGCGGAAGACAGTTTCCGGGAGTAAAACCCACAAGGAAGCAGAGGACCCTCTGGTGTTCTACGCTGAGACAGAAGGGCGCCTACTCCCGTCTCAGACGCGTCCACCTCGAGGACAAAAGGCAACCCAGGGTTGGGATGCGACAGAATCGGAGCCGACACAAAGGCGGACTTTAGAGCCTCAAAAGCTCGGATGGCCTCGAGCGGCCAGACCTGGGGATTACTGCCCTTCCTGGTCAGATCCGTGAGAGGCTTGGCTAGCATGGAAAAGTCCCTGATGAACTTCCGATAATAATTGGCGAAGCCCAAAAAGCGCTGCAGGGCACGAAGACCACTGGGCTGGGGCCACTGTAAGACAGCCGAAACCTTCTCAGGATCCATGGAGAACCCCTCAGCGGAAATGATGTAACCTAAGAAGGTTACCTGGGATCGGTGAAATTCGCATTTCTCAAGCTTACCGAACAGCTTGTTCTCTCGTAACCGTTGCAACACTCGTCTGACATCCAGAATGTGGGCCTCCATGGATTCAGAATATACCAAGATGTCATCCAAATAGACCACCACACACTGCTGCAACAGGTCACGGAAAACATCGTTGATGAATTCCTGGAAGACTGCGGGCGCATTGCACAACCCAAAGGGCATAACCAAGGATTCATAATGACCGGTCCTGGTGTTAAACGCGGTCTTCCACTCATCGCCCGCCTTGATCCTTACCAGGTTATATGCCGCCCTCAGGTCGAGTTTGGTAAAGACCGTGGCCCCTTTGAGGCGATCGAACAGCTCGGAAATCAAGGGTATCGGGTAAGCGTTCTTGATCGTGATGCGATTGAGACCCCTGTAATCGATGCAAGGCCTCAACTCACCGCCCTTCTTTTTCACAAAGAAAAATCCAGCCCCTGCCGGGGACGAGGATTTGCGAATGTGTCCGCGTGAAAGCGCCTCCCTCACGTACTCCTCCATGGCCTCATTCTCCGCTACCGACAGTGGATAGACTTTGCCACGAGGAGGAACGGCACCAGATTGTAACTCTATGGCACAATCGTATGGGCGGTGCGGAGGTAGGGCAACCGCACGCACCTTATCGAATACATCCCGGTACTCCTCGTATTCAGGAGGCAACAGAGAGTCCGAGGAAGTACACAGCAACTTGACAGGCCCATGGATGCAACTAGCCCCACACTGCGGTGACCACGAGAGGATCTCGGCCGATCTCCAATCGAAAGTCGGATTATGCTTCTGGAGCCAGGGGTACCCCAAGACCACTGAGTAGTGTGGAGACGAAATAACCTGGAGACAGACCGACTCTCTGTGAACGGCACCAATGGCCATCCCCACTGGAAGGGTCTCCTGAGTCACGTGTGGCGGCAGAAGGGGTCTGCCGTCTATCGCCTCAAGAGCCAGTGGGGAACCTCGAGGCTGCAGAGGAATGGAATTGGCGGCAGCGAACACACTATCAATGAACAAACCACCAGCACCAGAGTCCACCAACGCCTGGGTCGTCACCGAGCCCCCGACCCAGGAGAGGACAACAGTAATCAGTGGTTTGTCAACACGGGAAACCGGGGACGAGGAGACTCCACCCAAGATCTGCCCCCGACAGGATCTCAGGTGCGAGCGTTTCCCGGACGGTTCGGGCATGCCAACCGAAAATGCCCACCGAGACCACAGTACATGCATCGGCCCTCGCGTCTCCGGAGTACCCTCTCCCCCTCGGACAGGTGAGCAAACCCCAGCTGCATGGGTTCACCCCCAGACAAGTCATCCCCAGGAGGCGTGGGAGGAGAGGGAGGCACGGGTGGGACAGCAAACGTAGGCGCCAATCTGTTAGAAGACCTCCGCAGGCTCTCCTTAAAGGAAGGTCTCTCCCTGAGTCTGGTGTCAATCAAAATCAGGAAAGAAATAAGAGACTCGAGCTCCACTGGTAGGTCCTTAGCTGCAACCTCATCCTTCAAGGCATCCGAGAGACCATGAGAGAAAGCAGCGACCAGAGCCTCATTATTCCAGCCCACTTCTGCTGCCAGGGTACGAAACTCAATGGCGTATTCAGCTACGGATCGTGAACCCTGTCTGATGGACATAAGGAGCTTTGCAGCAGAGGCAGCACGAGCCGGCACATCGAATACCTTCCGAAGAGAAGCAACAAAACCGGAAAACTCGGCAACCACCGGATTGTTGTTCTCCCATAAAGGGCTGGCCCAGGCCAAGGCCTTGTCCGAGAGCAGCGAGATCAAGAAGCCCACCTTTGATCTCTCAGTAGGAAAGGCATGTGGCAGCAACTCAAAATAAATGCCCACCTGGTTAAGGAAACCTCGGCACTGAGTTGGCTCTCCCCCAAAGCGCTGTGGAAGGGGGGCAGAACCGGTCATACCCCGAAACACCGCAGGCGCAGCAACAGGTGTCGGGGTAGACTCTGGCGCAACAACCGGAGCGGCAGTAGGAGCGGGCCCAGGAGCGACAACCGACCCATCGGCAACGGAAGCTAAATGAGCCATGCGTTCAAGCAGGGTTTGCAACGCCACAGCGAACCGACCCAACAGGTGATCCTGCTGATCAAGTCTGGCAACCAGCGTAGGTAGCGAGGATGGCCCTGTACCGTCAGAATTCATGGCTTGGTCCTAATGTCATGGAACCATGAACCAGACGTACAACAAGAGATAAGTGGAAATAAGAAGGCTTTATTGAAAATCAAGCTGTAAGGCAAAAGTCCAAACGGATGGCTAAACCGAAGCAGGGTCTTGCAAAGCCAGAGGTCAGGAACCAGAAGGGTAGTCAGACGAAGCCTGGATCAGGAACCAGCAGGGTAGTCAGACGAAGCCTGGATCAGGAACCAGCAGGGTAGTCAGACGAAGCCTGGATCAGGAACCAGCAGGGTAGTCAGACGAAGCCAGGATCAGGAACCAGAAGCAGCAGCAGTCTTAGAAGCATGTGAACACAGGAGGACCAAGCAAGGAACTGAAGCCACAGACCTCCTATATATATGAGCTAGGCATCCAGCTCCTCCCAGTGGGAAGGAGAAGCCGCAGGGTGGGAGGCTACAAGAAACCCAGAAACCAAGATGGCCGCCAGCACATGTCAAACGAAGGAGAACAGCAAGAAGGTAAGACCATGACAGAGATAGGGAATTGTTGGCCATCAAGTTGGCTTTTGAGGAATGGCGCCATTGGCTAGAGGGAGCCAGACACCCTATTACCGTATTTACTGACCATAAAAATCTGGCCTACTTGGAGTCAGCCAAGCGTCTGAACCCGAGACAGGCCAGATGGTCTCAATTCTTTTCTAGGTTTAATTTTGTTGTCACGTTCCGCCCTGGCGTTAAGAATGTGAAGGCAGATGCCCTGTCACGTTGTTTTCCGGGAGGCGGGAATTTTCAAGACCCGGGTCCCATTTTGGCTGAAGGTGTGGTGGTCTCTGCTCTTTTTTCTGAATTGGAGGCAGAGGTGCAGGCAGCCCAGTCAGAGGCTCCTGATCTTTGTCCTCCTGGGAGGTTGTTTGTGCCTCTCGCTTTAAGGAACACCACGATACGGTCCTTGCTGGGCACCCGGGGGCAAGAGCCACACTGGATCTCATCGCTCGGAGATTCTGGTGGCCTGCGCTTCGTAAGTCGGTTGAGGGTTTTGTGGCAGCCTGCGAGACTTGCGCTCGTGCCAAAGTCCCTCATTCACGGCCATCAGGTCCTCTCCTTCCCTTACCCATTCCTTCCCGTCCTTGGACACATCTGTCCATGGACTTCATAACGGACCAGCCTCGTTCCTCGGGGAAGACTGTGATTCTGGTGGTGGTGGACCGTTTTAGCAAAAAGGTGCATTTCATCCCTTTTCCTGGTTTGCCCAATGCTAAGATGCTGGCGCAGGCATTTATAGATCACATTGTCAAATTGCACGGTATTCCTTCAGACATAGTCTCTGATAGGGGCACGCAGTTTGTTTCCAGATTCTGGAAGGCTTTCTGTTCTTGCTTGGGGGTTCGGTTGTCATTCTCTTCTGCTTTCCACCCGCAGTCGAATGGCCAGACAGAGCGCGTCAATCAGAATCTGGAGACATATCTGCGCTGTTTTGTGGCGGAGAATCAAGAGGATTGGTGTTCTTTTTTGTCCCTTGCTGAGTTTGCTTTAAATAACCGTCGTCAGGAGTCCTCTGATAAGTCACCATTTTTTGGTGCATATGGGTTTCATCCGCAGTTTGGGACTTTCTCGGGAGAGGGGTCTTCTGGTTTACCTGATGAGGACAGATTCTCCTCGTCTTTGTCATCTATTTTGCAAAAGATTCAGGATAATCTAAAGAGCATGAGTGAGAGATATAAGCGTGTGGCAGATAAGAGACGTGTGCTTGGTCCGGACCTGAATGTTGGTGATCTGGTGTGGTTGTCTACCAAGAATATCAAATTGAAGGTTCCCTCCTGGAAGTTGGGTCCTAGGTTTATTGGGCCTTACAAAATCCTGTCTGTCATCAATCCTGTTGCCTACCGTCTTGATCTTCCTCAGACTTGGAAGATCCATAATGTTTTTCATAAGTCCTTATTGAAACCTTATGTTCAACCCATTGTACCCTCACCTTTGCCTCCTCCTCCGATTATGGTTGATGGGAATCTTGAATTTCAGGTCTCTAGGATTGTGGATTCTCGTCTTGTCCGCGGTTCTCTTCAGTACCTTGTTCATTGGGAGGGTTATGGTCCTGAGGAGAGGATGTGGGTCCCAGTGACGGACATTAAGGCCTCTCGTCTCATCAGGGCTTTCCATAGGTCCCATCCTGAGAAGGTGGGTTCTGAGTGTCCGGAGTCCACTCGTAGAGGGAGGGGTACTGTCACAACCAGACAGCTGAGAAGCTCTGACAGAGGCCTTTCAGAACCTCCTCCTTGAGTTTTCTTTGTTGTGGTATTCAGTTCCTCATCTCGTTAGCCTCTCTCAGCTGTCATGTAGTTGGACTGATTGCCTCCCTTTAAATTCCTCCCCATAATGCTTTACTGGGCGGCTTATACTTCTTCCTGGAGTGTGTGTGCATGCTGATCCTATTTCCCAGTCTGCTACTAAGTTAAGTGCTGTACATTTATCTGTTATTTTCTGTTTGCTGGATCCCAGGTGACCCTGACTCCCTCCGTGTCTGGTGTAGGGAGCCGTTGGTCGTGTCCCCTCACTATTGTAGGGTGTTCAGGTGTTATATAGTCGAGGTACGTGGCTATGCAACCATCCACCTTTGGGATTTTTGCATAGGCTGAGCAGCCAGGGAAAGTGCCAGCTGTTGTGCAGGGGTCTCCCGTTTGGTTCCTTAGTTTTGGATCCAGTGAGTCATATATGCATGTTGCATTGTCTTGTTTCCTGTACACCGTCCGTGACACCCATAAAACGATATAAATGTGGTATCACTGTAATCATACTTACCCGGAGAATGAAGAGAACAGGTCGGTTTTATCTCATATAGAACACCATAAAAACAAAACCCATAAAACTATATAAATGTGGTATCGCTGTAATCATACTGACCCAAAGAATGAAAAGAACAGGTCAGTTTTATCTCATAGAGAACACCATAAAAACAAATCCCATAAAACTATATCAATGTGGTATCACTGTAATCGTACTGGCCTGGAGAATGAAGTGAACAGGTCAGTTTTATTTCATAGGAAACGCTGTAAAAACAAAACCCATAAAACTATATAAATGTGGTATCACTGTAATCGTACTGACCCGGAGAATGAAGGGAACAGGTCAGTTTTATTTAATAGGAAACGCTGTAAAAACAAAACCCATAAAACTATATTAATGTGGTATCACTGTGATCGTACTGACTCGGAGAATGAAGAGAACAGTCAGTTTTATCTTGTAGAGAACACCGTAAAAACAAAACCCATAAAACTATGTAAATGTGGTATCACTGTAATCGTACTGGCCTGGAGAATGAAGGGAACAGGTCAGTTTTATTTCTTAGGGAACACTGTAAAAACAAAACCCATAAAACTAAATAAATGTGGTATCTCTGTAATCGTACTGACCCAGAGAATGAAGGTAAAAGGCCAGTTATATCTCATAGAGAACGCTGTAAAAACAAAACCCATAAAACTATATAAATGTGGTATCACTGTAATCATACTGACCCAGAGAATGAAGAGAACAGGTCAGTTTTATCTCAAAAGAAACATCATAAAAACAAAACCCATAAAACTATTTAAATGTCGTATCACTGTAATCGTACTGACCCAGAGAATGAAGGGAACAGGTCAGTTTTTTATTTCATAGAGAACACCGTAAAAACAAAACCCATAAAACGATATAAATAAAATATCACTGTAATTGTACTGACCCAAATAATGAAGGTAACAGGTCAGTTTTATCTCATAAGGAACACTGCAAAAACAAAACCCATAAAACTATATAAATGTGGTATCACTGTAATCCTACTGACCCGGAGAATGAAGTGAATAGGTCAGTTTTATATAAAAGTGAATGCCGTAAAAACAAAACCCATGAAGCTATATAAATGTGGTATCACTGTAATCGTACTGACCCAGAAAATAAAGAGAACAGGTAAGTTTTATCTCATACGGAACGCCGCAAAGACAAAACCCATAAAACTATGAAAATGTGGTATCACTGTAATCATACTGACCTGGAGAATGAAGAGAACATAACAGTTTTTTCTCATAGGGAACATCATAAAACTAAACCCATAAAACTATATAAATGTGGTATCACTGTAAATGTACTGGCCCAGAGAATGAAGGGAACAGGTTAGTTTTATCTCATTGAGAACACTGTAAAAACAAAACCCATAAAACTATATTAATGTGGTATTACTGTCATCGTACTGACCCGTAGAATAAAGAGAACAGGTCAGTTTTATCTCATAGGCAACATCATAAAAACAAAACCCATAAAACTATTTAAATGTGGTATCACTGTAATTGTACTGACCGGGAGATTAAAGAGAACATGTCAGTTTTATATCTTAGGGAACACTGTAAAATCAAAACCCATAAAACTATATAAATGTGGTATCACTGTAATCATACTCACCCACAGAATGAAGGGAACAGGTCAGTTTTATCTTATAGAGAACACCGTAAAAACAAAACCCATAAAACTATATAAATATGGTATCACTATAATCCTACTGACCCGGAGAATGAAGTGAACAGATCAGTTTTATCTCATAGGAAATATCATAAAAACAAAACCCATAAAACTATTTAAATGTGGTATCACTGTTATCGTACTGACCCAGAGAATGAAGGAAACAGGTCAGTTTTATCTCATAGGGAACATTGTAAAAACAAAACCCATAAAACTATATAAATGTGGTATCACTGTAATCATACTGACCTGGAGAATGAAGAGAACAGGTCAGTTTTATATCTTAGGGAACACTGTAAAAACAAAACCCATAAAACTAAATAAATATGGTATCACTGTAATCGTACTGGACCACAGAATAAAGGGAAAAGGTCAGTTTTATATAATAGTGAATGCCGTAAAAACAAAACATATAAAACTATATAAATGTGGTATCACTGTAATCGTACTGACCCAAAGAATAAAGAGAACAGGTCAGTTTTATCTCATAGGGAACACTGTAAAAACAAAACCCATAAAACTATATAAATGTGGTATCACTGTAATCGTACTGACCCAGAGAATGAAGAGAACAGGTCAGTTGTATCTCATAGAGAACACCATAAAAACAAAACCCATAAAACTATATAAATGTGGTATCACTGTAATTATACTGACCCAGAGAATAAAGGGAACAGGTCAATTTTATCTCATTGGGAACGCTGTAAAAAAACAACCTATAAAACTGTATACATATTTGTATCACTGTAATCGTACTGACCCGGAGAATGAAGAGAACAGGTCAGTTTTATTTCTTAGGGAACACTGTAAAAATAAAACCCATAAAACTAAATAAATATGGTATCTCTGTAATCGTACTGACCCAGAGAATGAAGGTAAAAGGCCAGTTATATCTCATAGAGAACACCGTAAAAACAAAACCCATAAAACTATATAAATGTGGTATCACTGTAATCGTACTGACCCGGAGAATGAAGAGAACAGGTCAGTTTTTTATTTCATAGAGAACACCGTAAAAACAAAACCCATAAAACTATATAAATAAAGTATCACTGTAATCGTACTGACCCAAAGAATGAAGGGAACAGGTCAGTTTTATCTTATAAGGAACGTTGTAAAAACAAAACCCATAAAACTATATAAATGTGGTATCACTGTAATTATACTGACCTGGAGAATAAAGGGAACAGGTCAGTTTTATCTCATAGGGAACGCTGTAAAAAAAAAAACTATAAAACTGAATATATTTTTGTATCACTGTAATCGGACTGACCCGGAGAATGAAGGGAACAGGTCAGTTTTATATCTTAGGGAACACTGTAAAAACAAAACCCATAAAACTATATAAATGTGGTATCTCTGTAATCGTACTGACCCGGGAAATGAAGAGAACAGGTCAGTTTTATCTCATGGAGAACACCGTAAAAACAAAACCCATAAAACTATATAAATGTGGCATCAATGTAAGTATACTGACCCAGAGAATGAAGAGAACAGGTCGGTTTTATATCTTAGGGAACACTGTAAAAACAAAACCCATAAAACTATATAAATGTGGTATCACTGTAATCGTACTGACTCAGAGAATGAAGAGAACAGGTTAGTTTTATCTCATTCGGAACGCTGCAAAAACAAAACCCATAAAACAATATAAATGTGGTATCACTGTAAATGTATTGGCCCAGAGAATGAAGGGAACAGGTCAGTTTTATATCTTAGGGAACACCGTTAAAACAAAATCCATAAAACTATATCAATGTGGTATTTCTATAATCCTACTGACCCGGAGAATGAAGTGAACAGGTCAGTTTTATATAATAGTGAACGCCGTAAAAACAAAACGCATAAAGCTATATAAATGTGGTATCACTGTAATTGTACTGATCCAGAAAATGAAGAGAACAGGTCAGTTTTATCTCATACGGAACGCCGCAAAAACAAAACCCATAAAACTATATAAATGTGGAATCACTGTAATTATACTGACCTGGAGAATGAAGAGAACATAACAGTTTTATCTCATAGGGAACATCATAAAAACTTAACCCATAAAACAATATAAATGTGGTATCACTATAAATGTACTGGCCCAGAGAATGAAGGGAACAGGTCAGTTTTATCTCCTAGAGAACACTGTAAAAACAAAACCCATAAAACTATATTAATGTGGTATCACTGTCATCGTACTGACCCGTAGAATAAAGAGAACAGGTCAGTTTTATCTCATAGGAAACATCATAAAAACAAAACCCATAAAACTATTTAAATGTGGTATCACTGTAATCGTACTGACCCAGAGAATGAAGATAACAGGTCAGTTTTATATCTTAGTGAACACAGTAAAAACAAAACCCATAAAACTATATAAATGTGGAGTCACTGTAATCGTACTGACCCAGAGAATGAAGGGAACAGGTCAGTTTTATCTCATAGAGAACACTGTAAATACAAAACCCATAAAACTATATAAATGTGGTATCACTGTAATCGTACTGACCCGGAGAATGAAGGAAACAGTTCAGTTGGCTTTGTGTCTCATGTTAGCTCTTGTTGGAATGGAACAGTACAAGAATGATGGTTTGCATCTTTCTCTCAAGGGAACGAATGTCCTCGGTGAACAGTTCCAAGTATTTGCTAAGGAGCATTTAAACTAGGAAAGGGGGGCAAAAGAGTGATAATCCAGCAGTCCAACTGCCTGCTGGAACAATGCCTGAAGAGGCCAGTAGCACAAAGGTGAAGAAATGACAAGCTTAGATTCTTGTCTACAAATGCCCGCAGTTTAGGGAATAAGTCAATGAGCTTTAGGCTATAATGGCATCTGAGAATATAGATGTAGTGGCTGTTACTGAGACTTGGTTCAATGGGAGTAATGACTGGGATATAACAATACCAGGGTTCTCTCTATACTGGAAAGACAGAGAAGGCAAGAAGGGGGAGGGGTGGCCCTGTATGTGAAAGATGTCATAAAATCTAATTTGATAGAAGTTAGCGAGAACAATTTAGAGTCAGTTTGGGTTACCTTGCAGCTTGATAATCATAAGGTAACTCGTGCAGGTGTGATATATAGACCACCTAGCCAAGTCAAAGAATTAGATGATCTACTAGTTGAGGAAATAGCTAAAATGACATTGAAGGGGGAAGTTATCATTATGGGAGACTTCAATCTTCCTGATGTAAACTGGAAAACCAAAATAGCTAGTTCTGCCAGGAGTACAGATATTCTAAATTCCCTACTGGGGTTATCTCAACAGCAAGTAGTGGAGGAGCCAACCCGGAAGGAGGCCATTTTAGATTAAGTATTCACAAATGGGAATTTGGTATCTGATATTACTGTAGGGGAAAGCTTGGGATCTAGTGATCACCAGTCAGATAAGATAGATAAGATAAGATGCCTTTATTGTCACTGTACAATACAATGTAATACAATGTACAATACAATGAAATGTTGTTTGGCGCAATCCTAGATGCCATGGACAGGGGAACAAGAACTGACATTTAAACTAAAGCATTACACTAGAAAAAAACTAAACATTGCACTAGAAGGCGTTACTATTCACAGTTCACAGCATATGTATAGCAAGAGCAAAGTAGGAAGTGCTTGGGAGTATATATACACTGATTCAGACACCACTGCAGACAAGAGGTCATCATGGTTTCATAAATGCAGCAGTCACTTTCAGTCTGTGGTAGTTTCTATCCTAGGAAGGGGCAATAATCTCCGAGCATTTAGGAGACTGATTGCTTTAGGGTAAAAGCTGTTCTTCAGCCTAGTGGTGCGGGCATGTAGGGCTCTAAGACGCCTACTAGAGGGTAGGGGAGTGAAGTCAGTGTGGTTTGATATAAGTACAGTGACTGAGTCACACCACACAAAAACAAAAGTTTAAGATTTTAGAAAAACTGACTTTTCTAAAATTAGATTAGAGGTATACGAGTCCCTATCAGATTGGAACAGTTTTATTGGAGTCCAGGAGAAATGGGACTACTTAAAATTGGCACTATTGAAGGCAACAGAAAATTGCATTAGGCTTGTCAGTAAAAGCAAAAAAGGAAGAGACCACTGTGGTACTCAGCAGAAGTGGCCAAAATCATTAAAAACCAAAAAGATAGCATTTAGAAATTATAAAAAAAAACAAAAAACGAGGATGACAGGCAAATTTATAAGATTAGGCAGAGAGAGGCCCAAAAAGTTATAAGAGCTTCTAAAGCACAGGCAGAAGAGAAATTAGCTCAGTCAGGGAAAATAGGCGATAAGACATTCTGCAGATACATAAAAGAAAAAAGGAAACTAAAACAAGGAATTACCAAATTAAAAACAAAAGAAGGAAGGTATATGGAAGAAGATACAGAACTAGCCGACTGCCTCAATGAATACTTCTGTTCAGTTTTTACAAAGGAAAATGAAGGAGAAGGACCTCAGGAAGGAAGACTAATGAATCTTTTGACGCATGTGTCTTTACAGAGGAAGAGGTTCTAAGTCACCTTCCTAAAATTAATACATATAAGTCCCAGGGGCCTGATGGGATACACCCAAAGCTATTAACAGAGCTCAGCGGTGAACTAGCAAAACCATTAACAGATTTATTTAACCAATCACTGGCAACAGAAGTCGTCCCAGAAGATTGGAAATTAGCAAATGTTGTGCCCATTCACAAGAAAGGTAGTAGGGAGGAATCGGGCAACTATAGGCCAGTAAGCCTGACATCAATAGTGGGGAAACTAATGGAAACCATACTCAAGGAGAGGATTGTGGAACATCTAAAATCCCATGGATTGACAGATGAAGAACAGCATGGGTTTACTTCAGGGAGATCATGTCAAACTAATCTTATCGATTTTTTTAATTGGGTGACTAAAATAATAGATGGCGGAGGTGCAGTAGACATCGCTTATCTGGACTTTAGTAAGGCTTTTGATACTGTCCCACATAGAAGGCTTATCAATAAAGTGCAGTCTTTGGGCTTGGACTCCCATATTGCTGAATGGATTAGGCAGTGGCTGAGGGACAGACAGCAGAGGGTTGTAGTCAATGGAGTATATTCAGACCATGGTCTTGTTACCAGTGGGGTACCTCAGGAATCTGTTCTGGGACCCATATTGTTTAATATCTTTATCAGTGACATTGCAGAAGGCCTCGATGGTAAGGTGGGTCTTTTTGCTGATGATACAAAGATTTGTAACAGGGTTGATGTTCCTGGAGGGATACACCAAATGGAAAAGGATTTAGGAAAACTAGAGGAATGGTCAAAAATCTGGCAACTAAAATGTAATGTTGATAAGTGCGAGATAATGCACCTGGGGCGTAAAAACCCAAGAGCAGAATATACAATCAGTGATACAGTCCTAACCTCAGTATCTGAGGAAAGGGGTTTAGGGGTCATTATTTCAGAAGACTTAAAGGTAGGCAGACCATGCCATAGAGCAGCAGGAGATGCTAGCAGAATGCTGGGGTGTATAGGGAGAGGCATTACCAGTAGACAGAGGGAGGCGCTCATGCCGCTCTACAGAGCACTGGTGAGACCTCATCTGGAGTATTGTGCGCAGTACTGGAGGCCATATCTCCAGAAGGATATAGATACTCTAGAGAGAGTTCAGAGAAGAGCTACTAAACTGGTCCATGGATTGCAGGATAAAACTTACCAGGAAAGATGAAAGGACCTTAACATGTAGAGCTTGGAAGAAAGACGAGACAGAGGGGAGATGAGAGAGACGGCTAAACACATAAAGGGAATCAACAAGGGAAAAGAGGAGAGAAGATTTACAAGAAGGAAAACTGCTACAAGAGGACATAGTGTTACATTAGAGGGGCAATGGGTTAACAGTAATATCAGGAAGTATTACTTTACTGAGAGAGTACTGAGAGAGTAGTGGATGCAGGGAATAGCCTTCCTGCAGAAGTGGTAGCTGCAAATACAGTGGAGGAGTTTAAGCATGCATGGGATAGGCATAAGGCCATCCTTCATATAAGATAGGGCCGGGGGCTATCCATAGTATTCAGTATATTGGGCAGACTAGATGGGCCACATGGTTCTTATCTGCCAACACATTCTAGGCTTCTATGTTTTTAAGTTTTATATTTTAGGGAACACTGTAAAAATAAAACCCATAAAACTATATAAATGTGGTATCACTGTAATCGTACTGACCCGGAGAATGAAGAGAACAGGTTTGTTTTTATCACGTCTGATATGGAAGGTAACAGACGCGCGGCGCAGAGGGGAGTACCCTTTCATTAGGGAGAGGGAGGAGTGGTGACCCCTAGTTCACCTGGCTGCACTGATGTTCCTAGACGGGCTGCTCACCCATGTGCCGATCACCTGCCTTGTCCCTGGCTTACCCTGAAATAAGCCCTAGGTAGTGAGTAGGACGGTAGGGGCAGTAGTCCTCACCACTGACACCTAGGGTAACAACAGGGAAAGGACAAACAACACAATAAACAATCCCCAAAGGGAGAAACAAACAGGAGAGAACCGGAGATCCGACAGCTCCAACTCTACAACATCTCCAACTCCACCAGAGGTCAGACTAGAAGATCTGGAAGGAAGGTCTATATCTGGCAACCAGGAAAGCAGAAAGGGAGAATATATAGTAGCTGGGAGCAGCTGACAGAGAACAGCTGAAAGGAAAAGCTACAGGTTCCTAAATGGGACAAAAAGGATCGCAAACCTGATCAGGAAAACCTGGACCGGAATCCATTCTCACCACTAGATCATGGAGCGATCTGTAGGAACTGAGTGAGTAGCCACCCGCTGCGACCTTCTGACCCAAGGCACAACAAGGTCAGAGGTAGGTCGTGACACCCTTGTGACAATTATATGGGGTAATATGGATGGCAGGCAGTAGGGGGTGTTATCAGGGGTGTACATATCCCATTATATGAGGTAATAAGGAGGGCAGTAAGAAGTGATATTATCAGGGGTATATAAATACATTCTATGGGGTAATATGGAGGTCAGTAGGAGGATACATCATCAGGGGCATGCAAATATTACATGGGGTAATAAGTAGGTCAGTAGCTGGAGATATCAGTGGTATATAAATATTACATGGGGTAATAAGTAGGTCAGTAGCTGGAGATATCAGTGGTATATATGTTTCATTATATGGAGTAAGCAGCTGTGTCCGTGGCTTTCAGGGTGATGTCAGGGTGATGTCGGGGTGATGTCAGGGTGATGTCGGGGTGATGTCGAGGTGATGTCAGGGTGATGTCGGGGTGATGTCGAGGTGATGTCGGGGTGATGTCGAGGTGATGTCAGGGTGATGTCGGGGTGATGTCGGGGTGATGTCGAGGTGATGTCAGGGTGATGTCGAGGTGATGTCGGGGTGATGTCGAGGTGATGTCAGGGTGATGTCGAGGTGATGTCGGGGTGATGTCGAGGTGATGTCGGGGTGATGTCGGGGTGATGTCGGGGTGATGTCGAGGTGATGTCAGGGTGATGTCAGGGTGATGTCAGGGTGATGTCGGGGTGATGTCGAGGTGATGTCGGGGTGATGTCGAGGTGATGTCAGGGTGATGTCGGGGTGATGTCGGGGTGATGTCGGGGTGATGTCGAGGTGATGTCGGGGTGATGTCGAGGTGATGTCAGGGTGATGTCGGGGTGATGTCAGGGTGATGTCGGGGTGATGTCGAGGTGATGTCGGGGTGATGTCGGGGTGATGTCGAGGTGATGTCGGGGTGATGTCGAGGTGATGTCAGGGTGATGTCAGGGTGATGTCGGGGTGATGTCGGGGTGATGTCGGGGTTCTTCTTGGAGTCTTCTTTCTCTCATTATCTGTGATTCTTTTCATTCTTTCCTGTTTATCAGATTCTTAATTTGATGCCACAAAGTGGCCATTGTCCCCCGTCTGGGAGCGCACATTCCAGTCCCGCGACCACCCGGGGCCGTGTCCTCTGTGTGACAGACACCCTGAAATGTCAGCCCATAGAAGCGAGAGTAGAGGGTTAATGACACCCCTCTCCTGAACCATGGCCAGCGCTCCGCAAAGTGATGTGACCCCCATATAACCAGACATGGATTTATTTCTCCTTCTGAACCCCAGAGAAATGTAAGGTTTGGTACCCCAGAAATGTATTGATACGCCACCCAAACGGCATTTTTTAAAAGAGTCCTGATAATTTACACTGACTCAAATGTAACCCTAAAATTATACTGCCCCCCCCCCCCCAAAAAAAAATGTCATCCCAATTCTATACCCTATAAACTGTCCCCCCCCCCCAAAGCTTCATCCTTATTCTGGACCCCCAAACATGCAACACAAAATCTCTGTGTAGTTTTGGCCCCCTACAAATGAGAGAGACATGCACCCCAAAAATGTCATGAACTTTCTGGACCCCACGACAGCAATGTGATTACCCCAGAAGAGTGGGCCCCCACAATGTGCTGTCAGACAGGAGAGAAGGGCCCCCACAATGTGCTGTC
This sequence comes from Bufo gargarizans, assembly GCF_014858855.1. NCBI lineage: Eukaryota > Metazoa > Chordata > Amphibia > Anura > Bufonidae > Bufo > Bufo gargarizans. The sequence goes on along the minus strand of NC_058081.1, from coordinate 378,914,402 downwards.
AGACAGAAGAGAAGGGCCCCCACAATATGCTGTCAGACAGGAGAGAAGGGCCCCCACAATGTGCTGTCAGACAGAAGAGAAGGGCCCCCACAATGTGCTGTCAGACAGGAGAGAAGGGCCCCCACAATGTGCTGTCAGACAGGAGAGAAGGACCCCACAATGTGCTGTCAGACAGGAGAGAAAGGCCCCCACAATGTGCTGTCAGACAGGAGAGAAGGGCCCCCACAATGTGCTGTCAGACAGAAGAGAAGGGCCCCCACAATGTGCTGTCAGACAGGAGAGAAGGGCCCCCACAATGTGCTGTCAGACAGGAGAGAAGGGCCCCACAATGTGCTGTCAGACAGGAGAGAAGGGCCCCCACAATGTGCTGTCAGACAGGAGAGAAGGGCCCCACCAAGTGCTGTCAGACAGGAGAGAAAGGCCCCCACAATGTGCTGTCAGACAGGAGAGAAGGGCCCCACAATGTGCTGTCAGACAGGAGAGAAGGGCCCCCACAATGTGCTGTCAGACAGAAGAGAAGGGCCCCCACAATGTGCTGTCAGACAGGAGAGAAGGGCCCCCACAATGTGCTGTCAGACAGAAGAGAAGGGCCCCCACAATGTGCTGTCAGACAGGAGAGAAGGGCCCCCACAATGTGCTGTCAGACAGGAGAGAAGGGCCCCCACAATGTGCTGTCAGACAGAAGAGAAGGGCCCCCACAATGTGCTGTCAGACAGGAGAGAAGGGCCCCCACAATGTGCTGTCAGACAGGAGAGAAGGACCCCACAATGTGCTGTCAGACAGGAGAGAAGGGCCCCCACAATGTGCTGTCAGACAGGAGAGAAGGGCCCCACAATGTGCTGTCAGACAGGAGAGAAGGGCCCCCACAATGTGCTGTCAGACAGAAGAGAAGGGCCCCCACAATGTGCTGTCAGACAGAAGAGAAGGGCCCCCACAATGTGCTGTCAGACAGAAGAGAAGGGCCCCCACAATGTGCTGTCAGACAGGAGAGAAGGGCCCCCACAATGTGCTGTCAGACAGGAGAGAAGGGCCCCACAATGTGCTGTCAGACAGGAGAGAAGGGCCCCCACAATGTGCTGTCAGACAGAAGAGAAGGGCCCCCACAATGTGCTGTCAGACAGGAGAGAAGGGCCCCCACAATGTGCTGTCAGACAGAAGAGAAGGGCCCCCACAATGTGCTGTCAGACAGAAGAGAAGGGCCCCCACAATGTGCTGTCAGACAGGAGAGAAGGGCCCCCACAATGTGCTGTCAGACAGGAGAGAAGGGCCCCCACAATGTGCTGTCAGACAGAAGAGAAGGGCCCCCACAATGTGCTGTCAGACAGAAGAGAAGGGCCCCCACAATGTGCTGTCAGACAGGAGAGAAGGGCCCCCACAATGTGCTGTCAGACAGAAGAGAAGGGCCCCCACAATGTGCTGTCAGAAGAGAAGGGCCCCCACAATGTGCTGTCAGACAGAAGAGAAGGGCCCCCACAATGTGCTGTCAGACAGAAGAGAAGGGCCCCTACAATGTGCTGTCAGAAGAGAAGGGCCCCCACAATGTGCTGTCAGACAGGAGAGAAGGGCCCCCACAATGTGCTGTCAGACAGGAGAGAAGGGCCCCCACAATGTGCTGTCAGACAGAAGAGAAGGGCCCCCACAATATGCTGTCAGACAGGAGAGAAGGGCCCCCACAATGTGCTGTCAGACAGGAGAGAAGGGCCCCCACAATGTGCTGTCAGACAGAAGAGAAGGGCCCCCACAATGTGCTGTCAGACAGGAGAGAAGGGCCCCCACAATGTGCTGTCAGACAGGAGAGAAGGGCCCCCACAATGTGCTGTCAGACAGAAGAGAAGGGCCCCCACAATGTGCTGTCAGACAGAAGAGAAGGGCCCCCACAATGTGCTGTCAGACAGGAGAGAAGGGCCCCCACAATGTGCTGTCAGACAGGAGAGAAGGGCCCCCACAATGTGCTGTCAGACAGGAGAGAAGGGCCCCCACAATGTGCTGTCAGACAGGAGAGAAGGGCCCTCACAATGTGCTGTCAGACAGGAGAGAAGGGCCCCCACAATGTGCTGTCAGACAGGAGAGAAGGGCCCCCACAATATGCTGTCAGACAGGAGAGAAGGGCCCCCACAATTTGCTGTCAGACAGAAGAGAAGGGCCCCCACAATGTGCTGTCAGACAGGAGAGAAGGGCCCCCACAATGTGCTGTCAGACAGAAGAGAAGGGCCCCCACAATGTGCTGTCAGACCGGAGAGAAGGGCCCCCACAATGTGCTGTCAGACAGGAGAGAAGGGCCCCCACAATGTGCTGTCAGACAGGAGAAAAGGGCCCTCACAATGTGCTGTCAGACAGAAGAGAAGGGCCCCCACAATGTGCTGTCAGACAGGAGAGAAGGGCCCCCACAATGTGCTGTCAGACAGGAGAGAAGGGCCCCCACAATGTGCTGTCAGACAGGAGAGAAGGGCCCCCACAATGTGCTGTCAGACAGGAGAGAAGGGCCCCCACAATGTGCTGTCAGACAGGAGAAAAGGGCCCTCACAATGTGCTGTCAGACAGGAGAGAAGGGCCCCACAATGTGCTGTCAGACAGGAGAGAAAGGCCCCCACAATGTGCTGTCAGACAGAAGAGAAGGGCCCCCACAATGTGCTGTCAGACAGGAGAGAAGGGCCCCCACAATGTGCTGTCAGACAGAAGAGAAGGGCCCCCACAATGTGCTGTCAGACAGGAGAGAAGGGCCCCCACAATGTGCTGTCAGACAGGAGAGAAGGGCCCCCACAATGTGCTGTCAGACAGAAGAGAAGGGCCCCCACAATGTGCTGTCAGACAGGAGAGAAGGGCCCCCACAATGTGCTGTCAGACAGGAGAGAAGGACCCCACAATGTGCTGTCAGACAGGAGAGAAGGGCCCCCACAATGTGCTGTCAGACAGGAGAGAAGGGCCCCACAATGTGCTGTCAGACAGGAGAGAAGGGCCCCCACAATGTGCTGTCAGACAGAAGAGAAGGGCCCCCACAATGTGCTGTCAGACAGAAGAGAAGGGCCCCCACAATGTGCTGTCAGACAGAAGAGAAGGGCCCCCACAATGTGCTGTCAGACAGGAGAGAAGGGCCCCCCACAATGTGCTGTCAGACAGGAGAGAAGGGCCCCACAATGTGCTGTCAGACAGGAGAGAAGGGCCCCCACAATGTGCTGTCAGACAGAAGAGAAGGGCCCCCACAATGTGCTGTCAGACAGAAGAGAAGGGCCCCCACAATGTGCTGTCAGACAGAAGAGAAGGGCCCCCACAATGTGCTGTCAGACAGGAGAGAAGGGCCCCCACAATGTGCTGTCAGACAGGAGAGAAGGGCCCCCACAATGTGCTGTCAGACAGAAGAGAAGGGCCCCCACAATGTGCTGTCAGACAGAAGAGAAGGGCCCCCACAATGTGCTGTCAGACAGGAGAGAAGGGCCCCCACAATGTGCTGTCAGACAGGAGAGAAGGGCCCCCACAATGTGCTGTCAGACAGAAGAGAAGGGCCCCCACAATGTGCTGTCAGACAGAAGAGAAGGGCCCCCACAATGTGCTGTCAGACAGGAGAGAAGGGCCCCCACAATGTGCTGTCAGACAGAAGAGAAGGGCCCCCACAATGTGCTGTCAGAAGAGAAGGGCCCCCACAATGTGCTGTCAGACAGAAGAGAAGGGCCCCCACAATGTGCTGTCAGACAGAAGAGAAGGGCCCCTACAATGTGCTGTCAGAAGAGAAGGGCCCCCACAATGTGCTGTCAGACAGGAGAGAAGGGCCCCCACAATGTGCTGTCAGACAGGAGAGAAGGGCCCCCACAATGTGCTGTCAGACAGAAGAGAAGGGCCCCCACAATATGCTGTCAGACAGGAGAGAAGGGCCCCCACAATGTGCTGTCAGACAGGAGAGAAGGGCCCCCACAATGTGCTGTCAGACAGAAGAGAAGGGCCCCCACAATGTGCTGTCAGACAGGAGAGAAGGGCCCCCACAATGTGCTGTCAGACAGGAGAGAAGGGCCCCCACAATGTGCTGTCAGACAGAAGAGAAGGGCCCCCACAATGTGCTGTCAGACAGAAGAGAAGGGCCCCCACAATGTGCTGTCAGACAGGAGAGAAGGGCCCCCACAATGTGCTGTCAGACAGGAGAGAAGGGCCCCCACAATGTGCTGTCAGACAGGAGAGAAGGGCCCCCACAATGTGCTGTCAGACAGGAGAGAAGGGCCCCCACAATGTGCTGTCAGACAGGAGAGAAGGGCCCTCACAATGTGCTGTCAGACAGGAGAGAAGGGCCCCCACAATGTGCTGTCAGACAGGAGAGAAGGGCCCCCACAATATGCTGTCAGACAGGAGAGAAGGGCCCCCACAATGTGCTGTCAGACAGAAGAGAAGGGCCCCCACAATGTGCTGTCAGACAGGAGAGAAGGGCCCCCACAATGTGCTGTCAGACAGGAGAGAAGGGCCCCCACAATGTGCTGTCAGACAGGAGAAAAGGGCCCTCACAATGTGCTGTCAGACAGAAGAGAAGGGCCCCCACAATGTGCTGTCAGACAGGAGAGAAGGGCCCCCACAATGTGCTGTCAGACAGGAGAGAAGGGCCCCCACAATGTGCTGTCAGACAGGAGAGAAGGGCCCCCACAATGTGCTGTCAGACAGGAGAGAAGGGCCCCCACAATGTGCTGTCAGACAGGAGAAAAGGGCCCTCACAATGTGCTGTCAGACAGAAGAGAAGGGCCCCCACAATGTGCTGTCAGACAGGAGAGAAGGGCCCCCACAATGTGCTGTCAGACAGAAGAGAAGGGCCCCCACAATGTGCTGTCAGACAGGAGAGAAGGGCCCCCACAATGTGCTGTCAGACAGGAGAGAAGGGCCCCCACAATGTGCTGTCAGACAGGAGAGAAGGGCCCCCACAATGTGCTGTCAGACAGAAGAGAAGGGCCCCCACAATGTGCTGTCAGACAGGAGAGAAGGGCCCCCACAATATGCTGTCAGACAGGAGAGAAGGGCCCCCACAATATGCTGTCAGACAGGAGAGAAGGGCCCCCACAATGTGCTGTCAGACAGGAGAGAAGGGCCCCCACAATGTGCTGTCAGACAGAAGAGAAGGGCCCCCACAATGTGCTGTCAGACAGGAGAGAAGGGCCCCCACAATGTGCTGTCAGACAGGAGAGAAGGGCCCCCACAATGTGCTGTCAGACAGGAGAGAAGGGCCCCCACAATGTGCTGTCAGACAGGAGAGAAGGGCCCCCACAATGTGCTGTCAGACAGAAGAGAAGGGCCCCCACAATGTGCAGTCAGACAGGAGAGAAGGGCCCCCACAATATGCTGTCAGACAGGAGAGAATGGCCCCCACAATGTGCTGTCAGACAGAAGAGAAGGGCCCCCACAATATGCTGTCAGACAGGAGAGAAGGGCCCCCACAATGTGCTGTCAGACAGAAGAGAAGGGCCCCCACAATGTGCTGTCAGACAGGAGAGAAGGGCCCCCACAATGTGCTGTCAGACAGAAGAGAAGGGCCCCCACAATGTGCTGTCAGACAGAAGAGAAGGGCCCCCACAATGTGCTGTCAGACAGGAGAGAAGGGCCCCCACAATGTGCAGTCGGACCCCATAGTGGTGATGACCCCAGAAGAGAAGGGCCCCCACAATGTGCTGTCGGACCCCCATAGTGGTGATGACTCCAGAAGAGAAGGGCCCCCACAATGTGCTGTCGGACCCCCATAGTGGTGGTGACCCCAGAAGAGAAGGGCCCCCACAATGTGCTGTCAGAAGAGAAGGGCCCCCACAATGTGCTGTTGGACCCCCATAGTGGTGATGACCCCAGAAGAGAAGGGCCCCCACAATGTGTTGTCGGACCCCCATAGTGGTGATGACCCCAGAAGAGAAGGGCCCCCACACTGTGCAGTCGGACCCCCAGATGTGGGGCTGGGATTCCCCTCCTCGGCGCCCCTGTAGCCCCCCTCCTCCTCCTCCTCTTCATCCTCCTCCTCCTCCTCCTCCGAATGGTTTTCCTTGTGGCAGTGGCTGCTGAGGAGACGCCGTCCGCCCGCTCCTGAAGGATCCGCCGCCTCTTGAGGTAAGTGGCCCTCATCCTGCTGCCCGGGGGTCCTGTCAGCGGAGGGGCCCCTGATTCGGGGGTCTCGTTCCTGTCACGCGGCTCGTCTGCGGCTCTATTGCTGCTGTAAGGGGGGCTGTGACCCCAGAACTGCCCCGGCCCCCCCCCCCCCCCCCCACACACATCGGGGCGCTCTGCCTACAGCCCCGGCACCTGCGGCGGAGAGAGAAGACCGGGGTCCCCAGAGAGGCAGAGCCGCATCTGCACCAGGAGAGGAGGGGGAGGCGGAGGGGAGGGGGCCCGGGGAGGCGGGGGGCGACGGCCAGGAGAAGACGGCGAGGTAGGTGATGGCGGAGGATGAGGGAAACCGGGGACAGGAGGCTGAGGGAGACCGGAGGATGAGGGAGCAGAGACCCGGGGGAGGAGGGAGCAGAGCACCGGAGGATGAGGGAGCAGAGGACCGGGGAGGAGGGAGCAGAGCACCGGAGGATGAGGGAGCAGAGGACCGGGGAGGAGGGAGCAGAGCACCGGAGGATGAGGGAGCAGAGATCCGGGGGAGGAGGGAGCAGAGACCCGGGGATGAGGAAGCAGAGCACCGGAGGATGAGGGAGCAGAGACCCGGGGATGAGGAAGCAGAGCACCGGAAGATGAGGGAGCAGAGGACCGGGGATGAGGGAACAGAGCACCAGAGGAGGAGGGAGTAGAGGAACAGGGAATGAGGGAGCAGAGGACCGGAGGAGGAGGGAGCAGAGCACCGGAGAATGAGGGAGCAGAGCACCGGAGAATGAGGGAGCAGAGCACCGGAAGATGAGGGAGCAGAGCACCAGAGAATGAGGGAGCAGAGCACCAGGGGATGTGAGGGGGCCAGTGGACAAGAGGACCGGAGGATGAGGGGGGGCAGAGGAGCATGGACCAACAGAGGGGATGATGAGGACCAGAGATGGAGGAGAGGGATGCTGAGGACCAGAGATGGAGGAGAGGGGTTCTGAGGACCAGAGGTGGAGGAGAGGGATGCTGAGGACCAGAGATGGAGGAGAGGGATGCCGAGGACTAGAGATGGAGGAGAGGGATGCCGAGGACCAGAGAGGGATGCTGAGAACCAGAGGTGGAGGAGAGGGGTGTTAAGGACCAGAGATGGAGGAGAGGGGTCCTGAGGACCAGAGGTGGAGGAGAAGGATGCTGAGGACCAGAGATGGAGGAGAGGGTTGCTGAGGACCAGAGATGGAGGAGAGTGATGCCGAGGACCAGAGATGGAGGAGAGGGATGCTGAGGACCAGAGATGGAGGAGAGGGATGCTGAGGACCAGAGATGGAGGAGAGGGGTGCTGAGGACCAGAGATGGAGGAGAGGGGTGCTGAGGACCAGAGATGGAGGAGAGGGGTGCTGAGGACCGGAGGAGGAGGGAGCAGAGCACCAGGGGATGAGGGAGCAGAGGACCGGAGGATGTGAGGGGGCCTGTGGACAAGAGGACCGGAGGATGAGGGGGGGGGGGCAGAGGAGCATGGACCAACAGAGGGATGATGAGGACCAGAGATGGAGGAGAGGGGTGCTGAGGACCAGAGGTGGAGGAGAGGGATGCTAAGGACCAGAGATGGAGGAGAGGGGTGCTGAGGACCAGAGGTGGAGGAGAGGGTTGCTGAGGACCAGAGATGGAGGAGAGTGATGCCGAGGACCAGAGATGGAGGAGAGGGATGCTGAGGACCAGAGATGGAGGAGAGGGATGCTGAGGACCAGAGGTGGAGGAGGGGGTACTGAGGACCAGAGGTGGAGGAGAGGGATGCTGAGGACCAGAGAGGGAGGAGAGGGATGCTGAGGACCAGAGGTGGAGGAGTGGGTTGCTGAGGACCAGAGGTGGAGGAGAGGGTTGCTGAGGACCAGAGGTGGAGGAGAGGGATGCTGAGGAACAGAGGTGGAGGAGAGGGATGCTGAGGATCCGAGGTGGAGGAGGGGGATGCTGAGGATCCGAGGTGGAGGAGAGGGATGCTGAGGACCAGTGATGGAAGAGAGGGGTGCTGAGGACCAGAGGTGGAGGAGAGGGATGCTGAGGACCAGAGGTGGAGGAGAGGGATGCTGAGGACCAGAGATGGAGGATAAAGGGGGCAGAGAAGCATATACCAGAGGGATGCTGGGGGGAGAGAGCCATGGAGGATGAATGGGGCCACAGACCGGAGGATGTGAGGGTGGAGGACAGGGAGCCATGAACCAACAGAGGGATGATGGGGGCTGATGACCATGGATGAGAGGAGTGTTGGTGGGCAACAGAGATGAAGGATGTGAGGGACCAAGAAACATGGACCAGAGGGATGCTGAGGACCGGAGGATGAGGGGGTGTGGGGCATTGCAGCCCAGATACAATCATCTCATGAAGATGCAGAAGACCCCCGCACATGAGGCCAGCCACAGCTAGGGGGCTCGTTAATGGGGGGCCAGCAGAGCATTGGTGCAGCAGGGGCTCATTAGTAGGTGGTCAGCAAAGCCCTATTGCTGCATGGAGTTATTAGGGAATGGACAGCAGGGTCCCTGTGCAGCAGGGGAGGTCATTAGTGGTTGGTCAGCAGGGTCCCTGTGCAGTAAGGGTTTAATTCATTAGTGGTTGGTCAGTCGGGCCCCAGTGCAGGGGAGGTTCATCAGTGGTTGGGCAGTTGGGCCCCGGTGCTGCGGGGGGTAATCAGTGGTCGGTCAGCCCGGCCAAAAGGCTGCGGGGGTCAATAGTAGTTGGTCAGGCAGGCCCCGGTACTGCTGGGGGTCATTTGTGGTTTCAGCCAGAGGGGGGATCATCAGTGGATGATCAGCCGGGCCTCGATGCTGCGGGTGTAGGGGGGTGGGTCATTAGTGGTTGCAGCCGGGCCCCGGTGCAGCAGGGGATCATCAATGGTTGGTCAGCCAGGCCCTGGTGCTGCGGGTGTGGGTCATGTGGTTGCAGCAGGGACCGGAGGATGTGATGGGGCTTGTGGACGAGAGGACTGGAGGATGAGGGGGGGCAGAGGAGCATGGACCAACAGAGGGATGCTGAGGACCAGAGATGGAGGAGAAAGGTGCTGAGGACTAGAGATGGAGGAGAGGGGTGCTGAGAACCATAGATGGAGGAGAGGGTGCTGAGGACCAGAGGTGGAGGAGAGGGATGCTGAGGACCAGAGGTGGAGGAGAGGGGTGCTGAGAACCAGAGGTGGAGGCGAGGGGTGCTGAGGACCAGAGGTGGAGGAGAGGGATACTGAGGACCAGACATGGAGGAGAGGGATGCTGAGGACCAGAGGTGGAGGAGAGAGATGCTGAGGACCAGTGATGGAGGATAAAGGGGGCAGAGAAGCATGGACCAGAGGGATGCTGGGAGGAGAGAGCCATGGAGGGTGAAGGGGGCCGCAGACCGGAGGATGTGAGGGTGGAGGACAGAGAGCCACGAACCAACAGAGGGATGATTGGGGCAGAGGACCATGGACGAGAGGAGTGTTGGTGGGCACCAGAGATAAAGGATACAAGGGGCCAAGAAACATGGGCCAGAGGGATGCTGAGGACCGGAGGATGAGGGGGTGCGGGGCACTGCAGGCCAGATACAATCATCTCATGAAGATGCTGAAGACCCCCGCACATGAGGCTGGCCACAGCTGGGGGGCTCGTTAATGGGGGGTCAGCAGAGCACTGGTGCAGCAGGGGCTCATTAGTAGGTGGTCAGCAGAGCCCTATTGCTGCATAGGGTTATTAGTGGGTGGACAGCAGGGTCCCTGTGCAGCAGAGGGAGGTCATTAGTGGTTGGTCAGCAGGGTCCCTGTGCAGCGAGGTTTCATTCATTAGTGGTTGGTCAGTCGGGCCCCAGTGCAGCGGAGGTTCATCAGTGGTTGGTCAGTTGGGCCCCGGTGATGGAGGAGATGCTGCTGGGGGTCATTTGTGGTTGCAGCCGGGCCCCGGTGCAGAGGGGGGATCATCAGTGGATGATCAGCCGGGCCTTGATGCTGCGGGTGTAAAAGGGTGGCTCATTAGTGGTTGCAGCCGGGCCCGGAGCAGCAGGGGATCATCAATGGTTGGTCAGCCAGGCCCCAGTGCTGTGGGGGTGGGTCATAAGTGGTTGCAGCAGGGGGTTATTAGTGGTTCGTCAGTCGGGCCCCGAAGCAGCGGGGGGTTGCTAGTGGTTGGTCAGTTGGGCCCCGGTGAGGGAGGAGATGCTGTGGTCACTGGGCTGAGGCCTGTAGCCCGGTTGCTGGTGACGGATCCTCCTGATGTCCTGTATTAGCCTGGGTGTAGTTAAGAGTGTGGATGGATCTGTCCTACTGGGGCCCCTGACTGAGGGCCACTTGTGAATGTTCCATTACACTCTCATCCTGGCAGCTCACCGGTTAATATCCTACCATCTATCATTAAATATCATGAGTTCTGTGCACTGCTGGGGGTTGTAGTTCCAGGGAATGGAGACCAGTGCTGTACACCGAGGCCATGTTCACACAGATGGATTTTGATGCATGCGGTTTCTATACAGTTTGCACACAGTCTCTATACGGTCTTCATGTAGTATCTATACTGTCTACATATAGTTTCTATACGGTCTTCATGTAGTATCTATACTGTCTACATATAGTTTCTATACGGTCTTCATGTAGTATCTATACTGTCTTTATATAGTTTCTATACGGTCTACATATAGTTTCTATATGGTCTTCATGTAGTATCTATACTGTCTTTATATAGTTTCTATACGGTCTACATATAGTTTCTATACGGTCTTCATGTAGTATCTATACTGTCTTTATATAGTTTCTATACGGTCTACATATCGTTCCTATATGGTCTTAATGTAGTATCTATACTGTCTACATATAGTTTCTATACGGTCTTCATGTAGTATCTATACTGTCTACATATAGTTTCTATACGGTCTACATGGATTTTCTATACGGTCTACATATCGTTCCTATATGGTCTTAATGTAGTATCTATACTGTCTACATATAGTTTCTATACGGTCTTCATGTAGTATCTATACTGTCTACATATAGTTTCTATACGGTCTACATGGAGTATCTATACTGTCTACATATAGTCTCTATACGGTGTACATGGAGTTTCTATACTGTCTACATATAGTCTCTATACGGTGTGCATGTAGTATCTATACTGTCTACATATAGTTTCTATACGGTCTTCATGTAGTATCTATACTGTCTACATATAGTATCTATACGGTGTACATGTAGTATCTATACTGTCTACATATAGTTTCTATACGGTGTACATGGAGTATCTATACTGTCTACATATAGTTTCTATACGGTGTACATGGAGTTTCTATACGGTGTACATGGAGTTTCTATACGGTGTCCATATAGTTTCTATACGGTGTACATGGAGTTTCTATACGGTGTACATATAGTTTCTATACAGTTTTTATCCTGTCTACATGTGGTTTCTATACGGTTTATATGCAATTTCTATACGGTCTACATGCGGTTTCTATACGGTCTACATGCGGTTTCTATACGGTCTACTTGTGGTTTCTATACGGTCTACATGCAGTTTCTAAATGGTTTGGATGCAGTTTCAAAACAGTCTACATGAAGCTTCTATACGGTCTACATGCAGTTACTATATGGTTTACATGGAGTTTCTATACAGTTTGCGTGCAGTTTCTATATGGTCTACATGGAGTTTCTATGCAGTCTACATACTGTTTCTATACGGTTTACATATAGTTTCTATACGGTCTACACATAGTTTCCTATACGGTCTACATGCAGTTTCTAAATGGTTTAGATGCAGTTTCAAAACAGTCTACATGGAGTTTCTATATGTTTACACAGTGATTCTATACGGTTTAGATGCGTTTTCTATACGAATTACATGCGGTTTCTACACGGTCTACATGGGGTTTCTATACAGTTTACATGGCATTTCTATATGGTTTACACAGTGATTCTATATGGATTACATGCAGTTTCTATACAGTTTTTATCCTGTCTACATGCGTTTTTTATACGGATTACATGCGGTTTCTATACAGTTTACATGCAGTTTCTATACTGTCTATATGGAGTTTCTATACAGTTTACATGGAGTTTCTATACGTCTATATGCAGTTTCTATAGGGTTTTGATGTCGTTTTTATACGGTCTAGATACAGTTTCTATGCAGTCTACATGGAGTTTCTATACAGATTACATGCGGTTTCTATACGGTCTGCATGGGGTTTCTATACGTTCTACATGCAGTTTCTATATGGTCTATTCAGTTTAAATGGAGTTTCTATATGGTCTACATTGGGTTTCTATGTGGTTTGGATGGAGTCTTCTTTGTGGTTTACATGCAGTTTCTATACGGTTTACATGCTTTTTTTATACGGATTACATGCGGTTTCTATATGGTCTACATGGAGTTTCTATACGACTATATGCAGTTTCTATAGGGTTTTGATGCAGTTTTTATACGGTCTAGATGCAGTTTCTATGCAGTCTACATGGAGTTTCTATACAGTCTACATGGAGTTTCCATACGTCTATATGCAGTTTCTATAGGGTTTTGATGCCGTTTTTATACGGTCTAGATGCAGTTTCTATATGGTCTACATGGAGTTTCTATACGGTCTACATGGAGTTTCTATATGGTCTACGTGGAGTTTCTATACGGATTACATGGGGTTTCTATACAGTTTACATATAGTTTCTATATGGTCTACATGGAGTTTTTATATGGTTTACATGTGGTCTCTATACGGTCTACATAGAGTTTCTATACGTTCTACATGCAGTTTCTATATGGTCTATTCAGTTTAAATGGAGTTTCTATATGGTCTACATTGGGTTTCTATATGGTTTGGATGGAGTCTTCTTTGTGGTTTACATGCAGTTTCTATACGGTTTACATGCTTTTTTTATACGGATTACATGCGGTTTCTATATGGTCTACATGGAGTTTCTATACGTCTAGATGCAGTTTCTATAGGGTTTTGATGCAGTTTTTATACGGTCTAGATGCAGTTTCTATGCAGTCTACATGGAGTTTCTATACAGTCTACATGGAGTTTCCATACGTCTATATGCAGTTTCTATAGGGTTTTGATGCAGTTTCTATAGGGTTTTGATGCAGTTTTTATATGGTCTAGATGCAGTTTCTATATGGTCTACATGGAGTTTCTATACGGTCTACATGGAGTTTATATACCGTTTACAAGGAGTTTCTATATGGTTTACATGGGGTTTCTATACAGATTACATGCAGTTTCTATACAGACTATATGGAGTTTATATATGGTGTGTAAGTGGTTTCTATATAGTCCACATGCTGCTTCTATACGGTTTACATGAGTTTCTAAACGGTTTACATTCAGTTTCTAAACGGTTTACATTCAGTTTCTATATTGTCTACATGGAGTTTCTATACGGTCTACATGGAGGTGCCATACAGTTTACATGCGGTTTCTATACGGTCTACATATAGTTTCTATACACTTTACATGCAATTTCTATACGGTCTACATGGAGTTTCTATACGGTTTACATTGAGTTTCTATACATTTACATGGCGTTTATATATGGTCTACATGAGGTTTCTATACGGTTTACATGCAGGTTCTATACGGTCTACTTGTACTTTCTACACAGTCTACATGTGGTTTCTATACGGTCTACATGTGGTTTCTATACGGTCTACATGTGGTTTCTACACAGTCTACTTGTACTTTCTACACAGTCTACATGTGGTTTCTATACGGTCTACATGTGGTTTCTACACAGTCTACATGTGGTTTCTATACGGTCTACATGTGGTTTCTATACGGTCTACATGTGGTTTCTATACGGTCTACATGTGGTTTCTACACAGTCTACATGTGGTTTCTATACAGTCTACATGTACTTTCTACACAGTCTACATATAGTTTCTATGCGGTCTACATGTGGTCTCTATACAGTCTACATGTGGTTTCTATACGGTCTACATGTGGTTTCTATACGGTCTACATGTGGTTTCTATACGGTCTACATGTGGTTTCTATACAGTCTACATGTGGTTTCTATACAGTCTACATGTGGTTTCTACACAGTCTACATGTGGTTTCTATACGGTCTACATGTGGTTTCTATACGGTCTACATGTGGTTTCTATACGGTCTACATGTGGTTTCTATACAGTCTACATGTGGTTTCTACACAGTCTACATGTGGTTTCTACACAGTCTACATGTGGTTTCTATACAGTCTACATGTGGTTTCTACACAGTCTACATGTGGTTTCTATACGGTCTACATGTGGTTTCTATACGGTCTACATGTGGTTTCTATACGGTCTACATGTGGTTTCTATACAGTCTACATGTGGTTTCTACACAGTCTACATGTGGTTTCTATACGGTCTACATGTGGTTTCTATACATTCTACTTGTACTTTCTACACAGTCTACATATAGTTTCTATACAGTTTACTTGCAATTTGTATACAGTCTACATGGAGTTTCTATACTTTTACAAGTGTCTCCAGTATTTTTTATCACCCCCTACTGTTATAATGATCCCCCTGAAGTGCCTCCAATATTTATAATGCCCCCTACTGTTATAATGATCCCCCTGAAGTGCCCCCAGTATTTCTAATGCCCCATACTGTTATAATGCTTCCCCTGAAGTGCCCCCAGTATTTATAATGCCCCCTACTGTTATAATGCTTCCCCTGAAGTGCCCCCAGTATTTATATTGCCCCCTACTGTTATGCTTCCCCTGAAGTGCCCCCAGTATTTATATTGCCCCCTACTGTTATAATGCTTCCCCTGAAGTGTCCCCAGTATTTCTAATGCCCCATACTGTTATAATGCTTCCCCTGAAGTGCCCCCAGTATTTATAATGCCCCCTACTGTTATAATGCTTCCCCTGAAGTGTCCCCAGTATTTATATTGCCCCCTACTGTTATGCTTCCCCTGAAGTGCCCCCAGTATTTATATTGCCCCCTACTGTTATAATGCTTCCCCTGAAGTGTCCCCAGTATTTATAATGTTCCCTACTGTTATAATGCTTCCCCTGAAGTGCCCCCAGTATTTATTATGCCCCTTACTGTTATAATGCTTCCCCTGAAGTGTCCCCAGTATTTATAATGTCCCATACTGTTATGCTTCCCCTGAAGTGCCCCCAGTATTTATATTGCCCCCTACTGTTATAATGCTTCCCCTGAAGTGTCCCCAGTATTTATAATGTCCCATACTGTTATAATGCTTCCCCTGAAGTGTCCCCAGTATTTATAATGTCCCATACTGTTATAATGCTTCCCCTGAAGTGTCCCCAGTATTTATAATGTCCCATACTGTTATAATGCTTCCCTTGAAGTGTCCCCAGTATTTATAATGTCCCCTACTGTTATAATGCTTCCCCTGAAGTGCCCCCAGTATTTATTATGCCCCCTACTGCTATAATGCATCACCTGAAGTGTCCCCAGTATTTATAATGTTCCATACTGTTAGAATGCTTCCCCTGAAGTGCCCCCAGTATTTATAATGCCCCCTACTGTTATAATGCTTCCCCTGAAGTGCCCCCGGTATTTATATTGCCCCCTACTGTTATGCTTCCCCTGAAGTGCCCCCAGTATTTATATTGCCCCCTACTGTTATAATGCTTCCCCTGAAGTGTCCCCAGTATTTATAATGTTCCCTACTGTTATAATGCTTCCCCTGAAGTGCCCCCAGTATTTATAATGCCCCCTACTGTTAGAATGCTTCCCCTGAAGTGTCCCCAGTATTTATATTGCCCCCTACTGTTATGCTTCCCCTGAAGTGCCCCCAGTATTTATATTGCCCCCTACTGTTATAATGCTTCCCCTGAAGTGTCCCCAGTATTTATAATGTTCCCTACTGTTATAATGCTTCCCCTGAAGTGCCCCCAGTATTTATTATGCCCCCTACTGCTATAATGCATCACCTGAAGTGTCCCCAGTATTTATAATGTTCCATACTGTTAGAATGCTTCCCCTGAAGTGCCCCCAGTATTTATAATGCCCCCTACTGTTATAATGCTTCCCCTGAAGTGCCCCCGGTATTTATATTGCCCCCTACTGTTAGAATGCTTCCCCTGAAGTGTCCCCAGTATCACCCCCTACTGTTATAATGATCCCCCTGAAGTGCCTCCAATATTTATAATGCCCCCTACTGTTATAATGATCCCCCTGAAGTGCCCCCAGTATTTCTAATGCCCCATACTGTTATAATGCTTCCCCTGAAGTGTCCCCAGTATTTATAATGTCCCATACTGTTATGCTTCCCCTGAAGTGCCCCCAGTATTTATAATGCCCCCTACTGTTATAATGCTTCCCCTGAAGTGTCCCCAGTATTTATATTGCCCCCTACTGTTATGCTTCCCCTGAAGTGCCCCCAGTATTTATATTGCCCCCTACTGTTATAATGCTTCCCCTGAAGTGTCCCCAGTATTTATAATGTTCCCTACTGTTATAATGCTTCCCCTGAAGTGCCCCCAGTATTTATTATGCCCCTTACTGTTATAATGCTTCCCCTGAAGTGTCCCCAGTATTTATAATGTCCCATACTGTTATGCTTCCCCTGAAGTGCCCCCAGTATTTATATTGCCCCCTACTGTTATAATGCTTCCCCTGAAGTGTCCCCAGTATTTATAATGTCCCATACTGTTATAATGCTTCCCCTGAAGTGTCCCCAGTATTTATAATGTCCCATACTGTTATAATGCTTCCCCTGAAGTGTCCCCAGTATTTATAATGTCCCCTACTGTTATAATGCTTCCCCTGAAGTGCCCCCAGTATTTATTATGCCCCCTACTGCTATAATGCATCACCTGAAGTGTCCCCAGTATTTATAATGTTCCATACTGTTAGAATGCTTCCCCTGAAGTGCCCCCAGTATTTATAATGCCCCCTACTGTTATAATGCTTCCCCTGAAGTGCCCCCGGTATTTATATTGCCCCCTACTGTTAGAATGCTTCCCCTGAAGTGTCCCCAGTATTTATATTGCCCCCTACTGTTATAATGCTTCCCCTGAAGTGTCCCCAGTATTTATATTGCCCCCTACTGTTATGCTTCCCCTGAAGTGCCTCCAGTATTTATATTGCCCCCTACTGTTATAATGCTTCCCCTGAAGTGTCCCCAGTATTTATAATGTTCCCTACTGTTATAATGCTTCCCCTGAAGTGCCCCCAGTATTTATTATGCCCCTTACTGTTATAATGCTTCCCCTGAAGTGTCCCCAGTATTTATAATGTCCCATACTGTTATGCTTCCCCTGAAGTGCCCCCAGTATTTATATTGCCCCCTACTGTTATAATGCTTCCCCTGAAGTGTCCCCAGTATTTATAATGTCCCATACTGTTATAATGCTTCCCCTGAAGTGTCCCCAGTATTTATAATGTCCCATACTGTTATAATGCTTCCCCTGAAGTGTCCCCAGTATTTATAATGTCCCATACTGTTATAATGCTTCCCCTGAAGTGTCCCCAGTATTTATAATGTCCCCTACTGTTATAATGCTTCCCCTGAAGTGCCCCCAGTATTTATTATGCCCCCTACTGCTATAATGCATCCCCTGAAGTGTCCCCAGTATTTATAATGTTCCATACTGTTAGAATGCTTCCCCTGAAGTGCCCCCTACTGTTATAATGCTTCCCCTGAAGTGCCCCCGGTATTTATAATGTCCCATACTGTTATGCTTCCCCTGAAGTGCCCCCAGTATTTATAATGCCCCCTACTGTTTTAATGCTTCCCCTGAAGTGCCCCCAGTATTTATTATGCCCCCTACTGTTATAATGCATCCCCTGAAGTGTCCCCAGTATTTATAATGTCCCCTACTGTTATGCTTCCCCTGAGGTGCCCCCAGTATTTATATTGCCCCCTACTGTTACAATGCTTCCCCTGAAGTGCCCCTAGTATTTATAATGTCCCATACTGTTATGCTACCCCTGAAGTGTCCCCAGTATTTATAATGTCCCATACTGTTATGCTTCCCCTGAAGTGTCCCCAGTATTTATATTGCCCCCTACTGTTACAATGCTTCCCCTGAAGTGCCCCCAGTATTTATATTGCCCCCTACTGTTAACATGCTTCCCCTGAAGTGCCCCCAGTATTTATATTGTCCCCTACTGTTACAATGCTTCCCCTGAAGTGCCCCCAGTATTTATATTGCCCCCTACTGTTACAATGCTTCCCCTGAAGTGCCCCCAGTATTTATAATGCCCCCTACTGTTATAATGCTTCCCCTGAAGTGTCCCCAGTATTTATAATGTCCCATACTGTTATGCTTCCCCTGAAGTGCCCCCAGTATTTATAATGCCCCCTACTGTTATAATGCTTCCCCTGAAGTGCCCCCAGTATTTATAATGTCCCATACTGTTATGCTTCCCCTGAAGTACCCCCAGTATTTATAATGTCCCATACTGTAATAATGCTCCCCCTGAAGTGTCCCCAGTATTTATAATGTCCCATACTGTTATAATGCTTCCCCTGAAGTGCCCCCAATATTTATAATGTCCCATACTGTTATAATGCTCCCCCTGAAGTGCCCCCAATATTTATAATGTCCCATACTGTTATAATGCTCCCCCTGAAGTGCCCCCAATATTTATAATGTCCCATACTGTTATAATGCTTCCCCTGAAGTGCCCCCAATATTTATAATGTCCCATACTGTTATAATGCTCCCCCTGAAGTGCCCCCAATATTTATAATGTCCCATACTGTTATAATGCTTCCCCTGAAGTGCCCCCAGTATTTATAATGCCCCCTACTGTTGTAATGTTCCTCCTGAAGTGCCCCTAGTATTTATAATGCCCCCTACTGTTATAATGCTTCCCCTGAAGTGCCCCCTACTGTTATAATGCTTCCCCTGAAGTGCCCCCTACTGTTATAATGCTCTCCTCTGCAGTGCCCCCTGTTATATTCCTCCATTTTCTGTCCTCACAAATTATAATTCCTCAGCCCCTTCCTCCATACAGTCCCATGCAAATAACATTTCCCTCCCTCTGCCGTAGAGTCCCATGTAAATATCATCACAACATCTCTCCAACCCCTCCAAAATACAGTCCCATGTAAATAACATCACACTATCTCTCCAGCTCCCTCCAATATACAGTCCCACGTAAATTACATAACCCCTCCCCAGCCGCCTTCAACATACAGTCCCATGTAAATAACATCACCCGCTCCCCAGACACCTTCAACATATAGTCCCATGTAAATAACTTCCCTCCCTTCAGCCCTAACATACAGTCCCAGTAAAAATAACCACAACTCCCAGCATTGCTCTGCCTCTCCCTTCACTTCCCTCTCCTCATGTACAGACCTCACCACAGCTTCTTCCCCAGGTCTTCACTGCCGTCCTCTCCTGCACTGGTCACATAATGGTGACATCATTGCAGGTCCTTTTCAGCTACTGCATTTAGAACTGGTCAAATGACTGTGATGTTACCACAGGTCCTTCAGCTCTTCCAGTGCATTAGATGCAGTTGTATTGCCGTCTGGAGGACTTACAGTTGTATCTAGCAGGCAGGACATTCGGGGCCTGGGACAAAACATCAGGGGCCCAGGTCCCAAATGTTTTAACCTAACAATGCCCCTGGTCTACATAGGGTTTCTATATGGTCTAAATGGCGTTTCTATACAGTCTACATGTGGTCTCTATACTGTCTAAATGTGGTCTCTATACGGTCTACATGGAGTTTCTATACGGTCTACATGGAGTTTCTATACTGTCTACATGGAGTTTCTATACAGTCTACATGTGGTCTCTATACTGTCTACATGTGGTCTCTATACGGTCTATATGGAGTTTCTATACAATCTACATGCAGTCTCTATACAGTCTACATGGAGTTTCTATACGGTCTACATGCAGTTTCTATACGGTCTACATGGAGTTTCTATATGGTCTACATGGAGTTTCTATACTGTCTACATGGAGTTTCTATGCGGTCTACATGTGGTCTCTATACTGTCTACATGTGGTCTCTATACTGTCTACATGGAGTTTCTATGCGGTCTACATGTGGTCTCTATACTGTCTAGAGTTTCTATACGGTCTACATGGAGTTTCTATTTGGTCTATATATGGTTTCTATACTGTCTACATAGAGTTTCTACACGGTCTACATGGAGTTTCTACATGGTCTACATGTGGTCTCTATACGGCCTACATGCGGTCTCTATACGGCCTACGTGCAGTTTTTATACAGTTTACATGTGGTCTCTTTACAGTCTTCATGTGGTCTCGATACGGTCTACATAGAGTTTCTATATGGTCTACATATACTTTCTATATGGTTTACATGCAGTTTCTATACGGTCTACATTAGGTTTCTATACGGTTTACATGGAGTTTCTACACTGTCTACATGTGGTTTATACATGGTCTACGTGCAGTTTCTATACGGTCTATATGCAGTTTCTATACAGTCTACATATAGTTTCTATACTGTCTACATGTGGTCTCTAGACTGTCTACCTGGAGTTTCTATACGGTCTACATGCAGTTTTTATATGGTCTACATATAGTTTATATACAGTTTGCATGCAGTTTCTATACTGTCTACATGGAGTTTCTATACGGTCTTCATGGGGTTTCTATATGGTCTTCATGGGGTTTCCCTACGGTCTACATGGAGTTTCTATACGGTCTACATGGAGTTTCTATACGGTTTACATGGGGTTTCTATGCGTTCTACTTGTGGTCTCCATACGGTCTTCATGCAGTTTCTATACAGTCTACATGGAGTTTCTATACAGATTACATGCAGTTTCTATATGGAGTTTCTATTCGGTCTATATACAGTTTCTATAATGTCTATATACAGTTTCTATGCATTCTATATGCAGTTTCTATAATGTCTATATACAGTTTCTATGCGGTCTATATACAGTTTCTATATGGTCTGCATGTTGTCTCTACGGTCTACATGCATTTTCTATACGTCTACATTTGGTTTCTATATGGTCTAAATGTGGTCCCTATACTGTCTGCATAGAGTTTCTATACAGTCTGCATGCATTTTCTATGCGGTTTACATGCAGTTTCTATATGGTCTATATACAGTTTCTATACGGTCTATATACAGTTTCTATACGGTCTACGCGGAGGTTCTATACAGTCTGCATGTGGTCTCTATACGGTCTTCATGGAGTTTCTATATGGTCTACATGCAGCTTCTATACGGTCTACATATAGTTTCTATACGATTTACATGCAGTTTCTATATGGTCTATATACAGTTTCTATACAGTCTATATACAGTTTATATACGGTCTACTCGGAGGTTCTATACAGTCTGCATGTGGTCTCTATACGGTCTTCATGGAGTTTCTATATGGTCTACATATAGTTTCTATACGATTTACATGCAGTTTCTATATGGTCTATATACAGTTTCTATGCGGTCTATATGCACTTTCTTAATTTAAAGTACATGGAATAAAACCACAAACAACTCGTGTAATTTACATGATGGAAGGAACATGCTACAGTTTTGAGAAGCAGTCCTCATTAATGCTGTGTGCGACCACAGCCTTACTGCATTGCCCCTTTCCCTTTGGAGAAGGCACAGATGCTCTAGGGGGTCTAAATATTCTAGGACCTGACATTTCAGATTATCAAGTGCTCTGGATTATTGGATGTCATAGGGTATTCTGTGAAGTTTAGGGCAGAAAAACTAGCAGTTCCCTACTATCAGAATTTCTGGACTATCAGACTGAAAGGGCATTGGCGCACCTCTTACACCTCCAGGTGAGTGATAAAGGATAATATGATGCAGGATATTTACTCCCCATCTAAACAACACTTACAACTCGCCTGTAGTCAGTTTCTGTGGCCAGGGCACCCCTGAGGACGGGCCCCTATGAAGGCTCAGTAGGTGCTCCACTTCACATCAGGCCCATCTGCTGCCACTCTACACCACGGTGCGAATCAAGGGTAAGAAACTGGTACTGCAAACCATAACCATGGAAGGCTTTATAGTTGTAGAAACTGGAGCCAGTTGTATCTGGACCTTAGGTCTACAGCCCTGGCATCTGGGCAGTTCTCTGATAGGGCTGGTTTTCTGATATGGACACATCTCTTCTATGGTCAGTTCACTTCTACGATCAGTTCTCTTCTATGGTCAATTCTCTTATATGATCGGGTCTCTAGCATGGGCACCTCTCTGGTATGGTCTGTTCTTCTGTATGGTCAGTTCTCCAATATGGTCTGTTCTCTGGTAAGGTCTGTTCTCTGGTAGGTTGTTTCTCTGGTAGGTTGTTTCTCTGGTATGGTAATTTCTCTGGTATGGCCAGTTCTCCGGTATGGTCAGTTTTCTGGTATGGTCAGTTTTCTGGTATGGTCAGTTTTCTGGTATGGTCAGTTCTCTGGTATGGTCTGTTCTCTGGTATACTCAGTTCTCTGGTATAGTCTGTTCTTTGGTATGGTCTGTTCTCAGGTATGGTCAGTCCTCTGGTATAGTCTGTTCTCTGGTATAGTCTGTTCTCTGGTATAGTCTGTTCTCTGGTATGGTCTGTTCTCTGGTATGGTCAGTTCTCTGCTATGGTCTGTTTTCTGGTATGGTCAGTTCTCTGGTATGATCAGTACTCTTCTATAATATGTTCTCTGGTATGGTCTGTTCTCTGGTATAGTCTGTTCTCTGGTATGGTCTGTTCTCTGGTATGGTTTTTTCTCTGGTATGGCCTGTGCTCTGGTATGGTCAGTTCTCTGGTATGGTCTGTTCTCTGTTATGGTCAGTTCTTCTGTATGGTCGGTTCTCCAATTTGGTCTGTTCTCTGATACGGTTGTTTCTCTGGTATGGTAATTTCTCCAGTATGGCCAGTTCTATCTCCAGTAAGGTCAGTTTTCTGGTATGTTCAGTTCTCTGGTTTGATCGGTCCTCTGATATTGGTAGGTCTCTGGTATGGGGAGTTTTCTGGTGTTATCAGTTCTCTTATATGGTCAGGTCTCTGGTTTGGTCTGTTCTCTAGTGTGATCAGTTCTCTGGTATGGTCTGTTCTTTGGTATGGTCAGTTCTCTGGTGTGGTCAGTTCTCTGGTATGGTCAGTTCTCTGGTATAGTCTGTTCTCTGGTATGGTCTGTTCTCTGGTATGGTCAGTTCTCTTGTATGGTCAGTTCTCTGGTATGGTCAGTTCTCTTGTATGGTCTGTTCTCTGGTAAGGTTTGTTCTCTGGTATGGTCTGTTCTCTGGCATGATCTGTTCTCTGGTATGTTCAGTTCTCTGGTATGGTCTGTTCTTTGGTATGGTCTGTTCTCTGGTATGGTCTGTTCTTTGGTATGGTCTGTTCTTTGGTATGGTCAGCTCTCTGGTATGGGCAGTTCTCTGGTGTGATAAGTTCTCTGGTATGGTCTGTTCTTTGGTATGATTAGTTCTCTGGTATGGTCTGTTCTCTGGTATGGTCTGTTCTCTGGTATGGTCAGTTCTTTGGTATGGTCTGTTCTCTGGTATGGTCTGTTCTTTTGTATGGTCTGTTCTTTTGTATGGTCTGTTCTCTGGTATGGTCAGCTCTCTGGTATGGGCAGTTCTCTGGTGTGATTAGTTCTCTGGTATGGTCTGTTCTTTGGTATGGTCAGTTCTCTGGTATGGTCTGTTCTCTGGTATGGTCTGTTCTCTGGTATGGTCAGTTCTCTGGTATGGTCAGTTCTCTGGTATGGTCTGTTCTCTGGTATGGTCTGTTCTTTGGTATGGTCTGTTCTCTGGTATGGTCAGCTCTCTGGCATGGGCAGTTCTCTGGTGTGATTAGTTCTCTGGTATGGTCTGTTCTTTGGTATGGTTAGTTCTCTGGTATGGTCTGTTCTCTGGTATGGTCAGCTCTCTGGTATGGGCAGTTCTCTGGTATGGTCAGTTCTCTGGTATGGTCTGTTCTTTGGTATGGTTAGTTCTCTGGTATGGTCAGTTCTCTGGTATGGTCTGTTCTCTGGTATGGTCTGTTCTCTGGTATGGTCTGTTCTCTGGTATGGTCTGTTCTCTGGTATGGGCAGTTCTCTGGTGTGATTAGTTCTCTGGTATGTCTGTTCTCTGGTATGGTAAGTTCTCTGGTATAGTCTGTTCTCTGGTATGGTCTGTTCTCTGGTATGGTCTGTTCTCTGGTATGGTATGTTCTCTGGTATCGTCTGTTCTCTGGTATGTTCTGTTGGTATGGTCTGTTCTCTGGTGTGGGTAGTTGGCTGTCCAGAGGAGATAAGTGTCTGCTGGCATGTGCTGCAAAAACCCATAGGAGGACAGAGGACTATGCCAGTGAAAGAAGATGGCTGTAGACAAGCTGCCTCCTCAGGTATCCTACTGGGCAGTCAGGATAATGCATCAGAGGCAGAGCAAGAGGACAGGTGTGGAAGAGTTTCTGCCCAATGCAGCAGAGTTTATTGAAGTCTGATGTAGCATTGTTGAACCCTGAATAACTTGGTGGGAAGACATCATCACTGCACACGCCTCACCAACTTGAGAAGCAGAAGAAACTAAGTTACCAGAGGAGGGGAGCAAGTCCGCTACACAGAGCTGGATCCAGGACGCGTACTCAAATTTATGGGTGAGCCGCAGTGTGCTGAGGGCTACAATCCTGCAGAATTCTGAGAACTGACTCCTATCTAGATTTGGCAAGGAATCTATGAAGATTACTTTTACTCTTGGAGACCATATAACCCGCATTTCTCCTGAGCACCCAGTTTTGGTTTTGGGTCATCAGGCTTTTTAGTATTGTGCCTGTGATTCCTGCGATTGTCTCCCTGTTGCTGCAGGTCCTCCTCTCCTCCACATGTTCTACCATAAATGTCTGGAGCTACAGTCTTCTTAGTCTTATTCTGTCCACAATGTGGTAAAGCTTCAGTCCTGTCGTTTGTGCATCAAGTAGAAGATCCATCTAGATTTGGTCAATTATCAGAGACATCTGGGCACAGAAATTACTGGAGCCTGGATAATACTAATTTCTGCAGACACATCATGACACGAGGACATCTCTTCCAGGTCTCTCCTTCTTCTTCTACCAAGTGTTGGACCACTTTTTTTCACAGGAGAAAGGACTCTACTGCTTCAACATGCTTCATATCTCTGCTGATGTATGAAGGGTTTTCTCCTAATATTAAGCAGCCATCTTCAATTGTAGACTATCCTCCCCAAAGACGTGATAAATATATGTGGTTTGGAGACTTGACAACCTGACCTACGACTTTGGGGCTACACTGTCAATAGTCACATCAATCATGAGAGCTAGGAGGAGCTCACATGGACATCTAGAGTAGTCACATCATGTGACTGCTGGTGGCATGGACATGATGCTGCGGTGCGTTATGGAAGAGCAAAGGTCAGTTGTGCACTGAGATGTTATAATTAATGGGGGGATAGTCTGCCGGGCGCAGAACTCCGCAGTGTGACCGCTCTTACAGTACAGACCTCCGCAGTGTGACCGCTCTTACAGTACAGACCTCCGCAGTGTGACCGCTCTTACAGTACAGACCTCCGCAGTCTGACCGCTCTTACAGTACAGACCTCCGCAGTGTGAGCGCTCTTACAGTACAGACCTCCGCAGTGTGAGCGCTCTTACAGTACAGACCTCCGCAGTGTGACCGCTCTTACAGTACAGACCTCCGCAGTGTGACCGCTCTTACAGTACAGACCTCCGCAGTGTGACCGCTCTTACAGTACTGACCTCCTCAGTGTGACCGCTCTTACAGTACAGACCTCCGCAGTGTGAGCGCTCTTACAGTACACACCTCCGCAGTGTGACCGCTCTTACAGTACAGACCTCCGCAGTGTGACCGCTCTTACAGTACAGACCTCCGCGGTGTGACCGCTCTTACAGTACAGACCTCCGCGGTGTGACCGCTCTTACAGTAGAGACCTCCGCAGTGTGACCGCTCTTACAGTACAGACCTCCGCAGTGTGACCGCTCTTACAGTAGAGACCTCCGCAGTATGACCGCTCTTACAGTACAGACCTCCGCAGTGTGACCGCTCTTACAGTACAGACCTCCGCAGTGTGACCGCTCTTACAGTACAGACCTCCGCAGTGTGACCGCTCTTACAGTACAGACCTCCGCAGTCTGACCGCTCTTACAGTACAGACCTCCGCAGTGTGAGCGCTCTTACAGTAGAGACCTCCGCAGTGTGACCGCTCTTACAGTACAGACCTCCGCAGTGTGACCGCTCTTACAGTACAGACCGCCGCAGTGTGAGCGCTCTTACAGTACAGACCTCCGCAGTGTGAGCGCTCTTACAGTACAGACCTCCGCAGTGTGACCGCTCTTACAGTACAGACCTCCGCAGTGTGAGCGCTCTTACAGTACAGACCTCCGCAGTGTGACCGCTCTTACAGTACAGACCTCCGCAGTGTGAGCGCTCTTACAGTACAGACCTCCGCAGTGTGACTGCTCTTACAGTACAGACCTCCGCAGTGTGAGCGCTCTTACAGTACAGACCTCTGCAGTGTGACCGCTCTTACAGTACAGCCCTCCGCAGTGTGAGCGCTCTTACAGTACAGACCTCCGCAGTGTGACCGCTCTTACAGTACAGACCTCCGCAGTGTGAGCGCTCTTACAGTACAGACCTCCGCAGTGTGACCGCTCTTACAGTACAGACCTCCGCAGTGTGAGCGCTCTTACAGTACAGGCCTCCGCAGTGTGAGCGCTCTTACAGTACAGGCCTCCGCAGTGTGAGCGCTCTTACAGTACAGACCTTCGCAGTGTGACCGCTCTTACAGTACAGACCTCTGCAGTGTGACCGCTCTTACAGTACAGACCTCTGCAGTGTGACCGCTCTTACAGTACAGACCTCCGCAGTGTGACCGCTCTTACAGTACAGGCCTCCGCAGTGTGACCGCTCTTACAGTACAGACCTCTGCAGTGTGACCGCTCTTACAGTACAGACCTCCGCAGTGTGACCGCTCTTACATTAGAGACCTCCGCAGTGTGACCGCTCTTACAGTACAGACCTCTGCAGTGTGACCGCTCTTACAGTACAGACCTCCGCAGTGTGACCGCTCTTACAGTACAGGCCTCCGCAGTGTGACCGCTCTTACAGTACAGACCTCTGCAGTGTGACCGCTCTTACAGTACAGACCTCCGCAGTGTGACCGCTCTTACAGTACAGACCTCCCAGTGTGACCGCTCTTACAGTACAGACCTCCGCAGTGTGACCGCTCTTACAGTACAGACCTCCGCAGTGTGACCGCTCTTACAGTACAGACCTCCGCAGTGTGACCGCTCTTACATTAGAGACCTCCGCAGTGTGACCGCTCTTACAGTACAGACCTCCGCAGTGTGACCGCTCTTACAGTACGGACCTCCACAGTGTGACCGCTCTTACAGTACAGACCTCCGCAGTGTGAGCGCTCTTACACTACAGACCTCCGCAGTGTGAGCGCTCTTACAGTACAGACCTCCACAGTGTGACCGCTCTTACAGTACAGACCTCCGCAATGTGACCGCTCTTACAGTACAGACCTCCGCAGTGTGAGCGCCCTTACAGTGTGAGAGACCTCCGCAGTGTGACCGCTCTTACAGTACAGACCTCCGCAGTGTGACCGCTCTTACAGTACAGACCTCCGCAGTGTGACCGCTCTGACAGTACAGACCTCCGCAGTGTGAGCGCTCTTACAGTACAGACCTCTGCAGTGTGACCGCTCTTACACTACAGACCTCCGCAGTGTGAGCGCTCTTACAGTACAGACCTCCGCAGTGTGACCGCTCTTACATTAGAGACCTCCGCAGTGTGACCGCTCTTACAGCACAGACCTCCGCAGTGTGAGCGCTCTTACAGTACAGACCTCCGCAGTGTGACCGCTCTTACAGTACAGACCTCCGCAGTGTGACCGCTCTTACAGTACAGACCTCCGCGGTGTGACCGCTCTTACAGTAGAGACCTCCGCGGTGTGACCGCTCTTACAGTACAGACCTCCGCAGTGTGACCGCTCTTACAGTAGAGACCTCCGCAGTATGACCGCTCTTACAGTACAGACCTCCGCAGTGTGACCGCTCTTACAGTACAGACCTCCGCAGTGTGACCGCTCTTACACTACAGACCTCCGCAGTCTGACCGCTCTTACAGTACAGACCTCCGCAGTGTGACCGCTCTTACAGTACAGACCTCCGCAGTGTGACCGCTCTGACGGTACAGACCTCCGCAGTGTGACCGCTCTTACAGTACAGACCTCCGCAGTGTGACCGCTCTTACAGTACAGACCTCCGCAGTGTGACCGCTCTTACAGTACAGACCTCCGCAGTGTGACCGCTCTTACAGTAGAGACCTCCGCAGTGTGACCGCTCTTACAGTACAGACCTCCGCAGTGTGACCGCTCTTACAGTAGAGACCTCCGCAGTGTGACCGCTCTTACAGTACAGACCTCCGCAGTGTGACCGCTCTTACAGTACAGGCCTCGCAGTGTCACCGCTCTTACAGTACAGAACTCCGCAGTGTGACCGCTCTTACAGTACAGACCTCCGCAGTGTGAGTGCTCTTACAGTACAGACCTCCACAGTGTGGACCGCTCTTACAGTACAGACCTCCGCAGTGTGACCGCTCTTACAGTACAGACCTCTGCAGTGTGACCGCTCTTACACTACAGACCTCCGCAGTGTGAGCGCTCTTACAGCACAGACCTCCGCAGTGTGACCGCTCTTACAGTACAGACCTCCGCAGTGTGACCGCTCTTACAGTACAGACCTCCGCAGTGTGACCGCTCTTACAGTAGAGACCTCCGCAGTGTGACCGCTCTTACAGTACAGACCTCTGCAGTGTGACCGCTCTTACAGTACAGACCTCCGCAGTGTGACCGCTCTTACAGTACAGGCCTCGGCAGTGTGAGCGCTCTTACAGTACAGACCTCCACAGTGTGACCGCTCTTACAGTAGAGACCTCCGCAGTGTGACCGCTCTTACAGTACAGACCTCCGCAGTGTGACCGCTCTTACAGTACAGACCTCCGCAGTGTGACCGCTCTTACAGTACAGACCTCCGCAGTGTGAGCGCTCTTACAGCACGGACCTCCGCAGTGTGACCGCTCTTACAGTACAGACCTCCGCAGTGTGAGCGCTATTACAGTACAGACCTCCGCAGTGTGAGCGCTCTTATTACAGTACAGACCTCCGCAGTGTGACCGCTCTTACAGTACAGACCTCCGCAGTGTGACCGCTCTTACAGTACAGACCTCCGCAGTGTGACCGCTCTTACAGTACAGACCTCTGCAGTGTGACCGCTCTTACAGTACAGACCTCCGCAGTGTGACCGCTCTTACAGTACAGACCTCCGCAGTGTGACCGCTCTTACAGTACAGACCATCCGCAGTGTGACCGCTCTTACATTACAGACCTCCTCAGTGTGACCACTCTTACAGTACAGACCTCCGCAGTGTGACCGCTCTTACAGTACAGACCTCCGCGGTGTGACCGCTCTTACAGTAGAGACCTCCGCGGTGTGACCGCTCTTACAGTACAGACCTCCGCAGTGTGACCGCTCTTACAGTAGAGACCTCCGCAGACCTCCGCAGTGTGACGCTCTTACAGTAGAGACCTCCGCAGTGTGACCGCTCTTACAGTACAGACCTCCGCAGTGTGACCGCTCTTACAGTACAGACCTCCGCAGTGTGACCGCTCTTACAGTACAGAGCCTCCGCAGTGTGCCGCTCTTACAGTACAGACCTCTGCAGTGTGACCGCTCTTACAGTACAGACCTCCGCAGTGTGACCGCTCTTACAGTACAGACCTCCGCAGTGTGACCGCTCTTACAGTACAGACCTCCGCAGTGTGACCAGCTCTTACAGTACAGACCTCCGCAGTGTGACCGCTCTTACAGTACAGACCTCCGCAGTGTGACCGCTCTTACAGTAGAGACCTCCGCAGTGTGACCGCTCTTACAGTACAGACCTCCGCAGTGTGAGCGCTCTTACAGTACAGACCTCCGCAGTGTGAGCGCTCTTACAGTACAGACCTCCGCAGTGTGAGCGCTCTTACAGTACAGACCTCCGCAGTGTGAGCGCTCTTACAGTACAGACCTCCGCAGTGTGACCGCTCTTACAGTACAGACCTCTGCAGTGTGACCGCTCTTACAGTACAGACCTCCGCAGTGTGAGCGCTCTTACAGTACAGACCTCCGCAGTGTGAGCGCTCTTACAGTAGAGACCTCCGCAGTGTGACCGCTCTTACAGTACAGACCTCTGCAGTGTGACCGCTCTTACAGTACAGACCTCCGCAGTGTGACTGCTCTTACAGTAGAGACCTCCGCAGTGTGAGCGCTCTTACAGTAGAGACCTCCGCATTGTGAGCGCTCTTACAGTGCAGACCTCCGCAGTGTGACCGCTCTTACAGTACAGACCTCCGCAGTGTGACCGCTCTTACAGTACAGACCTCCGCAGTGTGACCGCTCTTACAGTACAGACCTCCGCAGTGTGACTGCTCTTACAGCACAGACCTCCGCAGTGTGACCGCTCTTACAGTAGAGACCTCCGCAGTGTGGCCGCTCTTACAGTACAGACCTCCGCAGTGTGACCGCTCTTACAGTACAGACCTCCGCAGTGTGACCGCTCTTACAGTACAGACCTCCGCAGTGTGACCGCTCTTACAGTACAGACCTCCGCAGTGTGAGCGCTCTTACAGTACAGACCTCCGCAGTGTGACCGCTCTTACAGTACAGACCTCCGCAGTGTGACCGCTCTTACAGTACAGACCTCCGCAGTGTGATCCGCTCTTACAGTACAGACCTCCGCAGTGTGACCGCTCTTACAGTACAGACCTCCGCAGTGTGACCGCTCTTACAGTACAGACCTCCGCAGTGTGACCGCTCTTACAGTACAGACCTCCGCAGTGTGACCGCTCTTACAGTACAGACCTCCGCAGTGTGACCGCTCTTACAGTACAGACCTCCGCAGTGTGACGCTCTTACAGTACAGACCTCCGCAGTGTGACCGCTCTTACAGTACAGACCTCCGCAGTGTGACCGCTCTTACAGTACAGACCTCCGCAGTGTGAGCGCTCTTACAGTACAGACCTCCGCAGTGTGACCGCTCTTACAGTACAGACCTCCGCAGTGTGACCGCTCTTACAGTACAGACCTCCGCAGTGTGACCGCTCTTACAGTACAGACCTCCGCAGTGTGACGCTCTTACAGTACAGACCTCCGCAGTGTGACAGTACAGACCTCCGGCAGTGTGAGCGCTCTTACAGTACAGACCTCCGCAGTGTGACCGCTCTACAGTACAGACCTCCGCAGTGTGACCGCTCTTACAGTACAGACCTCCGCAGTGTGACCGCTCTACAGTACAGACCTCCGCAGTGTGACCGCTCTTACAGTACAGACCTCCGCCGTGTGACCGCTCTTACAGTACAGACCTCCGCAGGTGACCGCTCTTACCGTACAGACCTCCGCAGTGTGACCGCTCTTACAGTACAGACCTCCGAGTGTGACCGCTCTTACCAGTAAGACCTCCACAGTGTGACGCTCTGAAGGTACGACCTCCGCAGTGTGAGCGCTCTTACAGTACAGACCTCGCAGTGTGACCGCTCTTACAGTTACAGACCTCCGCAGTGTGACGCTATTACAGTACAGACCTCCGCAGTGTGACCGCTCTTACAGTACAGACCTCCGCAGTGTGAGCGCTCTTACAGTACAGACCTCCGCAGTGTGACCGCTCTTACAGTACAGACCTCCGCAGTGTGACCGCTCTACAGTACAGACCTCCTCAGTGTGACCAGCTCTTACAGTACAGACCTCGCAGTGTGACCGCTCTTACAGTACAGGACCTCCGCAGTGTGGACCGCTCTTACAGTACAGACCTCCGCAGTGTGACCGCTCTTACAGTACAGACCTCCTGCAGTGTGACCGCTCTTACAGTACAGACCTCCTGCAGTGTGACCGCTCTTACAGTACAGACCTCCGCAGTGTGACCGCTCTTACAGTACAGACCTCCGCAGTGTGACCGCTCTTACAGTACAGACCTCCGCAGTGTGACCGCTCTTACAGTACAGACCTCCGCAGTGTGACCGCTCTTACAGTACAGACCTCCGCAGTGTGAGCGCTCTTACAGTACAGACCTCCGCAGTGTGAGCGCTCTTACAGTACAGACCTCCGCAGTGTGACCGCTCTTACAGTACAGACCTCCGCAGTGTGACCGCTCTTACAGTACAGACCTCCGCAGTGTGACCGCTCTTACAGTACAGACCTCCGCAGTGTGACCGCTCTTACAGTACAGACCTCCGCAGTGTGAGCGCTCTTACAGTACAGACCTCCGCAGTGTGAGCGCTCTTACAGTACAGACCTCCGCAGTGTGACCGCTCTTACAGTACAGACCTCCGCAGTGTGACCGCTCTTACAGTACAGACCTCCGCAGTGTGACCGCTCTTACAGTACAGACCTCCGCAGTGTGACCGCTCTTACAGTACAGACCTCCGCAGTGTGACCGCTCTTACAGTACAGACCTCCGCAGTGTGACCGCTCTTACAGTACAGACCTCCGCAGTGTGACCGCTCTTACAGTACAGACCTCCGCAGTGTGACCGCTCTTACAGTACAGACCTCCGCAGTGTGACCGCTCTTACAGTACAGACCTCCGCAGTGTGACCGCTCTTACAGTAGAGACCTCCGCAGGTGTGACCGCTCTTACAGTACAGACCTCCGCAGTGTGAGCGCTCTTACAGTACAGACCTCCGCAGTGTGACCGCTCTTACAGTACAGACCTCCGCAGTGTGACCGCTCTTACAGTACAGACCTCCGCAGTGTGACCGCTCTTACAGTACAGACCTCCGCAGTGTGAGCGCTCTTACAGTACAGACCTCCGCAGTGTGACCGCTCTTACAGTACAGACCTCCGCAGTGTGACCGCTCTTACAGTACAGACCTCCGCAGTGTGACCGCTCTTACAGTACAGACCTCCGCAGTGTGACGCTCTTACAGTACAGACCTCCGCAGTGTGACCGCTCTTACAGTACAGACCTCCGCAGTGTGAGCGCTCTTACAGTACAGACCTCCGCAGTGTGACCGCTCTTACAGTACAGACCTCCGCAGTGTGAGCCGCTCTTACAGTACAGACCTCCGCAGTGTGAGCCGCTCTTACAGTACAGACCTCCGCAGTGTGACCGCTCTTACAGTACAGACCTCCGCAGTGTGACCGCTCTTACAGTACAGACCTCCGCAGTGTGACCGCTCTTACAGTACAGGACCTCCGCAGTGTGACCGCTCTTACAGTACAGACCTCCGCAGTGTGACCGCTCTTACAGTACAGACCTCCGCAGTGTGACCGCTCTTACAGTACAGACCTCCGCAGTGTGAGCCGCTTCTTACAGTACAGACCTCCGCAGTGTGAGCGCTCTTACAGTACAGACCTCCGCAGTGTGAGCGCTCTTACAGTACAGACTCCGCAGTGTGAGCCGCTCTTACAGTACAGACCTCCGCAGTGTGACCGCTCTTACAGTACAGACCTCCGCAGTGTGACCGCTCTTACAGTACAGACCTCCGCAGTGTGACCGCTCTTACAGTACAGACCTCCGCAGTGTGACCGCTCTTACAGTACAGACCTCCGCAGTGTGAGCGCTCTTACAGTACAGACCTCCGCAGTGTGACCGCTCTTACAGTACAGACCTCCGCAGTGTGACCGCTCTTACAGTACATTAGAGACCTCCGCAGTGTGACCGCTCTTACAGTACAGACCTCCGCAGTGTGACCGCTCTTACAGTACAGACCTCCGCAGTGTGACCGCTCTTACAGTACAGACCTCCGCAGTGTGACCGCTCTTACAGTAGAGACCTCCGCAGTGTGACCGCTCTTACAGTACAGACCTCCTCAGTGTGACCGGCTCTTACATTAGAGACCTCCGCAGTGTGACCGCTCTTACAGTACAGTACCTCCGCAGTGTGACGCTCTTACAGTACAGACCTCCGCAGTGTGAGCGCTCTTACAGTACAGACCTCCGCAGTGTGACCGCTCTTACAGTACAGACCTCCGCAGTGTGACCGCTCTTACAGTACAGACCTCCGCAGTGTGACCGCTCTTACAGTACAGACCTCCGCAGTGTGACCGCTCTTACAGTACAGACCTCCGCAGTGTGACCGCTCTTACAGTACAGACCTCCAGTGTGACCGCTCTACAGGTAGACCCAGTGACCGCTCTTACAGTAGAGACCTCCGCAGTGTGACCACTCTTACAGTACAGACCTCTGCAGTGTGACCGCTCTTACAGTACAGACCTCTGCATTGTGAGCGCTCTTACAGTACAGACCTCCGCAGTGTGACCGCTCTTACAGTAGAGACCTCCGCAGTGTGACCGCTCTTACAGTACAGACCTCCGCAGTGTGACCGCTCTTACAGTAGAGACCTCCGCAGTGTGACCGCTCTTACAGTACAGACCGCCGCAGTGTGACCGCTCTTACAGCGCAGACCTCCGCAGTGTGAGCGCTCTTACAGTACAGACCTCCGCAGTGTGAGCGCTCTTACAGTACAGACCTCCACAGTGTGACCGCTCTTACAGTACAGACCTCCGCAGTATGACCGCTCTTACAGTAGAGACCTCCGCAGTGTGACCGCTCTTACAGTACAGACCTCCGCAGTGTGACCGCTCTTACAGTACAGACCTCCGCAGTGTGACCGCTCTTACAGTACAGACCTCCGCAGTGTGACCGCTCTTACAGTACAGACCTCTGCAGTGTGACCGCTCTTACAGTACAGACCTCCCAGTGTGACCGCTCTTACAGTAGAGACCTCCACAGTGTGACCGCTCTGACGGTACAGACCTCCGCAGTGTGAGCGCTCTTACAGTACAGACCTCCGCAGTGTGACCGCTCTTACAGTACAGACCTCCGCAGTGTGAGCGCTCTTACAGTACAGACCTCCGCAGTGTGACCGCTCTTACAGTACAGACCTCCGCAGTGTGAGCGCTCTTACAGTAGAGACCTCCGCAGTGTGACCGCTCTTACAGTACAGACCTCCGCAGTGTGACCGCTCTTACAGTACAGACCTCCGCAGTGTGAGCGCTCTTACGGTAGAGACCTCCGCAGTGTGACCGCTCTTACAGTACAGACCTCCGCAGTGTGACCGCCTTAAAGTACAGACCTCCGCAGTGTGACCGCTCTTACAGTACAGACCTCCGCAGTGTGAGCGCTCTTACAGTACAGACCTCCGCAGTGTGACCGCTCTTACAGTACAGACCTCCGCAGTGTGAGCGCTCTTACAGTAGCAGACCTCCGCAGTGTGACCGCTCTTACAGTACAGACCTCCGCAGTGTGACCGCTCTTACAGTACAGACCTCCGCAGTGTGACCGCTCTTACAGTACAGACCTCCGCAGTGTGACCGCTCTTACAGTACAGACCTCCGCAGTGTGACCGCTCTTACAGTACAGACCTCCGCAGTGTGAGCGCTCTTACAGTACAGACCTCCGCAGTGTGAGCGCTCTTACAGTACAGACCTCCGCAGTGTGAGCGCTCTTACAGTACAGACCTCCGCAGTGTGACCGCTCTTACAGTACAGACCTCCGCAGTGTGACCGCTCTTACAGTACAGACCTCCGCAGTGTGACCGCTCTTACAGTACAGACCTCCACAGTGTGACCGCTCTTACAGCACAGACCTCCGCAGTGTGAGCGCTCTTACAGTACAGACCTCCGCAGTGTGACCGCTCTTACACGTACAGACCTCGGCATTGTGAGCGCTCTTACAGTACGGACCTCCGCAGTGTGACCGCTCTTATCACTACAGACCTCCGCAGTGTGAGCGCTCTTACAGTACAGACCTCCGCAGTGTGACCGCTCTTATAGTACAGACCTCCGCAGTGTGACCGCTCTTACAGTACAGACCTCTACTGTGACCGCTCTTACAGTACAGACCTCCGCAGTGTGACCGCGCTTACATACCTTCAGTGTGACCCGCGCTTCAGTACGTACAGAACCTCCGCAGTGTGACCCGCTCTTACGTACAGACCTCCGCAGTGTGACCGTCTCTTACAGTACAGACCTCCGCAGTGTGACCGGCTCTTACAGTAAGACCTCCGCAGTGTGACCGCTCTACATTACAGACCTCCGCAGTGTGAGCGCTCTTACAGTACAGACCTCCGCAGTGTGACCGCTCTTACAGTACAGACCTCCGCAGTGTGACCGCTCTTACATTACAGACCTCCGCAGTGTGACGCTCTTACAGTAGAGACCTCCGCAGTGTGACCGCTCTTACAGTACAGACCTCTGCATTGTGAGCGCTCTTACAGTACGACCTCCGCAGTGTGAGCGCTCTTACAGTACAGACCTCCGCAGTGTGACCGCTCTTACATTAGAGACCCTGCAGTGTGAGCGCTCTTACAGTACAGACCTCCGCAGTGTGACCGCTCTTACAGTAGAGACCTCCGCAGTGTGACCGCTCTTACAGTACAGACCTCCGCAGTGTGAGCGCTCTTACAGTACAGCCCTCCGCAGTGTGACCGCCCTTACAGTACAGACCTCCGCAGTGTGAGCGCTCTTACAGTACAGACCTCCGCAGTGTGACCGCTCTTACAGTACAGACCTCCGCAGTGTGAGCGCTCTTACAGTACAGGCCTCCGCAGTGTGACCGCTCTTACAGTACAGTCCTCCGCAGTGTGACCGCTCTTACAGTACAGACCTCCGCGTGTGAGCGCTCTTACAGTACAGACCTCCGCGGTGTGAGCGCTCTTACAGTACAGACCTCCGCAGTGTGACCGCTCTTACAGTACAGACCTCCGCAGTGTGACCGCTCTTACAGTACAGACCTCTGCATTGTGACTGCTCCTCCTTCTATTAGACAGCCTGTCTTCTCTTGCTGTGCTGTCTCTTTCCTGTCTGAGGGTAGCTGCGGACATCTGATGTGTTATTTAGCAGTTTCCGCTGCCTGCGATGTTTGGGGTAGTGTTTCCAGCTTTAGCGGCAGCTGTCTGGCACTGGTTGTCATGTACTCGTCAGTCTTTTCATGCTCTGTCTCTGTTCACACGACGTGTATTCTCTTCTGCAGTTATTCGGGGCTGACTCGTAGATTTCCGCCGGTGAGGTGTCACAGGTTTGCGGTTTGTACTGCTCCGCGAGGATCTGCCCTGTTGTCAGTCAGTGTCGCCATCCTCGTGTTCTCCACCTGTAAGGACTGACCGGCCACTTACCTCCACTGTGGCACCAAAACTCCAGCATGGAACATTCCAGTACTGGAGATTAGAGGCCGGAGTCAGTCCCGCTGGATGGAGCGCGTGGTCCGATGTTAGTTTGGAAAATATGAGAAAATCCATGTGAATAAAGTGTCATTTGGCAACTTCATACCGGCAAACTGTATGTGTGTACATAGTGTGTGTATATGTGTGTACAAAGTGTGCGTGTATATGTGTGTACATAGTGTGTGTATATGTGTGTACATAGTGTGTGTGTATATGTGTGTACATAGTGTGTGTGTATATGTGTGTACATAGTGTGTGTGTATATGTGTGTACATAGTGTGTGTATATGTGTGTACATAGTGTGTGTATATGTGTGTACATAGTCGTGTGTATATGTGTGTACATAGTGTGTGTGTATATGTGTGTACATAGTGTGTGTGTATATGTGTGTACATAGTCGTGTGTATATGTGTGTACATAGATGTGTGTATATGTGTGTACATAGTATGTGTGTACATAGTCGTGTGTTTATGTGTGTACATAGTCGTGTGTATATGTGTGTACATAGATGTGTGTATATGTGTGTACATAGTGTGTGTATATGTGTGTACATAGTCGTGTGTATATGTGTGTACATAGATGTGTGTATATGTGTGTACATAGTCGTGTGTATATGTGTGTACATAGTGTGTGTGTATATGTGTGTACATAGTCGTGTGTATATGTGTGTACATAGATGTGTGTATATGTGTGTACATAGTGTGTGTGTACATAGATGTGTGTATATGTGTGTACATAGTGTGTGTGTATATGTGTGTACATAGTGTGTGTGTGTATATGTGTGTACATAGTGTGTGTGTATATGTGTGTACATAGTGTGTGTGTATATGTGTGTACATAGTGTGTGTGTATATGTGTGTACATAGTGTGTGTGTATATGTGTGTACATAGTGTGTGTGTATATGTGTGTACATAGTGTGTGTGTATATGTGTGTACATAGTGTGTGTGTATATGTGTGTACATAGATGTGTGTATATGTGTGTACATAGTATGTGTGTACATAGTCGTGTGTTTATGTGTGTACATAGTCGTGTGTATATGTGTGTACATAGATGTGTGTATATGGTGAACAGTCATGTTGATAGGTTCTTCTCTTGTTTCTGGGTTGGTCTGGAGGAGCTGCAGGTTTCGATGGTTTTCTTCTTCTTTTTCTGGTGTCCTCATACATTAGACATCTTCCCCTCCCCCACCATCAGCAGCAGCCTCTCCTGCATCCTCACACCCCCTCCTCGTTCTTCCATCTTCTTCCATTCCTGCTTCTGCTCTCAGATCAGTCAGTGTTTTCATCTGGTGAAGGGTCGGGGTCTATTTCATTAATGGATATCATATACTTCAGCATAGGAGCGGCGGTGTACTGGGGGGCTTTACAGGTCATTACCGACACTCTGCCCAGTATTCTCCAGTCCTTGGACTATGTGTCCCTCACATCCCATTACTTGCTCTGCTGCAACCCTTCAGACCACAACCTGCTCCAATAAGATGATAACCAGTAGCTAGCCATACACATTACTGAACCGAGGTCCAGCTGACAGTCATTCCCCCAAACCTTCCCACCCCACATTCATGCTGGGCTTGGCTGAGTGTATGTGTCTTCTCAAAGGGCAGAGGGAAATAAACTGCTGTCATACCCCTCTGTCCCCCTCCAAATTACTCTGTCCTCCTCCTGACTCTTCCGTACCCTCGAGACTCCTCTGTCTCCTTCTGTCCCCTCCAGACTCCTCTGTATTCCTCCAGATCCATCTGTCCTCTCCCAGAACCCTCTGTCCTCTTCCAGACCCCTCTGTCCTTCTCCAGACCCCTCTGTCCTCCTCCAGGTGCCTGTGTCCTTCTCCAGATCCCTCAGTTCTCCTTCAGAACCCTCAGTTCTCCTTCAGACCTCCCAGTCTGCATGAAGATGAACATGCAGGGTCAGCTGAGCCAGTGATACATGTATATGGTGGAATCAGTAGTTGGCCACCATTAGTTTGTGTTGCAGTCAGTTGCTTCTTAATCTGGTAGCAGCCCGAAGTCCTCCTCCTCTTCCAGACTCCTCAGCTGTCTTCCATGCTCATCTCTCATCTTCTTGGCCCTCAGTCCAGAACAGATGGATCTGGAGGAGGACAGAGGGGTCTGGAGGAATACAGAGGAGTCTGGACTCCTCTGTATTCCTCCAGACCCCTCTGTCCTCCTCCAGATCCATCTGTCCTCCTACAGACCCCTCTGTCCTCCCTCCAGACCCTTCCTTCGTCCTCAAGATCCCTCTGTCTTCTTCGAGACCCCTCTGCCCTCCTCCAGACCCATGTCCTCTTCCAGACCCCTCCGTTCTCCTTCAGACCTCAGTCCTCCTCCCTACCCCTCTGTCCTCCTCCAGACCCCTCTGTCCTCCTCCAGGTGCCTTTGTCCTTCTCCAAACTCCTCTGTCCTCTTCCAGACCCCTCAGTTCACCTCCAGACCCCTCTGTCCTCCTCCAGACCCTTCTGTACTTTTCCAGACTCCTCAGCTGTCCTCCAGGCTCATCTTTCCTCTGTCCTCTTTCAGACTCCTCTGTATTCTTCCAGACCGCTTTGTCCTCTTCAGGTCCTTCTGTCCTCCTCTCAGCCCCTCTGTCCTCCTCCACACTCCTGTGTCCTCTTACAGACTCTTCTATCCTCCTCCAGACTCCTCTATCGCCCCCCAGACCTCTCTGTCCTCTTCCAGACCCCCCTGTCCATCCCCAGACCCCTTTTTCTGTTTCCATACCCTTCTGTCCTCTTCCAGACCTCTCAGTCCTCCTTCAAAACCCCTCTGTCCTCTTCCAAACTCCTCAGCCCTCTTCCAGACTCTGTCCTCTTCCAGGAACCTCTATCCTCTTCTATGCTCCTCAGTCCTCTTCCAGACCCCTCTGTCTTCCTCCAGGCCCCTCTGTCATCCTTCAGACTCCTGTATCCTCCTCCAGTCCCCTCTATCCTCTTCCAGTCCCCTCTATCCTCTTCCAGACCCCTTTTTCCTCCTCCAGTGCCCTCTGTCCTCCTTTGGGCCCTCTGTCCTCCTTCAGGACCCTCTATTCTCCTGCACACCTCTCTTACCTCCTCCAGACCCCCATATCCTCTTCCAGCCCCCTCAGTCATCTTCCATGGGTTCGGTCAATGTTCTAATATGTGTGGTGTATTTGTGATTCTTTATTCTGGTGGTAATCTAAGGTCCTCCTCCAGGCTCCTCTGTCCTCCTGCAAGCCTCTCTGTCATCCTTCAGACTCCCGTATCCTCCTCCAGTCCCCTCTATCCTCTTCCAGACCCCTCTGTTCTCCACCAGTGCCGTCTGTCCTCCTTCAGGCCCCACTGTCCTCCTTCAGGACCCTCTATCCTCTTTCAGGTCCCTCTTTCCTCCTACACACCTCTCTTACCTTCTCCAGACCCCCATATCCTCTTTCTGGCTCCTCTGTCCTCTTCCAGGCTCCTCTGTCTTCTACTAGGCTCCTCAGTCCTCTTCCAGCCCCCTCTGTCCAGTCAATGATCTAATATGTGTGGTGCATTTGTGATTCTTCAATCTGGTGGTAGCCTAAGGTCCACCTACAGACCCCAATGTCCTCTTCCTGACCTCTTTGTCCTCTTCCAAACCACTCAGTCCTCCTCCAGACTTCTCTGTCCTCCCTCCAGACCCCTCCGTCCTCTTTTAGGCTCCTCTGTACTCTTCCAGACCCCTCTGTCCTCCTCCAGACCCCTCTTTCCTCCTCCAGACCGCTTTGTTCTCTTCCAAGCCCTTCAGTCCTCCTCCAGATTCCTCTGTCCTCTTCCAGGCTCATCTGTTATCTTCCAGGCCCCTCTGTCCTCTTTTAGGCTCCTCAGTCCTCTTCCAGACCCCTCTGTTCTTCTCCAGGCCACTCTGTCTTCCTCCAGGCCCCTTTGTCTTCCTCTAAGCCCTTCTGTCCTCCTCCAGACTCCTGTATCCTCCTTCAGGCCTCTCTGTCCTCCTCCACATCCCTCTATCCTCCTCCACACACATCTGTCGTCCTCCAAACCCCTCTGTCTTCTTCCAGATCCTTCTCTCCTCCTCCAGGGCCCTCTGTTCTCCAGGCTCTTCTGTCATTCTCCAGGCCATTCTGTCCTTCTCCATCCCCCTGTGTCCTC
Organism: Bufo gargarizans; assembly: GCF_014858855.1. Taxonomy (NCBI): domain Eukaryota; kingdom Metazoa; phylum Chordata; class Amphibia; order Anura; family Bufonidae; genus Bufo; species Bufo gargarizans. Next base: position 378,873,230 of record NC_058081.1, on the reverse strand, counting down.
CTCCAGACCCCTCTATCTTCCTCCAGGCTCCTCTGTTCTCCTCCTCGCCCCTCTATCCTCCTCCAGACTTCTGTCTCCTCCTTCAGGCCCCTCTGTCCTCCTCCCCACCCCTCTGTCGTCCTCCAAACCCCTCTGTCTTCTTCCAGACCCCTCTTTCCTCCTCCAGGGCCCTCTGTTCTCGAGTCCCATATGTCCTTCTCCAGGGCCTTCTGTCCTTCTCCAGGCCCTTGTGTCCTCCTCCAGACCCCCTCAGTCCTCTTCCAAGCTCCTCTGTCCTCTTCTAAGCTCCTCAGTCCTCTTCCAAGCTCATCAGTCCTCTTCCAGTCCCCTCTGTCTTCCTCCATGGGGTCGGTCGATGATTTAATATGTGTGGTGTATTCGTGATTCTCTAACCTGCGTGCCACTGCCAGATGGGTCTGGAGGACAGAGAGCTTTCTGGAAGGGCTTTAATAGCTCCCCACATTGAGATGAACATGCATGGTCGGCTGAGCCAGTTGTGTGTGTATATGGTGGAGTCATGAGTAGGCCACCATTAGTTTGTGTTGCAGTTAGTTGCTCCTTAATCTGGTGGAAGTCCGAGGTCTCTCCTGTCCGCAGGCTGAATATCCGCCCCACCTTGGAGATCTCGGGGTGACTGATGTGGAACACTACCATAGAGATGCTAATAGGACCAACCGTGAACAGCTAATGAGCCCCTACATACCTCCTTTGCAGCCCCTCCTGTACACGTCTCTCTCCTTCCTCGGGTTAGTAGGCAGCCCCCTGCTCGATCCCCCTCCGTCTCCCGCACATCCACTAATTATAAGTTTGTTTCTGTAATTGTCGGATTGCAGACTATAAACAGAAGGACAAGTTTAATGAAGTAAATGTTCCTGTTATTATGATCAGGGAGAGCGGGGGGGATGGAGACGGCGGAGCGACGAGGTGGAGGGCGGCTGATGTACAGGTTCATCCCTGACTGCTCCGAGCCTCATTAGAAGAACGCCTCAGAATGTTCCCAGCACAGGAAAGTGTAAATCCTGTGACAAAGTGATGGCGATGACACTGATCAGGGTGACGACGTGTACGGTGCTCCCAGTGCACTGGACGGCTGGCGGCAGATCTTGCTCCCCGACCACTTCTCTCTTTGACGTTGACTCGTCCTCTTGTCTCATTCCAGGTTCTTCGATGTCCTACTTGAGGAGATCTAGCGGTAACTGTGCCCGGCTCAGAGATGGAACGTAACAGAGCGGTGGCCCCGACTCCCGTCCTGCAGATGTCTGCCACTCTTCCCTCCGCTACAGTCGCCTTGGTTTTATAAGGGGGTGCATATTGTTTTCTGAGAAGTTGGATGAGAGTGTGGTATCCCGATATGTGTGCCACGTCTCTCCTGGCGTGGTCGTCCACATCCATGACCCTGTCATACTGACCTTCTAGCTGAATTGGATTCTATTTTTTTGCCTTTTTTACTTCGTCTCAATTTTTTTTATCTTTTTTGGGTAAATTTTCATTTTTATTTTTTTTGCCTTTTTTTCTGAAAGTTTTCTTTCTCGGGCGAGAGTGTTTCTGCCGCCATCTTGCTGCATTCTCCCTCATGGCGCCAGATCTCCGGGCTCCGCTGATGCTGTGGCTCCTAGCCGCGTGTCCTGCGGCAGGGCAGAAAGTGGACGAGAAATATCCAGTAGTGAACACCAACTATGGGAAACTGCGTGGAGTGAAGAAGGATCTAAATAATGAGATCCTGGGTCCGGTTGTGCAGTATTTGGGTATCCCTTATGCCACCCCTCCTATCGGAGAGCGCAGGTTCCAGCCGCCTGAAGCCCCGGCGTCCTGGACCGAGATAAGGAACGCTACAACCTTTGCCCCCGTGTGTCCACAAAACCTACATGGAATGTTACCCGGGATCATGCTGCCTCTGTGGTTCACCGAGAACATGGATGTGGTGGCCGGATATGTACAAAACCAGAGCGAAGACTGCCTGTACCTCAACATCTACGTCCCCCTGGAAGACGGTGAGCACATATGTGTAGTCATGTGCACGTGATGTGACCGTGTAGCTCTACAGCTCTGCTATACCCACCGCTCACACACACTGCGGAGAGGAGTAAGTGCCGAGGAAACTGCCACATAAACATCATAATGTCCAGACACCATATCCGTAGAGGCAGGTGAACGGGTGACCAATGTAGAAAATGTGTGTGACCGCCACACACCTGAATATACATAGCGGGGTACACTACTATATACAGCCTGTGACAACCCCTTGCACATGATATACAGGCAGGTTGTCAGCGGTAATAGATGTTCCTGTAGTATAATAGTATAAGGTGTGTGGGTCTCATGTCTGATCACATGTCATTATATCAGTGATGTCATCAGCAGAGGGCGGGTCTGTGACAACCTCTCAGACATGATATACAGGCAGATTGTCAGCAGTGATAGCGTTAGTATGTGGTGTGGATGCAGTCCTGATGTCTGGGATTACGGGTATAATACAGTAAATGCTTTCATATCTGCGGCTGATAACAGAGAGCGGGGGTGTTGTTGGGTCATGTGACTTCTGGAGAAGGTTTTTTAATTACATTAAGTCCCCTGGGAGAGTTTTTTTGCTGCTGCTGTAGAATCGCTGGACATTTCAGGCAGTCAGCACATTCCCAGATTATTCCTTAGTATGAAGAGACAGCAGCTCTCTATATGACCAAAAGTATGTGCCCCCCTCCATGTGCCCATCCCTTCATTACTGACTCAGGCCTGCATATGGCGGGTCCGCAATACTTGAATGGGTCTGCAATCACAGAGATGCGGAACGAAAGCACGGATCGGAACCCCACGGAAGCACTGCGGAATAAGAGGTGTTCTGGTGAGGAGGTCTGCTGGTGAGGGGTGTTCTGGGGAGGAGGTCTGCTGCTGAGGAGGGTTTCTGGTGAGGAGGTCTGCTGGTGAGGGGTGTTCTGGGGAGGAGGTCTGCTGGTGAGGAGATCTGCTGCTGAAGAGGTTTGCTGGTGAGGGGTGTTCTGGAGAGGAGGTCTGCTGCTGAGGAGGTCTGCTGGTGTGGGGTGTTCTAGTGAGAACATCTCCTAGTGAGGAGGTCTGTTGGTGAGGAGTTCGGCTGGTGAGGGGTGTTCTGGTGAGGAGGTCTGCTGGTGAGGGGTGTTCTGGTAAGGAGGTCTGCTGGTGAGAAGATCTGCTGCTAAGCAGGTCTGCTGGTGAGGGGTGTTCTAATGAGAACATCTCCTAGTGAGGAAGTCTGCTGGTGAGGGGTTCTGCTAGTGGCATGTCTGCTGATGAAATGTCCTGGTCAGGAGATTTCCTAGTAAGGTGTCTGCTGGTGAGGAGGTCTTCTGGTGAGGAGGTCTGCTGGTTAGGAATTCTGCTGGTGAGGGGGTCTGCTGTTGAGAGGGTCTTTTTGTGAGGAGGTCTTCTGGTGGGGAGGTCTGCTGGTGAGGGGTGTTCTGGGGAGGAGGTCTGCTGGTGAGGAGATCTGCTGCTGAGAAGGTTTTCTGGTGAGGAGTGTTCTGGGGAGGAGGTCTGCTGGTGAGGAGATCTGCTGCTGATGTTTTCTGGTGAGGAGGTATGCTGGTGAGGGGTGTTCTGGAGAGGAGTTCTGCTGGTGAGGAGATCTGCTGCTGAGGAGGTCTGCTGGTGAGGGGTGTTCTGGTGAGAACATCTCCTAGTGAGGAGGTCTGCTGGTGAGAAGTTCAGCTGGTGAGGGGTGTTCTGGTAAGGAGGTCTGCTGGTGAGGGGTGTTCTTGTGAGGAGGTCTGCTGATGAGGAGATCTGCTGCTGAGCAGGTCTGCTGGTGAGAGGTGTTCTGGTGAGAACATCTCCTAGTGAGGAAGTCTGCTGGTGAGGAGTTCAGCTAGTGAGGGGTTCTGCTAGTGGAATGTCTGCTGATGAGATGTCCTGGTCAGGAGATTTCCTAGTGAGGTGTCTGCTGGTGAGAGGGTCTGCTGGTGAGGAGGTCTGCTGGTGAGGAGGTCTGCCGGTGAGGGGGTCTGCTGGTGAGAGGGTCTTTTTGTGAAGAGGTCTTCTGGTGAGGAGGTCTGCTGGTGAGGGGTGTTCTGGGGAGGAGGTCTGCTGCTGCGGAGGTTTTCTGGTGAGGAGGTCTGCTGGTGAGGGGTGTTCTGGGGAGGAGGTCTGCTGGTGAGAATATCTGCTGCTGAGGTTTGCTGGTGAGGGGTGTTCTGGAGAGGAGGTCTACTGGTGAGGAGATCTGCTGCTGAGGAGGTCTGCTGGTGAGGGGTGTTCTGGTGAGAACATCTCCTAGTGAGGAGGTCTGCTGGTGAGGGTTGTTCTGGTGAGAACATCTCCTAGTGAGGAAGTCTGCTGGTGAGGAGTTCAGCTAGTGAGGGGTTCTGCTAGTGGGATGTCTGCTGATGAGATGTCCTGGTCAGGAGATTTCCTAGTGAGGTGTCTGCTTGTGAGAAGGTCTTCTGGTAGAGAGGTCTGCTGGTGAGGAGGTCTACTGGTGAGGGGGTCTGCTGGTGAGGGGGTCTGCTGGTTTGAGGGTCTTTTTGTGAAGAGGTCTTCTGGTGAGGAGGTATGCTGGTGGAGGGTGTTCTGGGGAGGAGGTCTGCTGGTGAAGAGATCTGCTGCTGAGGAGGTTTTCTGGTGAGGAGGTCTGCTGGTGAGGGGTGTTCTGGTGAGGAGATCTGCTGCTGAGGAGGTCTGCTGGTGAGGGGTGTTCTGGTGAGGAGGTCTGCTGGTGAGGGGTGTTCTGGTAAGGAGGTCTGCTGGTGAGGAGTTCAGCTAGTGAGGGGTTTTGCTAGTGGGATGTCTGCTGATGAGATGTCCTGGTCAGGAGATTTCCTAGTGAGATGTCTGCTGGTGAGAGGGTCTTCTGGTGAGGAGGTCTGCTGGTGAGGAGCTCTGCTGGCGAGGGGGTCTGCTGGCGAGGGGGTCTGCTGGTGAGGGGGTCTGCTGGTGAGGGGGTCTGCTGGTGAGAGGGTCTTTTTGTGAGGAGGTCTTCTGGTGAGGAGGTCTGCTGGTGAGGGGTGTTCTGGGGAGGAGGTCTGCTGGTGAGGAGGTCTGCTGCTGAGGAGATTTTCTGGTGAGGAGGTCTGCTGGTGAGGGGTGTTCTGGGGAGGAGTTCTGCTGGTGAGGAGATCTGCTGCTGAGGAGGTCTGCTGGTGAGGGGTGTTCTGGTGAGAACATCTCCTAGTGAGGAGGTCTGCTGGTGAGGAGTTCAGCTGGTGAGGGGTGTTCTGGTAAGGAGGTCTGCTGGTGAGGGGTGGTCTTGTGAGGAGGTCTGCTGGTTAGGAGCTCTGCTGCTGAGCAGGTCTGCTGGTGAGGGGTGTTCTGGTAAGAACATCTTCTAGTGAGGAAGTCTGCTGGTGAGGAGTTCAGCTAGTGAGGGGTTTTGCTAGTGAGATGTCTGCTGATGAGATGTCCTGGGCAGGAGATTTCCTAGTGAGGTGTCTGCTGGTGAGGAGGTCTGCTGGTGAGAGGGTCTTTTTGTGAGGAGGTCTTCTAGTGAGGAGGTCTGCTGGTGAGGGGTGTTCTGGGTAGGAGGTCTGCTGGTGAGATCTGCTGCTGAGGAGGTTTTCTGGTGAGGAGCTCTGCTGGTGAGGGGTGTTCTGGGGAGGAGGTCTGCTGCTGAGGAGATCTTCTGCTGAGGTTTGCTGGTGAGGGGTGTTCTGGAGAGGAGGTCTGCTGGTGAGGAGATATGCTGCTGAGGAGGTCTGCTGGTGAGGGGTGTTCTGGTGAGAACATCTCCTAGTGAGGAGTTCAGCTGGTGAGGAGTTCAGCTGGTGAGGAGTTCAGCTGGTGAGGAGTTCAGCTAGTGAGGAGTTCAGCTGGTGAGGGGTGTTCTGGTAAGGAGGTCTGCTTGTGAGGAGATCAGCTGCTGAGCAGGTCTGCTGGTGAGGGGTGTTCTGGTGAGAACATCTCCTAGTGAAGAAGTCTGCTGGTGAGGATTTCAGCTGGTGAGGGGTTGTGCTGGTGAGGGGTTGTGCTGGTGAGGGGTTGTGCTGGTGAGAGGGTCTTTTTGTGAGGGGGTCTTCTGGTGAGGAGGTCTTCTGGTGAGGAGGTCTTCTGGTGAGGATGTCTTCTGGTGAGGATGTCTTCTGGTGAGGAGGTCTTCTGGTGAGGATGTCTTCTGGTGAGGATGTCTTCTGGTGAGGATGTCTTCTGGTGAGGATGTCTTCTGGTGAGGATGTCTTCTGGTGAGGATGTCTGCTGGTGAGGGAGTTTGCTGGTGAGGGAGTTTGCTGGTGAGAGGGTCTTTTGGTGAGGAGGTCTTCTGGTGAGGAGGTCTCCTGGTTAGGGGGTCTGCTGGTGAGGACGTCTCCTGGTTAGGGGATATGTTGGTGAGGAGGTCTCCTGGTGAGGAGGTCTGCTGGTGAAGAGGTCTGCTGGTGAGGAGGTCTCCTGGTGAGGGGGTCTGCAGGTGCAGTTTTTATTTCTGACCATTATCTGTCCTGTACAATAGAGTTGTGCCTTCTCCTTCCATTGCCCATTCCGGGTCTCCGCCATCATCCAGCCGAATGGTAAATGGGTTCAGGTGTCTGATGGTGAAGGATTTTCTGCCTTTCATGCACAGTGATCGCTTTTTATCCTGGAAGCTCCTGCCACTGAGGTTATGGACAGATTCTTTCCAGCTTCATGTTCCATTATCTGATGGTCCTCCGATGTCTTGTTTCTAGATGTCTACACTCCATAACGTGCCAGTGTAATTGAATGACTACAGTAAAGTTCACTGAGGTCTCCATTAGAGATGAGCGAATTTCTGGTTCTGAAATTCGTTTGTTCTTCATTTACTGGTAAAAGGTGAATTGCGTTATGGATTCTGTTACCACGGATCATAACGCAATTCTATGACGGAATGCATAACAGAATAGCTTAACGGAAACAGGAAACAGGACAGATCCAGTTTACAGCCCATAGACTTCTATTATGACAGAATGAATTCTGTTATGCATTCCATCAATTCACTTATGAGAGGAGAAGTCAGAAGTGGCTGTAGGATGTCTCAGTGGTCAGAACTATAAGAAGGGAAGTCAGGAGCGGCTGTAGGTTGTCTCAGTGGTCAGAACTATAAGAAGGGAAGTCTGGGGTGGCTGTAGGTCATCTCAGTGGTCAGGACTATAAGAAGAGAAGTCAGGAGCAGCTGTAGGTCATCTCAGTGGTCAGCACTATAAGAAGAGAAGTTGGGGACGGCTTTAGGTTTTCTCAGTGATAAGGACTATAAGAAGAGAAGTCAGAAGCGGCTGTAGGTTGTCACAGTGGTCAGAACTATAAGAAGAGAAGTCAGGAGCGGCTGTAGGTTGTCTCAGTGGTCAGAACTATAAGAAGAGAAGTCAGGAGCGGCTGTAGGTTGTCACAGTGGTCAGAACTATAAGAAGAGAAGTCAGGAGCGGCTGTAGGTTGTCTCAGTGGTCAGAACTATAAGAAGGGAGGTCAGGAGCAGCTGTAGGTAATCTCAGTGGTCAGGACCATAAGAAGAGAAGTCAGGAGCGGCTGTAGGTTGTCTCAATGGTCAGCACTATAAGAAGGGAGGTCAGGAGCGGCTGTAGGTCATCTCAGTGGTCAGGACTATAAGAAGAGAAGTTGGGAACGGCTGTAGGTCATCTCAGTGGTAAGGACTATAAAAAGAGAAGTTGGGGGTGGCTGTAGGTCATCTCAGTGGTAAGGACTATAGGAAGAGAAGTTGGGGCCGGCTGTAGGTCATCTCAGTGGGAAGGGCTGGCTTGCACCTAGACACCTGGTATATTTATATATAATACCGCCATAGGGCGTCACTTCTGCTGTACACAGGATGTGTTGTGATGGTCACACAGTCATCAACCACCTCACCAATGTCTCCAGAAACGTCCTCCTTTGTTTGCCTGCCATCTGCACCCATGTTATAGACGCTTTCTCTGTGAGATGTCTGTTAGTGTCAGCAGAAGACGAGCTTACAGGGACATGTAGCAGCTGTGACAGAGCCTGCTACCCCCATCATCTGCCGAATTATATCGCTCATATGTTTCCAGTCTGCGGAGTCATCGTGCTGCTCTGCGTGTCCACTGACCGCATTCAGCATCTCCTTTCATCTGGAAACATCTTTTAAGGGCCGGTCCTGCAGCAGGCGCTGACTTACTCCACATACTGCCAGTCACCAAATAATGATGAGGGGTTAAAGCCGCAGGAAAGTGTCTCCCAGTGAGTCTGCAGCAGCTGCTCTGGGAGTCGCAGGCGGAGGGAGCTCTTACTTTCCTTCAGATATTTCTTGATGAGTAATGAGGCTTCATGCATCTTCTCCTCAGACCCACTTGGATCCTTCGTCAGAAACTGTTCATACCAGGAAGGCGGTGGTGAACCTGAGACACCATTACTGTCCAAGGCATTTTACTGAACGAGCAATGTGGATGGCACCATTATTTATGTTCAGCTGTATTCAGCTGAAATCGCTGGAAGAAGGAGCCAAGTGAGAGAAGCAGGATGCCCTGCTATCCTCTAGACCAGTGTTCCTCAACTCCAGTTTTTAGGGCCCACCTACCGATCATGATTTGAGAATATCCCACAGAATGACCTGATGCACTGTTGCTAATTATATCACCTGCTCAATACTAAGGAAATCCTGAAAATATGACCGGTAGGTGGGCCCTGAGGACTGGAGTTGAGGAACCCTGCTCTAGATACCATTTTACCCGGTCTCCTCAGCTTCCGGGGACTCTGGGGTTAGTACCCTAAACACAGACAACCCCAGTTATCTTCAGTTCGCCATCTGGTAGTGCCTCCGGCCGCCGCTGCTGTAATATAGGGACGTGAAGCACTGAATACTAAATATTATCTCCAGGACTCTTACTGGAGGGGGGTGCTTGGCTCTGTTCTGCATGCCCTTAGAAGTCTAACATGATGTCTGCAGGAGAACACAGCAGTGTGGCCGTCATCCCTTGCTGGTGCAGAAGCTCCAAACACTAAAGTGGTGGCTTTACTAAACTCACATCACTTCAGGGATCACTCCATCACTTGTCATCACAGGTCACTTCAGAGACAATTCATCACTGATCATCACAGGTCACTTTAGTGATCACTTCATCTCTGGTCATTGCAGGTTATGTCAGAGATCACTACATCACTGGACATCACAGGTCACTTCAGGGATCAGTCCATCACTGGTTATCACAGGTCACTTCAGAGATCAGTTCATCTCTGCTCATTACAGGTTATTTGAGGGATCACTCCATCACTGGTCATCACAGGTCACTTCAGAGATCAGTTCATCTCTGCTCATTACAGGTCACTTCAAGCATCACTCCATCACTGGTCATCACAGGTCACTTCAAGGATTAGTTCATTACTGGTCATCACAGGTCACTTCAAGGATCAGTTCATCACTGGTCATCACAGGTCACTTCAGGGATCAGTCCATCACTGGTCATCACAGGTCACCTCAGGGATCAGTCCTTCACTGGTCATTACAGGTCACTTCAAGGATCAGTTCATCACAGGTCACTCCAGGAATCAGTCCATCATTGGTCTTCACAGGTCACCTCAGGGATCAATCCATCACTGGTCATCACAGGTCACTTCAAGGATTAGTTCATCACTGATCATCACAGGTAACTTCAGGGATCAGTCCATGATTGGTCATCACAGGTCACCTCAGGGATCAATCCATCACTGGTCATCACAGGTCACCTCAGGGATCAGTCCTTCACTGGTCATCACAGGTCATTATGTCATTTGATGATCAGTCCTTTACTGTTAATGACCTCTATACGTCTCCAGACTTCTACCTGTCTAGTATCCCATACTTTCTACATGGACATCTGGTCATACTCCATGGCTGGAGGTCCTTCAGCTCATGGCGTGTTTATCAGCTATCCAGACAAATCATGTATCTGAATGTCATGTGTGTTGGTCAGCTTGAGAAGTACTACAATACAGGATTCTTCTGAGAAGTGGCTTCATGTTCTTAGGGTTGATTCATGGCCAATAACAAGCACCAATTGATGATTCACAGGGTCCGATGACAAGTGAATGGGGGAATGACAATGGTTATTATGATTGTTTGACCCCACTCTGTATATTATCGGCAGCAACAAGGATTTTAGATGCCACATGAGTGTTTTGCTTATTCGTCAGGTGATGAGAGACACATATACATGGGACAGCTATCAAGAAGTAATGTTGGTAGAAACCAGAGCATCTTCTTGAGATCTCCTGGTGACCTGACCATGACTCCTCTGATTGTCTCCATCCACTTTGTCATGCTAGTCTTCTCAAGTGAGCTAAGTGATCTTATTGATTCCATCCATCATCTTGTTGGTCTTCTTTAGGGAACTGGATGGTCTGATTGTTGGTCTTCTTTAGGGAACTGGATGGTCTGATTGTCTCCATCAGCCTTCTTGTTGGTCTTCTTCAGTGAGCTTGATAATCTCATTGTCTCCATTAAACTTGCTGGTCTTCTCAAGTGAGCTGCATGGTCTGATTGTCTCCATCCTCTCTGACTTGATGGTCTTCTCCAGTTAGCTGAGTGGTTTGCTTGTCTTCATCCCTCATCTTGCTGGTCTTTTCAGTGGGTTTGGTGGTCTGATTGTCTCCATCAATCGTGTTGCTGGTTTTCCTCATTGAGATGGGTGGTCTGATTGTCTTGATCCATCGTCTTCCTGGTCTTCTCCAGTGAGGTGGGTGTTCTGATTATCTTCATCTATCGTCTTGCTAGTCTTCTCTATTGAGCTGGATGGTCTGATTGTCTCCATCCATCATCTTGCCGGTTTTCTCTATTGAGCTGGGTGGTCTGATTGTCTCCATCCAGCGTCTCACTTGACTTCTTTAGTGAACTGGGTGGTCCGATTGTCTCCATACAGCATCTTACTTGGCTTCTCCAGTGAGCCAGGTGGTCTGATTATCTCCCTCAAGCTTCTCCATTGAGCTGGATGGTCTGATTGAGCTGGTCCTTTTGATTGAAATGGATGGTCTCTTTTTCTCCATCCATCATCTTACTGGTCTTTTCCAGTGAGCTGAGTTGTCTGGTTACTCCATCCATCATCTTGCTGGTCTTCTCCAGTGAGGTGGGTGTTCTGATTGTCTCCATCCATAATCTTGCGGGTTTTAGCCATTGAGCTAGATGGTCTGATTGTCTCCATCAAGCGTCTTGCTTGTCTTCTTCAGTGAACTGGGTGGTCTGATTGTCTCCATCCAGCTTCATGCTGATCGTCTCCAGTGAGCCGGGCAGTCTGATTGTTTCCATCTATTGTCTTGATAGTGTTCTTCCATGATCTGGGTGGTCTGGTTTCTCCATCCATCGTATTTCTGGTCCTCTTCATTAAGCTGGGTGAACTCAGTGTCTACAGTCCATCTTTTTGGCTTGTTTTCTCCAGTGAGCTGAGTGGTCTGATTTTCTTTGTCCATCATATTGTTGGTCTTCTCCAGTGAACTAGGTGATCTGATTTTTTCCATCCCTTGTCTTGCTGGTCTTCTCCAGTGAGGTGAGTGGTCTGGTTTCTCGATCCATCGTTTTGCTGATCTTCTCCATTGAACTGGGTGGTCTGATTGTCTCCATCCATCATCTTGCTGGTGTTCTCCAGTGAGCTGTGTTGTCTCATTGTCCCCATCCATCCTCTTGTTGGTCTCCTCCAGTGAGATGGGTGGTCTGCTTGTCTCCATCCATAATCATCTTAGTCTACTCCATTAAGCTGGGTGGTCTGATTTCCTCTATCCACCATCTTCCTGGTCTTCTCCAGTGAGCCAGGTGGACTGATTGTCTCCATAAAGCTTCTCCATTGAGGTGGGTGGTCTGATTTTATCCATCCATCATCTGACTGGTCTTCACCAGTACGGTGGGTGGTCTGGTTTCTCCATCCATTTTCTTGCTGGTCTTTTCCATTGAAATGGGTGGTCTTATTGTCTCAATCCATCATCTCACTGGTCATCTCCAGCCAGACCTACGATGGAACAGTTTACATCAAAGCATCTTCATGTGTTAGAATAGCCCAAAATCCAAACCTAAATCGCATTGAGAATCTGGGACAAGATCTGAGAATTACTGTTCACAGATGCTCTCCATCCAATCTGACTGAGTGCAAGCTCTTCTGCAAAGAAGAATGGGCAAAAAAATTCAGCCTCTAGATGTGCAAAGCTGGTGGAAACCGACCCCAAAAGACTGGCAGCTGTAACGGCAGCAAATGGTGGTCCTACAAAGTATGGACTCCGGGGGCTGAATGCAAGTGCAGATTATTATTTATAAATCATTGTGATAACCTCGGCTCATCTTCTTCTCACAGACTTGGACTTTGTGTTGGTCGATCACATAAAATCCCAATCAAATACATTTAAGTTTTTGGGTGTGGAAAAGGTCAAAGGGTGTGAAGACTTTTTCAAAGTACTGTAGTGATATATCCTGCAGACTATTAAACCCCTCTCTAGAGAACTGCAGAACATCGCTCTGTCCTATCTAGCTACTGACAGATACAGTATCAGAAGTGATGATGGGAGTGATAGTACCTTTGTGTAACCCTTAAGTATCAGCAGTGATGATGGGGGTGATAATTCCGCTGTGTAACTCCTCAGTTATGAGCTGTGATGATGGGGGTGGTGGTGCCGCACTGTGGCCCCGCACTATCCATTGTGATGATGGAGGTGATATTTCTGCTTATTAACCCTTCCGTGGCCAGATTCTGGGGTCACCAGCCCTCGTCCAGTCTGAACCAGTGGGTCCTGCACTGAATTTAACCCCGTGTATCGGGAGCCATACTGAATGGAAAAGAAGGAGTTAATGCTGTGATGCATGAAGTGCACTCATGTGTTATGTTCCCCTGAGAGGTTTCCCAGAAGCCTCTGCTCACAAACATGTCTGACCAGTGGTCTGGAAATGTGTCCATCAGCAAAGACATGAAGAGCAGCCCAGGAGGACTACCCGCTCCTCTCTATGGGTCCGCAAAAAAAACACCGCACACGGGCGTCATCCATCTGTGCGGTGTCCGACCATCCAGACGTCAATCCAACCATCTATCAGTCCGTCCATCTGTCAATCCGTCCATCCATCTATCCATCCTTGCAGCCATCCATCTATCTGTCTGTCCATCCGTCCGTGTGGCCGTTCCGCCCATTATAGAACATATTGCAGACAATAATCATTTCTAGTAATGGGAGGGAGAAGTATTATATGGACTGTACTGCAGACAGTGTGCATGAGGCCGAAGTAATACCCACAGCGGCAGAAGTAGTAGTATCCATGGTAATTATAGCATTATTGCTATCAGTTATCAGTAGTGGGGGTATTACTAGTAGTACTATTATTACTATCAGTTATATTAGTGTAGTCGGGACATTTCTATTATTTCTACCAGTATATTATATTAGAATTTTTATATATACAGTGGAGGAAATAATTATTTGACCCCTCACTGATTTTGTAAGTTTGTCCAATGACAAAGAAATGAAAAGTCTCAGAACAGTATCATTTCAATGGTAGGTTTATTGTAACAGTGGCAGATAGCACATCAAAAGGAAAATCGAAAAAATAACTTTAAATAAAAGATAGCAACTGATTTGCATTTCATTGAGTGAAATAAGTATTTGAACCCCTACCAACCATTAAGAGTTCTGGCTCCCACAGAGTGGTTAGACACTTCTACTCAATTAGTCACCCTCATTAAGGACACCTGTCTTAACTAGTCACCTGTATAAAAGACACCTGTCCACAGAATCAATCAATCAAGCAGACTCCAAACTCTCCAACATGGGAAAGACCAAAGAGCTGTCCAAGGATGTCAGAGACAAAATTGTAGACCTGCACAAGGCTGGAATGGGCTACAAAACCATTAGCAAGAAGCTGGGAGAGAAGGTGACAACTGTTGGTGCGATTGTTCGAAAATGGAAGGAGCACAAAATGACCATCAATCGACCTCGCTCTGGGGCTCCACGCTAGATCTCACCTCGTGGGGTGTCAATGGTTCTGAGAAAGGTGAAAAAGCATCCTAGAACTACACGGGAGGAGTTAGTTAATGACCTCAAATTAGCAGGGACCACAGTCACCAAGAAAACCATTGGAAACACATTACACCGCAATGGATTAAAATCCTGCAGGGCTCGCAAGGTCCCCCTGCTCAGGAAGGCACATGTGCAGGCCCGTCTGAAGTTTGCCAATGAACACCTGAATGATTCAGAGAGTGACTGGGAGAAGGTGCTGTGGTCTGATGAGACCAAAATAGAGCTCTTTGGCATTAACTCAACTCGCTGTGTTTGGAGGAAGAAAAATGCTGCCTATGACCCCCAAAACACCGTCCCCACCGTCAAGCATGGGGGTGGAAACATTTTGCTTTGGGGGTGTTTTTCTGCTAAGGGCACAGGACAACTTATTCGCATAAACGGGAAAATGGACGGAGCCATGTATCGTGAAATCCTGAGCGACAACCTCCTTCCCTCTGCCAGGAAACTGAAAATGGGTCGTGGATGGGTGTTCCAGCACGACAATGACCCAAAACATACAGCAAAGGCAACAAAGGAGTGGCTCAAGAAGAAGCACATTAAGGTCATGGAGTGGCCTAGTCAGTCTCCGGACCTTAATCCAATCGAAAACCTATGGAGGGAGCTCAAGCTCAGAGTTGCACAGAGACAGCCTCGAAACCATAGGGATTTAGAGATGATCTGCAAAGAGGAGTGGACCAACATTCCTCCTAAAATGTGCGCAAACTTGGTCATCAATTACAAGAAACGTTTGACCTCTGTGCTTGCAAACAAGGGGTTTTCCACCAAGTATTAAGTCTTTTTTTGTTAGAGGGTTCAAATACTTATTTCACTCAATGAAATGCAAATCAGTTGCTATCTTTTATTTAAAGTTATTTTTTCGATTTTCCTTTTGATGTGCTATCTGCCACTGTTACAATAAACCTACCATTGAAATGATACTGTTCTGAGACTTTTCATTTCTTTGTCATTGGACAAACTTACAAAATCAGTGAGGGGTCAAATAATTATTTCCTCCACTGTATATATATATATATATATATATATATTTTTTCATATTGTTAATAAACCTTTTTTTTTTTACACTTTTTATTCGTTCCCTCAGGGAACTTGAACGAGCATTAATTAGATTAGCTTTCTCATAGACTATAATGCGTTACACTATGGGGGTCATTTATAAACTGATACACTCCAATTTTATGACCTGTCACAGATATTAGGGTATGAAAGGTTATTTGTGCTGCAATATGCAACTTATCTCCGCTCGTGCCAGGTCTGAAGAAGGGGGCGTGGTGTGGGTGCGGAAGGGAACGTGGTGTGGGTGGGGAAGGGGGCTTGGTGTGGGTGGGGAAGGGGGCTTGGTGTGGGTTCAGAGGGGGGCGTGGTGTGGGTGCGGAAGGGAACGTGGTGTGGGTGGGTAAGGGGGCTTGGTGTGGGTGGGGAAGGGGGCTTGTTGTGGGTGCAGAAGGGGGCGTGGTGTGGGTGGGGAAGGGAACGTGGTGTGGGTGGGTAAGGGGGCTTGGTGTGGGTGGGGAAGGGGGCTTGGTGTGGGTGCAGAAGGGGGCGTGGTGTGGGTGGGGAAGGGAACGTGGTGTGGGTGGGTAAGGGGGCTTGGTGTGGGTGGGGAAGGGGGCTTGGTGTGGGTGCAGAAGGGGGCGTGGTGTGGGTGGGGAAGGGGGCTTGGTGTGGGTGTGGAAGGGGGCGTGGTGTGGGTGGGGAAGGGGGCTTGGTGTGGGTTTGGAAAAGGGCTTGGTGTGGGTGCGGAAGGGGGCGTGGTGTGGGTGTGGAAGGGGGCGTGGTGTGGGTGCGGAAGGGGGCTTGGTGTGGGTGCGGAAGGGGGCGTGGCGTGGGTGCGGAAGGGGGCTTGGTGTGGGTGCGGAAGGGGGCTTGGTGTGGGTGCAGAAGGGGGCTTGGTGTGGTTTGGGAAGGGGGCTTGGTGTGGGTGGGGAAGGGCGCTTGGTGTGGGTGGGGAAGGGCGCTTGGTGTGGGTGGGGAACGGGGCGTGGTGTGGGTGCGGAAGGGGGCTTGGTGTGGTTTGGGAAGGGGGCTTGGTGTGGTTTGGGAAGGGGGCTTGGTGTGGTTTGGGAAGGGGGCTTGGTGTGGGTGGGGAAGGGCGCTTGGTGTGGGTGGGGAAGGGCGCTTGGTGTGGGTGGGGAACGGGGCGTGGTGTGGGTGCGGAAGGGGGCTTGGTGTGGTTTGGGAAGGGGGCTTGGTGTGGTTTGGGAAGGGGGCTTGGTGTGGGTGCGGAAGGGGGCTTGGTGTGGTTTGGGAAGGGGGCTTGGTGTGGGTGTGGAAGGGGGTGTGGTGTGGGTGCGGAAGTGGGCTTGGTGTGGTTTGGGAAGAGGGCGTGGTGTGGGTGCGGAAGGGGGCTTGGTGCGCTGAAGTTATGTAGAGGCCGACGCTTCTATATACTTTCAGCAGATCCACCGCCAGCTATGCGGTTTATTAGGACTGGCGTCTTAGTAAATGTGCCCCCATCAGTTTTAACATAAGAAGTAGTATTCTCCCTATTATTATCAGTAGTAATTAGGGATGAGCGAATCTCATATTTTGAAATTCGTTTTCGGTTAGTGTTGTGGTATTTACTGAATTGTGTTATGGATTTCTGTTACCACGGACCATAACACAATTCTGTGTCTTTGGAGCCATTCCGTTAATCGTTCTATCATAATAAAAGTCTATGGGCTGCAAAACGGATCCGTCCTGTTTCCGTTATGCTGGAATCCTCTTGTACATAACATAAACCAGTAGTAGTATTATTAATATTATTATGTTATATTTTTTTATATTATTATTATAATAAAATTATCAGTAGTAGTATTATTATTACTATTATCAGTTATATTATCAGTAGTAGTATTATTACCATCATCAGTTATATTATCAGTAGGAGTATTATTATTACTATTATCAGTTATATTATCAGTAGTAGTATTACTATTATCAGTTATATTACCAGTAGTAGTAGTATTACTATTTTTTATCAGTAGTATTATTACCATTATTATAAGTAAAATTATCAGTAGTATTATTACTATTATTATCAGTAGTAGTATTATTACTATTATCAGTTTTATAGGAGAGGCGACCAGGGTTTAAATTTAGTTAGGGCATCCAGCGTTACAACGTTAGGAGAGACGACCAGGGTTGCAACGTTAGGAAAGACAACCAGGGTTACAACGTTAGGAAAGACAACCAGGGTTACAACGTTAGGAAAGACAACCAGGGTTACAACGTTAGGAAAGACAACCAGGGTTACAACGTTAGGAAAGACAACCAGGGTTACAACGTTAGGAGAGACGACCAGGGTTACAACATTAGGAGAGACACCCAGAGTTACAACATTAGGAGAGACGACCAGGGTTACAACGTTAGGAAAGACAACCAGGGTTACAACGTTAGGAAAGACAACCAGGGTAACAACGTTAGGAGAGAGACAACCAGGGTTACAACGTTAGGAGAGAGATGACCAGGGTTACAACGTTAGGAGAGACGACCAGGGTTACAGCATTAGGAGAGACGACCAGGGTTACAACATTAGTGGAAACAACCAGAGTTACAACGTTAGGAGAGACGACCAGGGTTACAACGTTAAGAGAGATGACCAGGGTTACAACGTTAGGAGAGACGACCAGGGTTACAACGTTAGGAGAGACGACCAGGGTTACAACGTTAGGAGAGACGACCAGGGTTACAACGTTAAGAGAGATGACCAGGGTTACAACGTTAGGAGAGACGACCAGGGTTACAACGTTAGGAGAGACGACCAGGGTTACAACGTTAAGAGAGACGACCAGGGTTACAACGTTAGGAGAGACGACCAGGGTTACGTTAGGAGAGAGACAACCAGGGTTACAACGTTAGGAGAGACGACCAGGGTTGCAACGTTAGTTTAGATGACCAGGGTTACAACGTTAGGAGACAGGCGACCAGGGTTACAACATTAGGAGAGACACCCAGAGTTACAACGTTAGGAGAGACGACCAGGGTTACAGCGTTAGGAGAGACGACCAGGGTTACAACGTTAGGAGAGACAACCAGGGTTACAACATTAGGAGAGAGACAACCAGGGTTGCAACATTAGGAGAGAGACAACCAGGGTTACAACATTAGGAGAGAGACAACCAGGGTTACAACGTTAGGAGAGAGACAACCAGGGTTACAACGTTAGGAGAGAGACAACCAGGGTTACAACGTTAGGAGAGGCGACCAGGGTTACAATGTTAGGAGAGATGACCAGGGTTACAACGTTAGAAGAGAGACTTTCAGGGTTACAATGTAAGGAGAGACGACCAGGGTTACAGCGTTAGGAGAGACCACCAAGGTTGAAACGTTAGGAGAGACGACCATGGTTACAACGTTAGGAGGGACGACCATGGTTAAAACATTAGGAGGGACGACCAGGGTTACAACGTTAGAAGAGACGACCAGGGTTACAACGTTAGAAGAGACGACCAGGATTACAACGTTAGAAGAGACGACCAGGATTACAACGTTAGGAGAGACAACCAGGGTTACAACGTTAGGAGGGAGACAACCAGGGTTACAACGTTAGGAGAGAGACGACCAGGGTTACAACGTTAGGAGAGACGACCAGAGTTACAGCGTTAGGAGAGACGACCAGGGTTACAACATTAGTGGAAACGACTAGGGTTACAACGTTAGGAGAGACGACCAGGGTTACAACGTTAGGAGAGACGACCGGGGTTACAACGTTAGGAGAGACGACCAGGGTTACAACGTTAGGAGAGACGACCAGGGTTACAACGTTAGGAGGGAGAGGACCAGGGTTACAACGTTAGGAGAGACGACCAGGGTTACAACGTTACGAGAGAGACGACCAGGGTTACAACTTCCGGAGAGACGACCATGGTTACAAGGTTAGGAGAGAGACGACCAGGGTTACAAGGTTAGGAGAGATGAGCAGGATTACAACGTTAGGAGAGACGACCAGGGTTACAACGTTAGTTTAGATGACCAGGGTTACAACGTTATGAGACAGGCGACCAGGGTTACAACATTAGGAGAGACACCCAGAGTTACAACGTTAGGAGAGACGACCAGGGTTACAGCGTTAGGAGAGAGACAACCAGGGTTACAACATTAGGAGAGAGACAACCAGGGTTACAACATTAGGAGAGAGACAACCAGGGTTACAACATTAGGAGAGAGACAACCAGGGTTACAACATTAGGAGAGAGACAACCAGGGTTACAACATTAGGAGAGAGAGAACCAGGGTTACAACGTTAGGAGAGAGACAACCAGGGTTACAACGTTAGGAGAGAGACAACCAGGGTTACAACGTTAGGAGAGAGACAACCAGGGTTACAACGTTAGGAGAGGCGACCAGGGTTACAATGTTAGGAGAGATGACCAGGGTTACAACGTTAGAAGAGAGACTTTCAGGGTTACAATGTAAGGAGAGACGACCAGGGTTACAGCGTTAGGAGAGACCACCAAGGTTGAAACGTTAGGAGAGACGACCATGGTTACAACATTAGGAGGGGCGACCAGGGTTACAACATTAGGAGGGACGACCAGGGTTACAACGTTAGGAGGGACGACCAGGGTTGCAACGTTAGGATAGACGACCAGGGTTACAACATTAGGAGAGAAGACCATGGTTACAACGTTAGTTTAGATGACCAGGGTTACAACGTTAGGAGACAGGCGACCAGGGTTACAACATTAGGAGAGACACCCAGAGTTACAACGTTAGGAGAGACGACCAGGGTTACAGCGTTAGGAGAGACGACCAGGGTTACAACGTTAGGAGAGACGACCAGGGTTACAACATTAGGAGAGAGACAACCAGGGTTACAACGTTAGGAGAGAGACGACCAGGGTTGCAACGTTAGGAGAGAGGCGACCAGGGTTACAACGTTAGGAGAGAGACGACCAGGGTTACAACATCAGTAGAGAGACGACCAGGGTTACAACGTCAGTAGAGAGACGACCAGGGTTACAACATTAGGAGAGACGACCAGGGTTACAAAGTTAGGAGAGAGGACCAGGGTTGCAACGTTAGGATAGACGACCAGGGTTACAACGTTAGGAGAGACGACCAGGGTTACAACATTAGGAGATAGACGACCAGGGTTACAACGTTAGGAGAGGCGACCAGGGTTACAATGTTAGGAGAGATGACCAGGGTTACAACGTTAGAAGAGAGACTTTCAGGGTTACAATGTAAGGAGAGACGACCAGGGTTACAGCGTTAGGAGAGACCACCAAGGTTGAAACGTTAGGAGAGACGACCATGGTTACAACGTTAGGAGGGACGACCATGGTTACAACATTAGGAGGGGCGACCAGGGTTACAACGTTAGGAGGGACGACCAGGGTTACAACGTTAGGAGGGACGACCAGGGTTACAACGTTAGGAGGGACGACCAGGGTTACAACGTTAGAAGGGACGACCAGGGTTACAACGTTAGGAGAGACGACCAGGGTTACAACGTCAGTAGAGAGACGACCAGGGTTACAACGTCAGTAGAGAGACGACCAGGGTTACAACGTTAGGAGAGACGACCAGGGTTACAAAGTTAGGAGAGACGACCAGGGTTATAACATTAGGAGATAGACGACCAGGGTTACAACGTTAGAAGAGAGACTTTCAGGGTTACAATGTAAGGAGAGACGACCAGGGTTACAGCGTTAGGAGAGACCACCAAGGTTGAAACGTTAGGAGAGACGACCATGGTTACAACGTTAGGAGGGACGACCATGGTTACAACATTAGGAGGGGCGACCAGGGTTACAACGTTAGGAGGGACGACCAGGGTTACAACATTAGGAGGGACGACCAGGGTTACAGCGTTAGGAGGGACGACCAGGGTTACAACGTTAGGAGGGACGACCAGGGTTACAACGTTAGGAGGGACGACCAGGGTTACAACGTTAGGAGGGACGACCAGGGTTACAACGTTAGGAGGGACGACCAGGGTTACAACGTTAGGAGGGACTACCAGGGTTACAACGTTAGGAGGGACGACCAGGGTTACAACGTTAGGAGGGACGACCAGGGTTACAACGTTAGGAGGGACGACCAGGGTTACAACGTTAGGAGGGACGACCAGGGTTACAACGTTAGGAGGGACGACTAGGGTTACAACGTTAGGAGAGATGACCAAGGTTACAACCTTATGAGAGACAAACATGACGTTAGGAGGGATGACCAAGGATACAACGTTAGGAGATACGACCAGGGTTACAACGTCATGAGGGATCCCCAGCCATGAATATGGTATGAAGGGAGGACAGAGGTCACTGGCTGATCAGAGAGCTCTGGATCAGTGCAGCTTGATGAATGGAAGCCGGTCAAAGGTGCAGCATAGGAGAAGGCACATCATCATGGACATTGTGGCCATCTTTTCTCAGTGACACCGGGCGGCCATCTTTTCTCAGTCACATCGGGTAGCCATATTTTCTCAGTGACACCGGGCAGCTATCTTTTCTCAGTGACACCGGGCAGCTATCTTTTCTCAGTGACACCGGGCAGCTATCTTTTCTCAGTGACATCGGGCAGCCATCTTTTCTCAGTGACACTGGGCTGCCATCTTTTCTCAGTTACACCGGACAGCCAACTATTTCTCAGTGACACCGGGCAGCCATCTTTTCTCAGTGACACCAGTAGACATATTTTCTTTGCCTAAGACTTCATTGCCAAAGAAATCCTGACCTTCTTCATGACATGCAGGTAATTAGGGGACGTAGCAGCTGTAGAAGAAGACTTCTGGGGATTGCAACAATAGCCAGGGACTACTCCCCGTGCTGCCACCTGACAGCGGATGAACACTCCAGAACAGCTCATAGGTTACAGACCATTATACACTGTGATCTCCATGGTCCATGCAGGGTAGGTAGAGGTTGCTGAAGAGGCAGTGCCGGAGCCCAGAGCTGCGCTTCACCCACCACACACAGGTACTTGTCTCCGTGCTGTTGGAGCAGGTACTGTGGCCCGCACCCGATGTCTGGGCAGGAGATCATCTTCCTTACCCTGTTTAGTTTAAGGAGGAGTTCTGATTGGTTAGCCTTTCTTTAAATCTTCCTGTTTTCTACCCATATTAGCCGGGTGTAGTGTGAGCTCTGTGCACTTCCAGCTTCCTTCTATTCCTAGTATCCTGTTCTAGTCTTAGTGTTGTCTCATTGCAGCTTGGCACTTGTAGTCCTTTTGGCTTTTATTGCTGCCAGCACTGAAGTTTGTTGTGTGTTTGCAGAATTTGGTTTTGATCTGTCTCTGGCTCCTTCATAAAGCTGATAACTACACTAGGCCACCAGGGACTTCACCATAAACCTGGTAACCTGTTAACTACACTAGGCCACCAGAGACCTCACAATAAACCTGGTAACCTGGAAACTACACTAGACCACCAGGGACTTCACCATTAGCCTGTTAACTATACCAGACCACCAGGGACTTCACCATTAGCCTGTTAACTACACTACACCACCAGGAACTTCACCATTAGCCTGTTAACTACACCACCAGGGACTTCACCATTAGCTTGTTAACTACACTACACCACCAGGGACTTCACCATTAGCTTGTTAACTACACTACACCACCAGCGACTTCACCATTAGCCTGTTAACTACACTACACCACCAGGGACTTCTTAAACCTGATAATTACATTAGACCACCATGGACTTTCCACCATAAACCTGTTAAGTACACTAGACCACCAATGATGTTAGCATTACGCCAAGGAATGTAAAGAGGGATAACTTCTTCAGCCCCTCTCATTTTCCTCATACTTTGTTACGTTACCAAGGCCCTTCTCCCCCGATTACTTAGTTTGGGGGCGGCAACTCTAGGAAGAGTCCTGGTTCTTCTTCTTCCATGTAAGAATTATGGAGACCACTGTGCTCCTGGGAACTTTCAGTGCAGCAGAAATGTTTTGTCATCTTCTCCAGATCTGAGCCTCCACACAATCCTGTGTCTAGTCTCTACAGGCAGTTCTCTCCTCCTCATGACTTGGTTTTTGCTCTGATGCATTGTCAGCTGTGAGATCTTATATAGACAGGGCTGTGTCTTTCCAAATCCTGTCCAATCACCTGAATTTACCATAAGTGACTCCAGTCAAGGTGTAGAACATGTCAGAGATGATCCAGAGAAATGGAGGCTGCAGATCGAAATGTCAAGTGTCAAAAAGTAAAGGGGCTGAAGACTTAGGTCCATGTGAATGGGGCTGAAGACTTAGGTCCATGTGAATGGGGCTGAAGACTTAGGTCCATGTGAATGGGGCTGAATACTTGATGATGAGATGAGAGAACAGAATGTGAGGAAAGGGAGAGGGTGTAAGGACTTTCCCCATTCACTGTATATATACACACATGGACAAAATTGTTGGTACCTTCCATTAAAGAAAAACCCACAACGGTCACTGAAATAACTGGAAACTGGCAAAAGTAATAACAGAAAATTTACTGAAAATCCACTCATGAGGATCATACGTTGCTTCTGAATTGAGGTTCAGCTGAGTCATTTTTAAAACATACTGATGACCCTGGCCTGGACACAGATGATGGTTTCCCTAGAAAAGACTGAAGATAATGTGACCATAGGGACGTTAAGTCATGTCCTGTAATTACATCACAGGTTCCTCAGACTTGTAATCAGTCTGTCTGCCTATTTACAGGGTGAAAAGTAGTCCCTGCGCTGTTTAGTGTCGTGGTGGCCACCACTCTGAACATGGAAGCTGAGGAGAGAGTTATCTCAGGAGATTAGAAAGAAAATTCTAGAAAAATATGTTAAAGGAGTTATCCAATTTCCCAAACTCCCCCATCATGTTCCGGGCCCCTCAACGGTAATATACTTACCCCGCTCCCGGCACCACTCCTGGTCCCTGCACAGCCACTGACGCTTCTCTCTGCACGAACCTCCCGTCACTCGCGATGCTAGGGAGACTCTTTCCCGTCCCCATCTGCCACTGACTGCTCACCCCCGACACCGGATGTTTTCATCCGTGTGCAGGGAGAAGCAGCAGCGGCGGTGCAGGAACCAGGAGCGGTGCCGGGAGCGGGGTAAGTATATTACCAGTGAGGGGCCCAGCACATGTGGGGGGGGGGGGGGTTTAAGAAATTGGATAACCCCTTTAAAGGTAAAGGCTATAAGACATCTCCAAACACCTGAATGTTCCTGTTACTACAGTTACACATATTATTCAGAAGTTTAAGGTCTATGGACTGTAGCCAACCTCCCTGGACATGGCTACAAGAGGAAAATTGATGACAAATTGAAGGGACAGAAATTATGAATGGTAACCAAAGAGCATAGAACAACTTCCAAAGAGATTAGAGGTGAAGTCCAAGGTCAAGGTACATCAGCGTCAGGTCGCATCAGCCATCGCGGTGTTAGACAAAGTGGCCTTAAAGGGCTTCTGTCACCCCCCAACCCCCAATTTTCAGTTTTTGACTTATTATATTTGTTAATGTAAGCAGATTCCATATATGCCCCTCTTACCTCTGGCAGTGCAGTAATTACAGTAAAAAACGTACTTAACAGTAAATAAACGTACTACCAGCAAGTTGGGCGGACTTGCTGGCAGCCGCCGCATCCTCTGTTTGAAAAAACACCCCCTCCTCCACTTGATTGAAAGGGCCAGCGAGGGCCAGCGCCTGCGCCATACCGGTCGTCATTCGGCGCAGGTGCTCTGAGAGAAGGACGGCCGCTTGGCCGCTCCTTCCTCAGTGCGCCTGCGCCGATTACGTCAGCCCTATGCCTGGAAGAGAGGTCTTCTCTTCCGGGTGTAGGGCTGACGTCATCGGCGCAGGCGCACTGAGGAAAGAGCAGCCGTCCTTCTCTCAGAGCGCTTGCGCCGAATGACGACCGGTACGGCGCAGGTGCGGGATTTGAGGCTAAGAGGGGCATATATGGAATCTACTTACATTAACAAATATAATAAGTCAAAAACTGAAAATTGGGGGTTGGGGGGGTGACAGAAGCCCTTTAAAGGAAGGCGACTGAGGAGGAAACCACTGCTGAAAGCAAATCATCCAAAATTAGACTGGAAATAGCCAAAATGCATATTGACAAACCACAATGCTTCTGGGAGAATGTCCTTTGGACAGATGAGACAAAACTGGAGCTTTTTGGCGAGTCCCATCAGCTCTATGTTCACAGATGTGAAAGAGAAGAACATTGTACCTCCATCAAGGGATTCTGGAGCGCGATGTGCTGCCCAGTGTCAGACAGTTTGGTCTCAGCCGCAGGTCATGGTTCCTCTAGCAGGATAATGACCCAAAACACAGCTAAAAACATCCAAGAATAATGAAGAGCAAAGCACTGTACTATTCTGAAGGGGCTTCTCTCAGCCAAGCCCTAAATCCTGCAGAACATCTGTGGAAAGAGCTGAGACCTGCTGTCTGGAGAAGACACCTTCACATCTGAGACATCCGGAGAAGTCTGCTCATACGGAGTGACCAAAATACCTGTGGACGGGGCAGAAGTCTCACTGAGAGGCACAGGAATCGCCTCTAAAGTGATGAGAGTCCATCCTCTGTGTCCAGGACCGGGGCGTTCGTTGTACCTCATCCTGCTGGGCCACAGTTCAGAAGCAGCGTCTGCTCTTCACATCACCACAATTTTACATCCCAAGTACCGGATCTCGGCCGGTACTTGGGATGATGAAACATCCTTATAGGGCGGGACCAGCAAGAGGCTGGGGAGGGGTAATATGAAAAGAAGGCAGAGCGGCCTGGGCACCTACAACAAGAACCCCGCCCCTGGGTACCTACAACAAGAACCCGCCCCTGGGCACCTACAACAAGAACCCCGCCCCTGGGCGCCTACAACAAGAACCCCGCCCCTGGGCACCTACAACAAGAACCCCGCCCCTGGGCACCTACAACAAGAACCCTGCCCCTGGGCACCTACAACAAGAACCCCGCCCCTGGGCACTTGCGAGCCCTCATTTGCATCGTGATAAAACGTATTTAATGTTTTTTCAGCCGGTGAAAGTCAGAAGAATACAACAAAGGTACCATTGGAACCTTGTGTAGTTGTGCTAGAGCGCCATGTAAGCCGTTTATATTGTCAAATTGTGGTGACAGACTCCCTTTAACCCCTTAAGGACTCCTTAAGGACTTGGCCATTTTTTGCAAATCTGACATGTGGTGATAACTTTAAAACGCTTTTACTTATTCAGGCCATTCTGAGATTGTTTTTTTTGTCACATATTGTACTTCATAACACTGGTAAAATGGAGTAAAAAAAATGTATTTATAAAAAAAATACCAAATTTACCCAAATTTTGGAAAAATTTGCAAATTTCCAAGTTTTAATTTCTCTACTTCTATAATACATAGTAATACCTCCAAAAATAGCTATTAGTTTACATTCCCCATATGTCTACTTCATGTTTGGATTATTTTGGGAATGCCATTTTATTTTTTGGGGATGTTACAAGGCTTAGAAGTTTAGATGCAAATCTTGAAAATTTTCAGAAATTTTCAAAACCCCACTTTTTAGGGACCAGTTCAGGTCTGAAGTCACTTTGTGAGGCTTACATAATAGAAACCACCCAAAAGTGACCCCATTCTACAAACTACACCCCTCAAGGTATTCAAAACTGATTTTACAAACATTATTAACCCTTTAGGTGTTCCCCAAGAGTTGATGGCAAATGGAGATGAAATTTCAGAATTTACATTTTTTGCCAAATTTTCCATTTTAATCAATTTATTCTACTAACAAAGCAAGGGTTAACAGCAAAACAAAACTCTATATTTATTGCCCTGACTCTGCGGTTTACAGAAACACCCGATATGTGGCCGTACACCACTCTATGGCCCCATGTCAGGGCGTAGAGGGAAAGGTGCCCCGTGTGGTTTTTGGAAGGCAGATTTTGCTGGACTGGTTTTTTGACACCATGTCCCATTTGAAGCCCCCCTGATGCACCCCTAGAGTAGAAACTCCAAAAACGTGACCCCATTTTAGAAACTACGGGATAAGGTGGCAGTTTTTTGGGTACTATTTTAGGGTACATATGATTTTTGGTTGCTCTATATTACACTTTTTGTGAAGCAAAGTAACAAAAAAAATAGAAATTCTGAAATTACATCTCCATTTGCTATTGACTCTTGTGGAACACTTAAAGGGTTAACAAAGTTAGTAAAATCAGTTTTGAATACCCTGAGGGGTGTAGTTTCTTAAATGGGGTCACTTTTTGGAGTGAGGGGTGCATCAGGGGGGCTTCAAATGGGACATGGTGTCAAAAAAACATGTTCAGCAAAATCTGCCTTCCAAAAACCGTATGGCGTTCCTTTCCTTCTGCGCCCTGCCGTGTGCCCGTACAGCAGTTTACGACCACATGTGGGGGGTTTCTGTAAACTACAGAATCAGGGCCATAAATATTGAGTTTTGTTTGGCTGTTAACCAATTAGGAATACCTAATATGTTTACTTTTTAAAATTTATTTAAGTTTTACACAATAATATCATTTTTGACACAAATAAAGTCATTTTAGTGTCTCCGTAGTCTGAGAGCCATAGTATTTTTATATTTTGGGGCGATTGTCTTAGTTAGGGTCTCATTTTTTGCAGGAGGAGATGACTGTTTTAATGGTATGATTTTGGGGTACATACGACTTTTTTGATCACTTTTATTACCATATTTTTGGAAGTAAGGTGACAAAATTATGGCTTTTTTTTACACCATTTTTATTTTTACGTTGTTCACCTGAGGGTTTAGATCATGTGATAATTTTATAGAGCAGGTTCTTACGGCATGGAAGGGGTTAAAATGGCGGACATCTGCACAGATGTCAGCTGTTTGAATCGGAGTGTCAGCAATGAGCTGACACTGATTCAACATCTTGGCCACCCTGAAAATAAACGGGGGGCGGGGGAAAGATCGCGCACCCGCCCCCCACACTGCCGCCCACCTCCCGCACCGCCTGCAATCCTTCCCCCCGCTGCGCCCGCAGGCCCAAAACGCAGAGGGCTGCAGGGGGGGGGTGTTAACTTAAAAAAATATGGGCACTTTGAGGTTTCTGATCCGGGGGGGGGGGGGGGGTCACAGGACCCCCCTAGGCAATGTCACAGGATGCCTGCTAAATGATTTCAACAGGCACCCCATTCCGATCACTGCCAGCCGTGCCGCAGTGATCAAAACTACACAGGACGTACCGGTACACCCTGGGTCCTTAAGGGGTTAATGTATTACTACTTTCATCTGCAGGTTATTTCCGTGAGGGGTTGTGGGGTTTTCTTTCTTTAACAGAAGGGTATCAACAGTTTTGTCCATGTATGTGTGTATGCAGTGTATGTATGTACTGTATATGTGTATGCAATGTATATATGTACTGTATATATGTGTATATGCAGTGTATGTATGTACTGTATATATATGTGTATATGCAGATTATTTATGTACTGTATATATATATGTGTATATGCAGTGTATGTATGTACTGTATATATGTGTATAAGCAGTGTATGTATGTACTGTATATATGTGTATAAGCAGTGTATGTATGTACTGTATATATGTGTATATGCAGTGTATGTATGTACTGTATATATATGTGTATATGCAGTGTATGTATGTACTGTATATATATGTGTATATGCAGATTATTTATGTACTGTATATATATATGTGTATATGCAGTGTATGTATGTACTGTATATATGTGTATGCACTGTATGTATGTACTGTATATATGTGTATATGCAGTGTATGTATGTACTGTATATATATGTATATGCAGTGTATGTATGTACTGTATATATATGTGTATATGCAGTGTATGTATGTACTGTATATATATGTGTATATGCAGTGTATTTATGTACTGTATATATGTGTATATGTAGTGTATATATGTACTGTATATATGTGTATATGCAGTGTATGTATGTACTGTATATATGTGTATGCACTGTATATATGTACTGTATATATGTGTATATGCAGTGTATGTATGTACTGTATATATGTGTATATTCAGTGTATGTATGTACTGTATATATGTGTATGCAGTGTATATATGTACTGTATATATGTGTATGCAATGTATGTATGTACTGTATATATGTGTATATGCAGTGTATGTATGTACTGTATATATGTGTATGCACTGTATATATGTACTGTATATATGTGTATATGCAGTGTATGTATGTACTGTATATATGTGTATATGCAGTGTATGTATGTACTGTATATATGTGTATGCAGTGTATATATGTATATGTACTGTATGTGTATATGCAGTGTATGTATGTACTGTATACATGTGTATGCAGTGTATGTATGTACTATATATATGTGTATGCACTGTATGTATGTACTGTATATATGTGTATATGCAGTGTATGTATGTACTGTATATATGTGTATATGCAGTGCATGTATGTACTGTATATATATGTGTATATGCAGTGTATGTATGTACTGTATATATTTGTATATGCAGTGTATGTATGTACTGTATATATGTGTATATTCAGTGTATGTATGTACTGTATATATGTGTATGCACTGTATATATGTACTGTATATATGTGTATATGCAGTGTATGTATGTACTGTATATATATGTGTATATGCAGATTATTTATGTACTGTATATATATATGTGTATATGCAGTGTATGTATGTACTGTATATATGTGTATGCACTGTATATATGTACTGTATATATGTGTATATGCAGTGTATGTATGTACTGTATATATGTGTATGCACTGTATATATGTACTGTATATATGTGTATATGCAGTGTATGTATGTACTGTATATATATGTGTATATACAGATTATTTATGTACTGTATATATATGTGTATATGCAGTGTATGTATGTACTGTATATATATGTGTATATGCAGTGTATGTATGTACTGTATATATGTGTATGCACTGTATATATGTACTGTATATATGTGTATATGTAGTGTATATATGTACTGTATATATGTGTATATTCAGTGTATGTATGTACTGTATATATGTGTATGCACTGTATATATGTACTGTATATATGTGTATATGCAGTGTATGTATGTACTGTATATATGTGTATATTCAGTGTATGTATGTACTGTATATATGTGTATGCACTGTATATATGTGTATGCACTGTATATATGTGTATGCAATGTATGTATGTACTGTATATATGTGTATATGCAGTGTATGTATGTACTGTATATATGTGTATGCACTGTATATATGTACTGTATATATGTGTATATGCAGTGTATGTATGTACTGTATATATGTGTATATTCAGTGTATGTATGTACTGTATATATGTGTATATTCAGTGTATGTATGTACTGTATATGTGTATGCACTGTATATATGTGTATGCACTGTATATATGTGTATGCACTGTATATATGTGTATGCAATGTATGTATGTACTGTATATATGTGTATATGCAGTGTATGTATGTACTGTATATATGTGTATATGCAGTGTATGTATGTACTGTATATATGTGTATGCACTGTATATATGTACTGTATATATGTATATGCAGTGTATGTATGTACTGTATATATGTGTATATGCAGTGTATGTATGTACTGTATATATGTGTATGCAATGTATGTATGTACTGTATATATGTGTATGCACTGTATATATGTACTGTATTTATGTGTATATGCAGTGTATGTATGTACTGTATATATGTGTATGCAATGTATGTACTGTATATATGTGTATATGCAGTGTATGTATGTACTATATATATGTGTATATGCAGTGTATGTATGTACTGTATATATATGTGTATATGCAGTGTATTTATGTACTGTATATATGTGTATGCAATGTATGTATGTACTGTATATATGTGTATATGCAGTGTATGTATGTACTGTATATATGTGTATGCAATGTATGTACTGTATATATGTGTATATGCAGTGTATGTATGTACTGTATATATGTGTATGCAATGTATGTATGTACTGTATATATGTGTATATGCAGTGTATGTATGTACTGTATATATGTGTATGCAATGTATGTATGTACTGTATATATATGTGTATATGCAGTGTATGTATGTACTGTATATATATGTGTATATGCAGTGTATGTATGTACTGTATATATATGTGTATGCAATGTATGTATGTACTGTATATATGTGTATATGCAGTGTATGTATGTACTGTATATATGTGTATATGCAGTGTATGTATGTACTGTATATATGTGTATGCACTGTATATTTGTACTGTATATATGTGTATGCAATGTATGTATGTACTGTATATATGTGTATATGCAGATTATTTATGTACTGTATATATATATGTGTATATGCAGTGTATGTATGTACTGTATATATGTGTATGCACTGTATATATGTACTGTATATATGTGTATGCAATGTATGTATGTACTGTATATATGTGTATATGCAGTGTATGTATGTACTGTATATATGTGTATGCAATGTATGTATGTACTGTATATATGTGTATGCACTGTATATATGTACTGTATTTATGTGTATATGCAGTGTATATATGTACTGTATATATGTGTATATGCAGTGTATATATGTACTGTATATATGTGTATATGCAGTGTATATATGTACTGTATATATATGTGTATATGCAGTGTATTTATGTACTGTATATATATGTGTATGCAATGTATGTATGTACTGTATATATATGTGTATATGCAGTGTATTTATGTACTGTATATATGTGTATGCAATGTATGTATGTACTGTATATATGTGTATGCAATGTATGTACTGTATATATGTGTATATGCAGTGTATGTATGTACTGTATATATGTGTATGCAATGTATGTATGTACTGTATATATGTGTATATGCAGTGTATGTATGTACTGTATATATGTGTATGCAATGTATGTATGTACTGTATATATATGTGTATATGCAGTGTATGTATGTACTGTATATATATGTGTATATGCAGTGTATGTATGTACTGTATATATGTGTATGCAATGTATGTACTGTATATATGTGTATATGCAGTGTATGTATGACCTGTATATATGTGTATGCAATGTATGTATGTACTGTATATATGTGTATATGCAGTGTATGTATGTACTGTATATATATGTGTATATGCAGTGTATGTATGTACTGTATATATATGTGTATATGCAGTGTATGTATGTACTGTATATATATGTGTATGCAATGTATGTACTGTATATATGTGTATATGCAGTGTATGTATGTACTGTATATATGTGTATGCAATGTATGTATGTACTGTATATATGTGTATATGCAGTGTATGTATGTACTGTATATATATATGTGTATATGCAGTGTATGTATGTACTGTATATATATGTGTATATGCAGTGTATGTATGTACTGTATATATATGTGTATGCAATGTATGTACTGTATATATGTGTATATGCAGTGTATGTATGTACTGTATATATGTGTATGCAATGTATGTATGTACTGGATACAGTTGCAAGAAAAAGTATGTGAACCCCTTGGAATGATCTGGATTTCTGCACAAATTGGTCATAAAATGTGATCTGATCTTCATCTCAGTCACAACAATAGACAATCACAGTCGGCTTAAAGGGATTCTGTCACCTCGTTTTACCCTACAGAGATGCGGACATGCTCGGCTAGATCGCCGCCAGCATGTCCACAATAAACCTGTCCCATACCTCTGTGTGGTTTTATTGAGTGTAATTTTTTTTTATAGATATGTAAATCAGCCTGGTAAGGAGCCCAAGGGGATGTACTAACCATTCTGGAGCCACGCCCGCCTGTGAAGGAGCCCAGACACACACCCCTGTGAAGGAGCCCAGCCACGCCCCCCCTGTGAAGGTGCCCAGCCACGCCCCCCCTGTGAAGGAGCCCAGCACCGCCTGTATCCAGGAATCTCCTCCTTGCTCACAAAGTCAGATCGCCATAATCTCGCGTAATCTGAGCAAGGAGGAGATTCCTGGATACAGGCGGTGCTGGGCTCCTTCACAGGGGGGCATGGCTGGGCTCCATCACAGGGGTGTATGGCTGGGCTCCATCACAGGGGGGTGTGGCTGGGCTCCATCACAGGGGCGTGTGGCTGGGCTCCATCACAGGGGTGTGTGGCTGGGCTCCATCACAGGGGTGTGTGGCTGGGCTCCATCACAGGGGGGTGTGGCTGGGCTCCATCACAGGGGGTGTGTGGCTGGGCTCCATCACAGGGGGGCGTGGCTGGGCTCCATTACAGGGGGTTGTGGCTGGGCTCCATCACAGGGGGGTGTGGCTTGGCTCCATCACAGGGGGGTGTGGCTGGGCTCCATCACAGGGGGGTGTGGCTGGGCTCCATCACAGGGGGGTGTGGCTGGGCTCCATCACAGGGGGGTGTGGCTGGGCTCCATCACAGGGGTGTGTGGCTGGGCTCCATCACAGGGGTGTGTGGCTGGGCTCCATCACAGGGGGACGTGGCAGGGCTCCATCACAGGGGGTGTGGCTGGGCTCCATCACAGGGGTGTGTGGCTGGGCTCCATCACAGGGGGGTGTGGCTGGGCTCCATCACTGGGGGTGTGGCTGGGTTCCATCACAGGGGGGTGTGGCTGGGCTCCATCACAGGGGGACGTGGCAGGGCTCCATCACAGGGGGTGTGGCTGGGCTCCATCACAGGGGTGTGTGGCTGGGCTCCATCACAGGGGGGTGTGGCTGGGCTCCATCACAGGGGGTGTGGCTGGGTTCCATCACAGGGGGTTGTGGCTGGGCTCCATCACAGGGGGGTGTGGCTTGGCTCCATCACAGGGGGGTGTGGCTGGGCTCCATCACAGGGGGGTGTGGCTGGGCTCCATCACAGGGGGGTGTGGCTGGGCTCCATCACAGGGGGGTGTGGCTGGGCTCCATCACAGGGGTGTGTGGCTGGGCTCCATCACAGGGGTGTGTGGCTGGGCTCCATCACAGGGGGACGTGGCAGGGCTCCATCACAGGGGGTGTGGCTGGGCTCCATCACAGGGGTGTGTGGCTGGGCTCCATCACAGGGGGGTGTGGCTGGGCTCCATCACAGGGGGTGTGGCTGGGTTCCATCACAGGGGGGTGTGGCTGGGCTCCAGAACTGTTAGTACAGCCCCTTTGGCTCCTTACCAGGCTGATTTACATATCTATAAAATCATTTTTTACACTCAATAAAACCACACAGAGATATGGGACAGGTATATTGTGGACATGCTAGCGGCGATCTAGCCGAGCATGTCCGCATCTCTATAGGGTAAAACGAGGTGACAGAATCCCTTTAACCGCTTAAGGACTCGGCCTTATTTCACCTTATGGACTTGGCCATTTTTTGCAAATCTGACCAGTGTCACTTTAAATGCTGATAACTTTAAAACGCTTTGCCTTATCCAGGCCGTTCTGAGATTGTTTTTTCATCACATATTGTACTTCATGACACTGGTAAAATAAAGTAAAAAAAAATATCATTTTTATTTATAAAAAAATACCAAATTGACAAAAAAAATTAATAAATTGCAAATTTCAAAGTTTTTATTTCTCTACATCTATAATACATAGTAATACCTCCAAAAATAGTTATTACTTTACATTCCCCATACATCTACTTCATGTTTGCATCATTTGGGGAATTATATTTAATTTTTTGGGGATGTTACAAGGCTTAGAAGTTTAGAAACAAATCTTGAAAATTTTTGCAAAACTTTCAAAAACCCAATTTTTAGGGACCAGTTCAGGTCTGAAGTCACTTTGTGAGGCTTACATAATATACACCACCCAAAAATTACCCCCTTCTATAAACTACACCCCTCAAGGTATTCAAAACTGATTTTACAAACGTTGTTAACCCTTTAGGTGTTCCACAAGAACTAATGGAAAATAGAGATACAATTTCAAAATTTCAAATTTTGGGCAGATTTTCCATTTTAATATTTTTTTTCCAGTTACAAAGCAAGGGTTAACAGCCAAACAAAACTCAATATTTATGGCCCTGATTCTGTAGTTTATGGAAACCCCCCATATGTGGTCATAAACAGCGGTACGGGCACACGGCAGGGCGCAGAAGGAAAGGAATGCCATATGGTTTTTGGAAGGCAGATTTTGCTGGACTGTTTTTTTACACTATGTCCCATTTGAAGCCCCCCTGATGCACCCCTAGAGTAGAAACTCCATACAAGTGACCCCATTTTAGAAACTACGGGATAGGGTGGCAGTATTGCTGGTACTAGTTTAGGGTACATATGATTTTTGGTTGCTCTATATTACACTTTTTTTGAGGCAAGATAACAATAAATAGCTGTTTTGGCACCGTTTTTATTTTTTGTTATTTACAACCTTCATCTGACAGGTTAGATCATGTGGTATTTTTATAGAGCAGGTTGTCACGGATGCGGCGATACCTAATATGTATACTTTTATTTATTTATGTAAGTTTTACACAATGATTTCTTTTTTGAAGCAAAAAAAATCATGTTTTAGTGTTTCCATAGTCTGAGAGCCATAATTTTTTCCATTTTTAGGCGATTACCTTGGGTAGGGTATGATTTTTGCGGGATGAGATGATGGTTTGATTGGCACTATTTTGGGGTGCGTGTGACTTTTTGATCGCTTGCTATTACACTTTTTGTGATGTAAGGTGACAAAAAATTGTTTATTTAGCACAGTTTTTATTTTAAATTGTTTACTGTGTTTATCTGAGTGATTAGGTCATGGGATATTTTTATAGAGCTGGTCGATACGGACGCGGCGATACCTGATATGTATACTTTTTTTTGTTTATGTAA
The DNA here is from genome assembly GCF_014858855.1 of Bufo gargarizans. Classification (NCBI taxonomy): domain Eukaryota; kingdom Metazoa; phylum Chordata; class Amphibia; order Anura; family Bufonidae; genus Bufo; species Bufo gargarizans. Next base: position 378,837,619 of record NC_058081.1, on the reverse strand, counting down.
GTTTTACACAATAATATCATTTTTGAAACAGAAAAAAAATCATGTTTTAGTGTCTCCATATTCTGAGAGCCCTAGTTTTTTTCAGTTTTTGGGCGATTATCTTAAATAGGGTCTCATTTTTTGCGGGATGAGATGACGGTTTGATTCGCACTATTTTGGGATTTATATGACTTTTTGATCGCTTCCTATTACACTTTTTGTGATGTAAGGTGACAAAAAATGGTTTATTTAGCACAGTTTTTATTTTTTACGGTGTTCATCTGAGGGGTTAGGTCATGTGATATTTTTATAGAGACGGTCAATACAAACGCGGCGATACCAAATATGTATACTTTTTTTATTTATGTAAGTTTTACACAATAACAGCTTTTTTAAAACAAAAAAAAATTATGTTTTAGTGTCTCCAGATTCTGAGCCATATTTTTTTTTATTTTTTGGGTGATTGTCTCAGGTAGGGGCTCATTTTTTGCAGGATGAGGTGACGGTTAGATTGGTAATATTTTGGTGGGCAACGCCTTTTTGATCGCCTGCTGCTGTACTTTTTGTGGTGTAAGGTGACAAAAAAATTGTTTATTTAGCACAGTTTTTATTTTTTACGGTGTTCATCTGAGGGGTTAGGTCATGTGATATGTTTATAGAGCCGGTCTATACGGACGCGGCGATACCTTATATGTATACTTTTTTTTCCCCCCTATTTTTTACCAATTTATTTTTTTACTTTATTTGGGGAAAATGAATTTTTTTGTTTATTTTTACTTGAAACTTTACATTTTTTGGGGGGAAAACTTTTTTTTTCAACTTAATTTTTTGTCCCACTTTGGGACTTGAACTTTTGGGGGTCTAATCCTTTACAATGCATTCCAATACTTCTGTATTGGAATGCATTGGCTGTAGGAGTACTGTGTGTATTACTCATACAGTTTCCGGCCTGTGAGATCAAGGGGGCTGGATCTCACAGGCTCGTCACCGGAAGGTATCGCGCTGCCTTCCATGCCATCGGGTCCCCCCCCACAGCCCCATGGGGACCCGATGGCACCGCCGACCACCGCCGTTGCACCAGGTAAAAACTGCAAACCGCAGGTCTGAATTGACCTGCGGTTTGCGGCGATCGGCTACACGGGGGGGTCACGTGACTCCCCGCGCATTTAGCCGTGGTGACTGCTCAATGAGGGCGGCGGTGATCGGAACTATAGATGACGTACCGGTACGTCATGTGTCCTTAAGGACTCGGGAACCATGCCGTACCGGTACGTCATGGGTCCCTAAGGGGTTAAACTAATAATACACAAAGAATTAAATGTTACCATGTTTTTATTGAACACACCATGTAAACATTCACAGTGCAGGTGGAGAAAGTATGTGAACCCTTGGATGTAATAACTGGTTGAACCTCCTTTGGCAGCAATAACTTCCACCAAACGTTCCCTGTAGTTGCAGATCAGACGGGCACAACGGTCAGGAGTAATTCTTGACCATTCCTCTTTACAGAACTGTTTCAGTTCAGCAATATTCTTGGGATGTCTGGTGTGAATCGCTTTCTTGAGGTCATGCCACAGCATCTCCATCGGGTTGAGGTCAGGACTCTGACTGGGCCACTCCAGAAGGCGGATTCTCTTCTGTTTAAGCCGTTCTGTTGTTGATTTACTTCTATGCTTTGGGTCGTTGTCATGATGCAGCACCATCTTCTGTGGAGCTTCAGCTGGTGGACAGATGGCCTTAAGTTCTCCTGCAAAATGTCAATTTGTGCAGAAATCCATATTATTCCAAAGGGTTCACATACTTTTTCTTGCAACTGTATATACAGAATACTGTCCTCTGTAGTGTATATACAGTATACTGTCCTCTGTAGTGTATATACAGTATACGTCCTCTGTAGTATATATACAGTATACTCTCCTCTGTAGTGTATATATACAGTATACTGGACTCTGTAGTATATATACAGTACGCTGTCCTCTGTAGTATATATACAGTATACTGTCCTCTGTAGTATATATACAGTATAATGTCCTCTGTAGTATATATATATAAAGTATACTGTGCTCTGTAGTATATATACAGTATACTGTCCTCTGTAGTACATATACAGTATACTGTCCTCTGTAGTACATATACAGAATACTGTCCTCTGTAGTGTATATACAGAATACTGTCCTCTGTAGTGTATATACAGTATACTGTCCTCTGTAGTGTATATACAGTATACGTCCTCTGTAGTATATATACAGTATACTCTCCTCTGTAGTGTATATATACAGTATACGTCCTCTGTAGTATATATACAGTATACTTTCCTCTAGTATATATGCAGTATAATGTCCTCTGTAGTATATATATATATATATATATATATATATATAGTATACTGTCCTCTGTAGTAATATACAGTATACTGTCTTCTGTAGTATATATAGAGTATACTGTCCTTTGTAGTATATATATATATATATATAGTATACTGTCCTCTGTAGTAATATACAGTATACTGTCTTCTGTAGTATATATAGAGTATACTGTCCTTTGTAGTATATATATATATATATATATATATATACAGTATACTGTCTTCTGTAGTATATATAGAGTATACTGTCCTTTGTAGTATATATATATATATATATATATACAGTATAATGTCCTCTGTAGTATATATATATATATATATATATAGTATACTGTCCTCTGTAGTGTATATACAGTATACGTCCTCTGTAGTATATATACAGTATACTTTCCTCTAGTATTTATGCAGTATAATGTCCTCTGTAGTATATATATATTAGGGTTATATATATAGTATACTGTCCTCTGTAGTAATATACAGTATACTGTCTTCTGTAGTATATATAGAGTATACTGTCCTTTGTAGTATATATATATATATATATATATATATATACAGTATACTGTCCTCTGTAGTATATATACAGTATACTGTCTTATGTAGTATATATAAAGTTTACTTTCCTTTGTAGTATATATATATATATACAGTATACTGTCCTCTGTAGTAATATACAGTATACTGTACTCTGTAATATATACATACAGTATACTTTCCTCTGTAGTATATATACAGTGTGACGAATACCACCCCTCATGCCCGCTTGACGTCAACTACATCGAGCTCACGAGATACGGTATGGTCACTGGTTACCAAGGCGTGACGTTAGGCCCTCATGGAGGAGCAGGTATGGTCAATCTTGGTACAGTTTTTACAGACGCCTCCTGTCCACATGGGCACAGAGAGACAACAAACTGAGAGAGCCTTTTCACTGCCCCAGTGAAACAGAGCATTCTCGGCCCGGAAAGACTGCCACCGATTCCTTGTTTGATATAAGCCCGATCCGTTAACGGGATTTTATAGGGTAAGAAACCAACCCATGGTAGCCTATACCTAGGCCGAAACATGGATGGGGGGATTCGTGATTAGGATACAAGACAGCACAAGATTAAATTATATATTTAATCGCCTTAAGGGCTCACTAGATATAACACTATACACACAAGGAATATATACAGTGGTCTGAGGTTACAAATACAGGTAATAGGGTACAACAAAAGTCAGTTTACTAGATGGATGAGTCCTTTTGGGTTGTGATGAGTTCTTAGCTGTAGTCAGCAGGTTGCAGGTCCCTCTAAACACATGGCATGATGTGACCCTCCTTCAGAGAAAAGACACGTCTGCTTGCTGGTACAAGCCTTTTAAACTGTAGCCGCCCCCTCCTCTTCCCGCCTCTGTGTCCCACCTCCATGCTGATCCTGGCAGCTCAATGACCCACAAAACCCTTTCGGGTTCATAGGTCCAGACCCAAAGGTCACAGAGAGATGTTTCTGGAACCAACAGACCCGCCAGGGTTCGAGCTACAAGTAGAGTCCAAGCATGGTACCGTTATTTAGTTTATGTGGGGAGATATGTAAATCTCCCTTCCCTGGCATCCCACCACCAAACCATGACCACGGGCCTGTTCATCATGGCCACAGGGACACAAATGTATCCGGTTTGTGCCTGTGATGGCCGGGCGATTCATAATTCCTTATGAACTGCCGGTCCCAGAAAGTCTGATAATTTCCATTGAACTGTGGAATGGACTAGACCGCCTGCAGAGAGGTCTTTCCTGTTCCATTAGCTGGGTTCCTGGCTGGCTGAATGGAAGTGTAAAAAGTTGTAAACACTGGATGGCTAGAGGTCCTCTGCCATCTGCTGGCTTTGAAGCAGGGCCCCCCTGTGGAGCTCACTACCCCTGCTACCTTTCAGCTGATGGCTGGTGTAGGGACATGGCTGATAGTAAATATTAATCCATATTCCTCACACCTCCCCGGTACTATAAACGGTTGCGTGAAGTCGGCTGCCTGTAGCACCAGGAAGCTGTAAAGGGCGTACTTCAGTGCCTGGAAGTCCGTCTCACAGTCGTTCGTCCAATCGACTGCGGAGGCCAGTTTTTTTCCTGGTGCGGTCCGTCAGGGGCCTCGCCAGGCTACTATAGTGGGGCGTGAACAAGCGGTGCCCAGGAAGGAGATCACCTGGTTCTTGTCCCAGAGGGTGAGCAAGGATGTGCTGGCATCCACTCTCCCGTTCTCCGGTTTCAAAGCTTCACCGCCTGCCCGGGACCTCTCGCTCATGCCCAGCTGGCACTTTCCTGGCGTAAGGGTCAAGCCTGCCTGGCAGATATGCCGAAGCATCTGCGCTAGGTGCTCTCGGGAATCGTCCCATGTGCTCTCGGGAATCGTCCCATGTAGGCAATGACCTCCAGGTACGTGTACCCTTCAAGTCCCCTAAGCAGCTTGACCATCTGCTTAGAAGTGGCAGGGGCATACTCCATGCCCAATGGCATCTCGGTGGACGCCGTCCTTCCGGGCGTTTTGGTGAACAGGTCCCAGAAGGGGCGGCATTTCGGGAGAGCACCCGCCTCCCGCTCATGATGCGCCTGCATCACGTTCACGGGGAAGGCCTTCTGCCTTCCCCGGGCGTGGTCATGGGAGACCAGGTACATCCTGGCATTGAGCCGCTGGTACGCGAGGTACGGGCCCTCCCAGGCCGCCTGAGCTTATCCTGAGGTATGGGAACCAGTATCCACGCTTGCTGACCCACCTGGTGGGTCCACTCACAAGCCATCTGATCGTACCCTCGCTTCTGGTCGGTCTAGACTTGCCCCATACTGTCATGCACCAACCGCGACAAGACCTGCGCCTTTTACTGGAAGCACACTACACACTCGATGACCGGCACCCCAGGGATGGCTACGTCTCCCGTCCAGGCCTCTGTCTTAGCAGCCTCTGTGTATCTGGTCACCGGAATTTCATGCCAAAGCACAGAAACTCCACCCTGAACAGATAAGGTCAATAGGCTATGTGTCACGGCACCCACTGTGCGGTGTCAAAGGGTAAAGGGGATCAGTCTGGCCAAAAAGGAGTGATAAGGGAGCAGGTCACCTCCTACAACACCCCAATGGTAGGTCGACTCATACTCAGGATACCTAAAGACCCTAAGTCGCCTTGGTAATCTCTCACCAAGGAGCAGGGAAGAGACGACCTGTTTATCCCACTAATGGAGGAATAGGAGTTTCTATCTGAGGCCAGGCTGCAAGAAGAGGGGAACACATACAGCATATGGAGATGGCAGGTAAGTGAAACCATAACACACTTACCTGCCACAGACACACTGACTGGAACCCGTGCCCTAGTGCTACTGTCCACACCAACATTAAAGGACACAGCACACACCACGGACCACACAGGGACCCAGGACACCATAGCTGCAATAACATGAAACAGGGGAATGTCTAGTAAACATGACACCAAACACCACCAGACATGTAACACCAAGCTAGACATATAAACACCCTAAACATAACCCACTCCATACAAATAGGGACAGGAAGGGAAGGGAAGGAGACACCGAGATGACATTGAACATCTATGACCACAAGGGTGGCCCTCACTGGAAAGATGGTAAAGCCAGGAGTCGTGAACCACCAGCATACACCAAGCCTGGAGAAACACTCAGCTACAGGCTTCCAGCAGAGACTAAATAGCCCAAGCAGCCGCACCCACAAAGACACATATACCCAGTGTTCACAAAACACTAGGAAGGGAGTTAACCCTTCCAACACCAGACAGAGGAAGGAAGCCAGGTAAAGGAGAAGTGCACACACTAGCAAACTAAGCCACACGTTACCACCGGCAACAGCATGCTTGGCAACCATGTCATGGCAATCACCCAGAAGGCCGAGACACTGCCACCGCATGCTCTAACAGCAACACGTTGCCGCGGGCAACCGCAAGTATGGCAACAGTGTCACAGCGTTCACCATAGGCCGTGACACTGCGCCTCTGGTGAGCCCTGCTGGACACTTTCCCGGCACAACCATCCTTGGTCCCAGACCGCCCGCTGGAGGTCTGAGTCCAAGGGAGGCCGTGCCACCTGCTCTGTGAGAGCTTTCAAGCTGGCGCTAGCCCCTAACACCACCTAAAACCCCTGGTGGGTCGTGGTCAGAATAGACGAAACTGCCACGTCCCCTGTCAGTTCTACTACCTGCCGGTCCTTAGGCCACTCCTCCGGTGAGTCCTGCTGGACCGTGACCCGTTACAGCCAACCTTGATCCCAGACCACCCGCTCGAGGTCTGAGTCTGAGGGAGGCGGTGCCGCTTGCTCCTCGAGAGCGTTCAGGCTGGCGTCAGCCACTAACGGCACCTGAAACCCCTAACCAGACGTGGCCAGAATAGACAAGACTACCACGTCCTCTGTCAGGTCCCCGGGACCTGTCTCCTGGCCTCCATCTGACTCGGCAGCCACTTGGTCGGAAGGGGGAAAGCTATCAGACCCCTGAGGGGCCCTAGCACCCCCACTGCACGTGACAGCAGCTATGGCCTCTGCTACCGCTGGTAGTGCCTGCTTCCCCTCAGCTTCCGACCAAGTCACCAGTCCAGATGGACTAACCTGGCCCTCTGACATCCCAGTTGTGGAGGAACCGTGCACCGAGGCTTTACCTGGGAGCCCTACTTCTCCTGGGACAACCCTGATCTCATTTGCATCCTCCTCCTCCGCAGCTGTCTGCCCCCTGCTTGTCCCTTCAGTAGCCACATCTGAGGACAACAGGTTCCAGCAGTCTTGCTGGCCACACTCTGGGCCCTCAGCACAGCTGGCGTGAATGACCCCCTCCCCCCTGAGGGGAGAGGCACACATTACATCCCCCACATCACCATCAACAGGCATGTTATGAACAATAACGTTATCAACAGGGGTGGACATGACATCACATTCTGGGGGATCGGACCTTGGGGTGTCAGCGGCCATGTACTTAGACACAAGCTGCCCCAGGTCCGTCCCCAGCAAAACACTGGCAGGGATATCTGAGGATACCTCCACCTCCCTTATTTCCAAATAGACCTTGGCAACGGGCAGCGCCGGTTCTACTCCTCCAATCCCGGAGACAGTAAGGGATCTCCCGGGCAGTAAATCATCGGGTGCCACCAGTTCAGGCCGTACCAGTGTCATCTCAGCGCCGCTGTTTCTAAGTCCTATAGCCACGGCCTGGCCCACAGTGACCGGTTGAAAATTGTCAAGGGACCTCCCACCACCCACACACAACACAGTGGACGGTTTCCGGGTCGATGACTGGGAGGGGTCCCTCGGGCGCTGGGGACACATGGCCTCGAAGTGTCCTGGCTGTTTACAGAGGTGGCAAAGTCGGAGTTCCCCCACCGACGTGGAAAGTGAACCTGGGCTGATGCCTACTTGGGCCTAGAGGCAGGGGTAGCAGGTGCAGCGTGCGTCTTACCCCCTCTCCAGCCGACAGTTTTACGGGCCTCTGAAGTCCTGTTGGTGTATTCATCGGCCAGGGCTGCTTTTGCAGAGGCCCCCTTGGGCTATCGGTCACGGAGGTACTGCTGGAGGTCCTGCGGGCAGTTCCACAAGAACTGCTCTGTGGCGATAAACTCTTCAGCTGCTGGACGGTGGTGAGCTCCAATCCTGTGGTCCATTGATCAACCGCTCTCAGCAAGGCCCGCATGTGATCGGCCCAGCTCTGGGTAGAACCCCCTTGCAAACTCCGGAGATTTTTCCGGTATGTCTCAGGTGTCAAGTTGTACTGCCGGACCAGAGCCTGCTTGATGTCCTCATAGCTCAGGATGGTCTCGCTGGGCAGGTACCCGAAGATTTCAAGGGCTTTTTTCCCTGAGACGTGGTGTTAGGAATCGGACCCACTGGTCCTTTGGCAGCTGGTACTGATGGCAGGCCGTCTCAATCGCCAACAAGAAAGTGTCCAAGTCCCCGTCTTTGTCCAGTAGGGGGAAGTCCTCCGCCCGCAGTTTTGGACTCCGGATCTCTGGAGACTCACATCGGGCTGCTGAAGTTGGAGCTGGAGCACTTTCAGCTGATGGTCCTGCGTGCAATGTTCTGCAGCCTCTGCTTGATTGCGACGTTCTGCAGCCTCTGCTTGCTCGCGATGTTCTGCAGCCTCTGCTTGCTCGTAACGCTCTGCAACTGCCATGAGGATCTCGTAGGAAGCCTGGTCTCCGACCTGGAGACAGTCTAGGGCAAAGTGCCTGACTGGGGGGATGGGCAGGTGGAGTGAGGCCCACCGCTGGCCTCACCGCCAGCAACTGGCTGCTTGGGGAGCTTTGGCTGTGCTACCCCTTGCCTTGAAAAAAGTCGCCTTCCACCTCCTCTCGGCCCCCTATCTGGACTGCGTCCTCCCTGCCACAATTCATAGCCTAGCCCATCTCCTTAGCTTTGCTGCTTGTAAAACTGGGCATCATTGCCACGGATGGTCACTGACACAGCCTGCAACCTGATGCACACACACCTTATGGTGTTTGCACTCAGATTGTCTAGTGTTGAGTTGATCTCAAGACTCCAGCGGCAAAAGCTACTGCTGGTAGTCTTTAGTGCCTGGGAGTATGGGTCCCACACTCACACACACTAGTTTCTCAATCCCACTTTGCTGCCACCAATATGTGACGAATACCACCCCTCGTGCCCGCTTGACGTCACTTACGTCGAGCTCACGAGACGCAGTATGGTCACTGGTTACCAAAGCATGATGTTACGGCCTCCAGAGGAGCACGTAAGGTCAGCTTGGTACAGTTTTCACAGACACCTCCTGTCCACGCAAGCACAGAGAGGCAACAAGCTGAGAGCCTGGTCACTGCCACAGTGAAACAGCGCCTTCTCAGCCCGGGAAATCTGGCACCAGCTTCTCGTTTGATATAAGCCCGGTCCGCTAACGGGATTATATAGGGTGAGAAACCAACCCGGGGTAGCTTATAACTAGGCCGAAACACGGATGTGGGGATTCGTGATCGAGATACAAGACAGCACAAGATTAAATTATATATTTAATCGCCTTAAGGGCACACTAGATAATACACTATACACACAAGGAATATATACAGTGGTCTGAGGTTATAAATACAGGTGGTATGGTACAAACAGGGTTAAGCAGAACAAAAGTCAGTTTACCTAATGGATGAGTCCTTTTGGGTGGTGATGACTTCTTAGCTGTATTCACATGGAGGGCAGTGATGTCAGCAGGTTGCAGGTCCCTCTAAACACATGGCACGATGTGACCCTCCCTCAGAGAAAAGACGCACCCGCTTGCTGGCACAAGCATTTTAAAGGGTCCTTCCCACCCTGCTGATCCTGGCAGCACAGTGACCCACAAAATGTTTAGGGTTCATAGCTCCAGATCCGAAGGTCACAGGGAGATGGTTCTGGGACCAACAGACCCGCCTGGGTTCCGGCTACAAGTAGAGTCTAAGCATGGTATTGTTATTTAGTTTCTGTGTGGAGATATGTATAACTCCCTTCCCTGGCATCCCACCACCAAACCATGACCACGGCCTGTTCATCGTTGCCACAGGGACTCAAATATGTATCCGGTTTGTGCCAGTGATGGTCGGGCGATTTATAATTCCTTATGAACTGCCGACCCCAGAAATTGTGATCATTTCTATTGGACTGTGGAATGGACTAGACCTCCTGCAGAGAGGTCTTTCCTGTTCCATTAGCTGGGTTCCTGGCTGGCTGAATGGAAGTGTGAAAAGTTGTAAACACTGGTGGACTGCTAGAGGTCCTCGGCCATCTGCTGGCTTTGAAGCAGTGCCCCCCTGTGGAGCTCACTACCTCTGCTACCTTTCAGCTGATGGCTGGTGTGGGGACATGGCTGACAGTAAATATTAATCCATATTCCTCACATACAGTATGCACAGTATACTGTCCTCTGTAGTATATATATATATATATATATATACACATTGTATATTGTCCTCTGTAGTATATATATACTGTTCTCTGTAGTGTGTATATATATAGTTTACTATCTTCTGTAGTATATATATATACAATATACTGTCCTCTGTAGTATATATATATATATATATATATATACAAAAACACACACACAGTATACTGCCCTCTGTAGTATATATATATATATACAGTATACTGTCCTCTGTAGTATATATATACAGTATACTGTCCTCTGTAGTATATATATACAGTATACTGTCCTCTGTAGTATATATATATATATACAGTATACTGTCCTCTGTAGTATATATATACAGTATACTGTCTTAATTCAAAGAGTTTTCTTTATTTTCATGACTATGACAATTGTAGATTCGCACTGAAGGCATCAAAACTATGAATTAACACATGTGGAATTATATACATAACAAAAAGTGTGAAACAACTGAAAATATGTCATATTCTAGGTTCTTCACAGTAGCCACCTTTTGCTTTGATTACTGCTTTGCACACTCTTGGCATTCTCTTGATGAGCTTCAAGAGGTAGTCACCTGAAATGGTCTTCCACCAGTCTTGAAGGAGTTCCCAGAGATGCTTAGCACTTGTTGGCCCTTTTGCCTTCACTCTGCGGTCCAGCTCACCCCAAACCATCTCGATTGGGTTCAGGTCCGGTGACTGTGGAGGCCAGGTCATCTGGCGCAGCACCCCATCACTATCCTTCATGGTCAAATAGCCCTTACACAGCCTGGAGGTGTGTTTGAGGTCATTGTCCTGTTGAAAAATAAATGATGGTCCAACTAAACGCAAACCGGATGGAATAGCATGCCGCTGCAAGATGCTGTGGTAGCCATGCTGGTTCAGTATGCCTTCAATTTTAAATAAATCCCCAACAGTGTCACCAGCAAAGCCCCCCCACACCATCACACCTCCTCCTCCATGCTTCACGGTGGGAACCAGGCATGTAGAGTCCGTCCGTTCACCTTTGTAGCGCTTGATGGTTTTTGTGACTGCACTTGGGGACACTTTCAAAGTTTTCCCCATTTTTCGGACTGACTGACCTTAATTTCTTAAAGTAATGATGGCCACTCGTTTCTCTTTACTTAGCTGCTTTTTTCTTGCCATAATACAAATTCTAACAGTCTATTCAGTAGGACTATCAGCTGTGTATCCACCTGACTTCTCCACAACGCAACTGATGGTCCCAACCCCATTTATAAGGCAAGAAATCCCACTTATTACACCTGACAGGGCACACCTGTGACGTGAAGACCATTTCAGGTGACTACCTCTTGAAGCTCATCAAGAGAATGCCAAGAGTGTGCAAAGCAGTAATCAAAGCAAAAGGTGGCTACTTTGAAGAACCTAGAATATGACATATTTTCAGTTGTTTCACACTTGTTTGTTATGTATATAATTCCACATGTGATAATTCATAGTTTTGATGCCTTCAGTGCGAATCTACAATTTTCATAGTCATGAAAATAAAGAAAACTCTTTGAATGAGAAGAAGGTGTGTCCAAACTTTTGGTCTGTACTGTATATATATGTGGACTGTATGTATATGCACTATATGTACAGTCCTGATCAAAAGTTTAAGACCACTTGAAAAATGGCAAAAAATCCTATTTAGCCTGGCTGGATCTTAACAAGGTTCCAAGTAGAGCTTCAACATGCAACAAGAAGAGATGGGAGTGAGACAAAACATTTTTTGAGCATTCAATTTAATGAAAAGAACGAATAAACTGAAACAGGCAGTTTTTCAGCTGATCCATAGTTTAGGACCACATGCCTTTAAAAGGCCAAATCTGTGCAGAGATGTGGATTCCTTGTCATTTTCTGTCAGGTAGTCACACGTTGTGATGGCAAAGGCAAAAAAACTCTCCCTTTTTGAACGTGGTCGGGTTGTTAAACAGCATAAGCAGGGTCTCTCACCGCGCGCCATTGCTGCTGAGGTGGGACGCAGTAAGACAGTCATTTGGAATCTCTTAAATTCTTAAATGATCCTGAGGGTTATGGAACAAAAAAGTCAAGTGGAAGACCCAAAAATATTTCATCAGCGCTGAGTCGGAGGATCCAATTGGCTGTCCGTCAAGACACTGGACGATCCTCAACCCAAATTAAGGCCCTTACTGGTGCTGACTACAGCCCCATAACCATCAGACGGCATCTGAGACTGAAGGGCTTCAAAAACAAAAAACGTCTTCAAAGACCTCATCTCTTTGAACGCCACAGAACTGCTCGTTTGGACTTTGCAAGAGAGCACCAAACATGGGACATTCAAAGGTGGAAGAAAGTTTTATTCTCTGATGAGAAAAAATTTAACCTTGATGGTCCTGATGGTTTCCAACGTTACTGGCATTACAACCAGATCCCACCTCAGATGTTTTCTACGCGCCACAGTGGAGGGGGCGCCATAATGGTCTGGGGGGCTTTTTCCTTCAGTGGAACAATGGAGCTTCAGGAAGTGCAGGGGCGTCAAACGGCCGCTGGCTATGTCCAGATGTTGCAGAGAGCATTCCTCATGACTGAGGGCCCTCGTCTGTGTGGTAACGACTGGGTTTTTCAACAGGACAATGCTACGGTACACAATGCCCGCAGGACAAGGGACTTCTTCCAGGAGAATAACATCACTCTTTTGGCCCATCCTGCGTGTTTCCCTGATCTAAATCCAATTGAGAACCTTTGGGGATAGATGGCAAGGGAAGTTTACAAAAATGGACAACAGTTCCAGACAGTAGATGGCCTTCGTGCGGCCGTCTTCATCTCTTGGAGAAATGTTCCCACTCACCTCATGGAAACGCTTGCATCAAGCATGCCGAAATGAATTTTTGAAGTGATAAACAATAACGACGGAGCTACTCATTACTGAGTTTATGTTTGGAAGTTGGATTTCTGTTTTGGGGGGGTTTAGGTCTCTTTTGGAGGTGTGGTCCTAAACTTTTGATAAGCTGAAAAACAGCCTGTTTCAGTTTATTCGTTCTTTTCATTAAATTGAATGCTCAAAAAATGTTTTGTCTCACTTCTTCTTGTTGCATGTTGAAGCTCTACTTGGAACCTTGTTAAGATCCAGCCATGCTAAATAGGATTTTTTGCCATTTTTCAAGTGGTCTTAAACTTTTGATCAGGACTGTATGTATATGGGCTGTATATATGTATATGCACTATATATGGACTGTATGTATATAAACTGTATATATGTATATGCACTGTATGTATATGAACTGTATATATGTGTATGCACTGTATGTATATGAACTGTATATATGTGTATGCACTGTATATATGTAAATTAACTGTATATATGTGTATGCACTGTATATATGTAGTTGTTATTGAGGCGCCCCCCAGTTGCTAGTGAGGTGCTACCCCATTGTTGGTGAGGAGCCCTTCCCCCCAGGTGTTGGTGAAGAGTTCCCCGTTGTTGGTGGGGAGTCCCCCTGGTTGTTGGTGAAGAGACCCCTAGTTAGTTGCCAAGTTATTTGTAAGGAGACCCGAGTTGTTGGTGAGGAGACCCCGGGTGTTGGTGAGGAGACCCCCGGGTGTTGGTGAGGTGACCCCCGGGTGTTGGTGAGGAGACCCCTGGGTGTTGGTGAGGAGACCCCTGGGTGTTTGTGAGGAGTCCCCCCAGTTGTTCTGTATGTACTGTAGGTGTATGGACTGTATGTATGTATATGCACTATACATATTGTGGGGTTTCACTCTAGTAGATAGGGTAACCAGGCTCAGTACAATGGAAAAATACAAGTTACTAACTCAAAACGTCAGTGTTTATTCACACTTGAGGCAATTGCACAAAACAGCATTTTCTTTGCAGTCTTGGTGTTAATTCACACACTATGGAAAGTTAATTTAACACAAGTCACCTTGCTGGCAGTTCTGCCTCCAGTGGTCCACAGCAGGTTTTAGGGCTCTGTTTTCCCAGCTTGCGGCTCTCAGCCCTCCAGCACGGCTCAAAGCATCAGATCCTCAAAAACAGAGACATCTCTGCTGAGCCCAGCTGCCTATTTAAGGATAGCCAGGTGCTGCCAAAACCCAGACCCACACTTAAACTCCGGTCCGGTATTTGACTTCACCTGGCTGAAAACCAGCCCAGCCGCACATGCTGGGAGGAAAATACCTGCCTTGCCAGACACAACCCCTCACTGTGTCACATACCCCCCCCCCCCTTTGTTAAACCCTGAGGGAGTGGACACACGCCAGACAATGCACCCGGGACAGAGCATCCGCGTTTTCCTGCAACCGGCCTGCTCTGTGTTCTACCGAGAAAAGTTCTTTAGAAACAAAAACCATCGGGTGACCCGGGTGGAACTTTCTCCCCAACAAATAGTAGCGGAGAGACTAGAGTGCCCACTTGATAGAAAGGCACTCTCTCTCCACTAAACTGTACCGGGTCTCGGCCTGGGTGAGCTTAAAGCTGAGGAAGACAACGGGATGCTCCTCCCTGTTGACTTCCTCAGACAGTACAGCACCGAGGCCTACTATGGAGGCATCCGTTTGTACCACAAACTCCCTCTTGAAGTCGGGTGTCACCAAAACCTGTGACCCACACAGGGCCGACTTCAAAGCGGCAAAAGCCTCTTCCGCCCGTTCATCCCAGCGAACCATCACTGACTTGTGAGCCCTGTCAATGGCGCGGCTAGAGTAGGAAAGTGGGGAACAAACCACTTTACTTGCCTAGTGGTGACAGGTCGGGGACAATTTCGTATCGCCTCTATTTTGTTCACTTGGGGTTTGATGACTCTGCATCCAATGACAGACCCCAGGTACTTAGTCTCTTTTAACCCTATCACACATTTTTTTGGGTTAGCGGTCAGGCCAGCTTTCCGAAGGGAGTCCACTATGGCCTGTACTTTGGGCAGGTGACTTTTCCAGTTGGTACTGTGGATGACAATATCGTCCAGGGAAGGCGAAGTGTACCGACGATGTGGATGAAGCACAATGTCCATTATTCGCTGAAAAGTGGCGGGGGCTCCATATAGACCAAAGGGTGAGACCTTATACTGATATAGCCACTCAGGCGTGATGAAGGCAGTTTTCTCTTTGGCAGCCTCCGTTAAGGGCACCTGACACCCTTTCGTGAGGTCCAAAACAAAATACCGGGCTTGTCCTAACTTCCCGATAAGCGCATCCACCCAGGGCATGGGATATGCATAGAATTTGGAAACCTTGTTAAGTTTTCGACAGTCATTACAAAACCGCA
The DNA here is from genome assembly GCF_014858855.1 of Bufo gargarizans. Lineage (NCBI taxonomy): Eukaryota > Metazoa > Chordata > Amphibia > Anura > Bufonidae > Bufo > Bufo gargarizans. Next base: position 378,822,167 of record NC_058081.1, on the reverse strand, counting down.
ACATCCCGTCCGGCTTGGGTATCAATACTATAGGATTGGCCCACTCACTTTTAGACTCCTTGATGACGTCTTGCTGCAATATTAGCTGCACCTCCTCCGATATGGCTTGTCGCCAAGCCTCGGGTACCCGGTATGGTTTTAACCAGACTTTTGCCCGAGGCTCAGTGACAATGTCATGCTGGATTATGGAAGTGCGTCCAGGGAGGTCCGAGAACACATCTGTGTTCCTGCTGACGAACTCCCTGGCCTCCTGAGCCTGTTTAGAGGAGAGGCTGTCAGCAATTCTCACTGTGGTAGCCGCCTTTCTTGCATCAGACAGAGGGGCCGGTACCTCTTCTCCTAGAAAACCCGGCCGCGGGTTGTCTTGAGTGCAGGTCTCCCTATCTTTCTTCGGTTTGAATAAATTCACATAGTAAACCTGCTCCGGCTTTTGCCGCCCCGGCTGGTGTATCTTGTAGTTTACATCTCCAATTTTCTTGAGTACCTTGTTGGGCCCCTGCCACCTAACCAGGAACTTACTGTCCACAGTCGGCACCAGAACCAAAACCCAATCACCCGGGTTTAAGATCCGGACCTGAACCTGCCGATTATAGACACTACTCTGGGCTTGCTGAGCTGCCTCCATATGCTCCCTAACAAGAGGCAAAACTGTCTCTATCCGATCTTGCATCTGGGTATTGTGCTCAATGACACTTTTGTGCGGTGTGGGTTGTTGTTCCCACCCCTATTTGGCCACGTCCAAGAGACCGCGAGGGTGTCTACCATATAGCAGTTCGAAGGGCGAGAACCCAGTAGAGGCCTGGGGTACCTCTCTCACTGTGAACATGAGATAGGGCAGAAGGAGGTCCCAGTCCTTCCCATCTTTAGACACTACCTTTTTGAACATATTTTTTTAATGTTTGGTTAAACTGTTCTACCAGACCGTACATTTGCGGATGTTAAACGAACGTCCGTAGCTGTTTTATGTGCAGCAACTTACAGAGTTCCCTCATCACCTTGGATATAAAAGGGGTCCCTTGGTCGGTCAGAACCTCTTTAGGTAGTCCTACTCGGGAAAACATCTCCATTAACTCCTTAGCTATGAGTTTGGCTGAGGTATGTCGCAGTAGCACCGCCTCTGGGTACCGAGTGGCGTAGTCTAGGATGACTAAGACATGTTAATGCCCTCTGGCGGACTTCGGTACTGGGCCTATGAGGTCCATAGCTATTCGGTCAAACGGTACTTCCATAATCGGGAGAGGTACTAGGGGACTACGGAAATGAGGCTGGGGCTAGTTATCTGGCAAGTCGGGCAAGACTTACAAAACTCTTCCACTTCTTTGAATATGCTGGGCCAGTAAAACCACTGTAGAATACGATCCTGAGTTTTCTGCAGCCCCAGGTGACCCCCGAGAACGTGTTGGTGGGCTAGATTTAACACAATCTTGTGATAAGCCATTAGGACCACCAATTGTTCAATAGGTTCACCCCGTAGTTGGTTTACCCGATAAAACATATCCTGATGAACCACAAAATGGGGAAACACTGACTCTGCCCCAGGTTGTTGTGGTTCACTATCTACTATTAACACATTTTCCCAGGCGCGGGATAGGGTTGGGTCCCGACGTTGGGCGGTACCAAAATTATCCCTGGAGACAATAAGGTCTGCCAATTCAGGACTCGGCGGGAAGTCCTCCACGTCTCCCACCATCACACTTAGCGCGGTTGTCTCTCCCTCTTCCACCGAAGTGGCAGTCACCCCTACTGCTGGCCCTTCGGTCGGGTTACCCCTGTCTTATGGGTATCAGTCACTCTCGAGGCAGGCCACAGTGCCGGGAAGCCTGGGAAGTCTCTCACTATTATAAGTTCGTAGTGTAGATTTGGGGAAACTGCCACTTCGTGAGTCCATCTGCCAGCCTCTGTGGTTAGAGACACCAGGGTGGTGGGATAGTATTTTAAGTCTCCATGGATGCACATGACCCCGACTTTCCAGCCAGTATACTCTGCTGACCGTACCAGGGGAGCTCTTACTGTGGACATCAGACTCCCTGAGTCCAGCAGAGCCTCCGCTGGAATGTCTCCTACCTCCACCTGGCACAGGTGGTTTAGAGTTTTTGGGGTACCTGTTGCACACAGCTTCCTGGCATATAGCGACTGACGGTAGCCATAGTTAGTATCCATGGGCTCAACCTGATGGGGACATTCAGCTCTTACATGCCCCGGCTCCTGACACCGCCAGCAGACTATCGGAGCCAGGTCCGTAGAGGTTACACCCCAAGTGGGTTTGGTTGGTACAAGTCGCCGAGTCTGGGATGGAGATTTACAGGGGTTGACTGCCCCCTCCCAAAAGAACCCCCTGTAATAGTCTTAGTAGCCTCGTAGTGCTCCACCAGGTCCACTATTTCTAGGGTGTTGCCAGGAGACACCTGGCCGATCCAGTGCTGGAGAGGGGGTGGTAGAGCCCTCCAGAACATATCAGCCAATAGTCTATCCAGCATAGCCGTGGGACGCAACACATCAGGCTGTAGACACTTTTGCAAGAGGTGGAATAAGTCATAATACTGGGGTCTCGCAGGCTCTGCCGGCTTAAACACCCACTGATGTACCCGATGGGCCTGGACCAACACATTCACCCCCAGTCTTGCCAAAATTTCACCCTTTACTTGTTGGTAGTAGGCCGCTTGATCGTCCGGCAAGTCGAAATACATCCGCTGGGAATCGGATGCCAGGAATGGAGCGACAACCTCAGCCCACTAGTCACGGGGTAGCTTCTCCCTTGTGGCCACTTTCTCGTACATCGCCAAGTAGGTTTCAATGTTGTCTGCGGGGGTCATCTTAGGAATCGCATCACAGACTGCTTTCCGGGCATTGTGGACGCTCGGGGTTGCTCCTACTGTCTGCAAAGCCATCACATGTTGTAGCAGCAACTGGTTAGTCTCCTGCTGCTGCTCATTACCCTCGCGTTGGTGCAGGTTTGTCTCTCGCTGCTGCAGATTAGCCTCCATGAGGGCCTTCACAACAGCCTCCATTTTGTCGTGGGGCACAGGTTGAAATACAGCTGGTTTAATGTACGATATACAACCGTGCCTGAAAGATGCAGAAACCAAAAATATCAGCGGTCACGCCAACCTCACTTGCACGCATCCTCCTCCAATTGTGGGGTTTTGTTCTGGTAGATAGTGTAAGCGGGCACAGTATAGAGGCAAAATACAAGTTCTTAACTCAAAACGTCAGTGTTTATTCACAATTGCACAGAACAGCACGTTACTTTGCAGTCTTGGTGTTAATTCACACACAATGGAAAGTTCATATAACACAAGTCACCTTGCTGGCAGTTCTGCCTCCAGTGGTCCACAGCAGGCTTTAGGGGTCCTGTTTCCCCAGCGTGCGGCTCCCAGCCCTCCAGCACGGCACAAAGCTTTAGAGCCCAAAAACAGAGACATCTCTTCTGAGCCCAGCTGCCTATTTAAGGACAGCCAGGTGCTGCCAAAACCCAGACCGGCACTTAAACTCTCGTTCGGTATTTGACCTCACCTGGCTGGAAACTAGTCCAGCCGCACATGCTGGGAGGAAAATACCTGTCCTGCCAGACACAACCCCTCACTGTGTCACACTATGTATATGTACTGTATATATGTACAGTACAGACCAGAAGTTTGGACACACCTTCTCATTCAAAGAGTTTTCTTTATTTTCATGACTATGTAGATTCACACTGAAGGCATCAAAACTATGAATTATCACATGTGGAATTATATACATAACAAAAAAGTGTGAAACAACTGAAAATATGTCATATTCTAGGTTCTTCAAAGTAGCCACCTTTTGCTTTGATTACTGCTTCGCACACTCTTGGCATTCTCTTGATGAGCTTCAAGAGGTAGTCACCTGAAATGGTCTTCCAACAGTCTTGAAGGAGTTCACAGAGATGCTTAGCACTTGTCGGCCCTTTTGCCTTCACTCTGCGGTCCAGCTCACCCCAAACCATCTCGATTGGGTTCAGGTCTGGTGACTGTGGAGGCCAGGTCATCTGGCGCAGCACCCCATCACTATCCTTCATGGTCAAATAGCCCTTACACAGCCTGGAGGTGTGTTTGGGGTCATTGTCCTGTTGAAAAATAAATGATGGTCCAACTAAACGCAAACCGGATGGAATAGCATGCCGCTGCAAGATGCTGTGGTAGCCATGCTGGTTCAGTATGCCTTCAATTTTGAATAAATCCCGAACAGTGTCACCAGCAAAGCCCCCCCACACCATCACACCTCCTCCGGTGGGAACCAGGCATGTAGAGCCCATCCGTTCACCTTTTCTGCGTCGCACAAAGACACGGTGGTTGGAACCAAAGATCTCATATTTGGACTCATCAGACCAAAGCACAGATTTCCACTGGTCTAATGTCCATTCCTTGTGTTCTTTAGCCCAAACAAGTCTCTTCTGCTTGTTGCCTGTCCTTAGCAGTGGTTTCCTAGCAGATCTTCTACCATGAAGGCCTGATTCACACAGTCTCCTCTTACCAGTTGTTCTAGAGATGTGTCTGCTGCTAGAACTCTGGGTGGCATTGACCTGGTCTCTAATCTGAGCTGCTGTTAACCTGCGATTTCTGAGGCTGGTGACTCGGATGAACTTCTCCTCCGCAGCAGAGGTGACTCTTGGTCTTCCTTTCCTGGGGTGGTCCGCATGTGAGCCAGTTTCTTTGTAGCGCTTGATGGTTTTTGTGACTGCACTTGGGACAGTTTTCCCAATTTTTCGGACTGACCTTAATTTCTTAAAGTAATGATGGCCACTCGTTTTTCTTTACTTGGCTGCTTTTTTCTTGCCATAATACAAATTCTAACAGTCTATTCAGTAGGACTATCAGCTGTGTGTCCACCTGACTTCTCCACAACGCAACTGATGGTCCCAACCCCATTTATAAGGCAAGAAATCCCACTTATTAAACCTGACAGGGCACACCTGTGAAGGGAAGACCATTTCAGGTGACTACCTCTAGAAGCTCATCAAGAGAATGCCAAGAGTGTGCAAAGCAGTAATCAAAGCAAAAGGTGGCTACTGTGAAGAACCTAGAATATGACATATTTTCAGCTGTGTCACACTTGTTTGTTATGTATATAATTCCACATGTGATAATTCATAGTTTTGATGCCTTCAGTGTGAACCTACAATTGTCATAGTCATAAAAATAAAGAAACTCTTTGAATGAGAAGGTGTGTCCAAACTTTTGGTCTGTACTGTATGTATATAGACTGTATATTTGTGTATGGACTGTATATATGTATGTGAACTGTATATATGTATATGCACTGTATATACAGTGCCTTGCAAAAGTAGCAGTGTGTTTGGGGCCATTGTCCTGCTGGAAGGTGAGTCTCCGTCCTAGCCTCAGACCACGCACAGAGTGGTGCAGGTCCTGCTGAAGGATATCCCTGTATTTAGCACCATCCATCTTTCCCTCCACTCTGACCAGTTTCTCAGTCCCATCCCCCAGTATGCTGCCACCACCAGGTCTCACTGTGGGGATGGTGCTCTTTGGGTGATGTGATGTGATGGGTTTGCTCCAGACATATCGTTTTCTTTGATAGCCGACAAGTTCGATTTTGGTATCCTCAGACCCCAGCCCCTTTCTCCTACATTTTGGGAGTCTCCCACATGCCTTTTCACTTATTGTTTTTTGCTGAAAGTAATGGCTTCTTCTGGCTGCTCTGCCATAAAGCCCAACTCTATGGAGCGTACGGCTTATTGTCGTCCTCTGTACAGATCCTCCAGTCTCTGCTGTGGAACTCTGCAGCTCCTCCAGGGTTACCTTATGTCTCTGTGCTGCCTCTCTGATTAATGCCCTCCTTGCCCGCTCCGTCAGTTTTGGTGGGCGGCCGTCTCTTGTCCCATGTTCTTTCCATTTGGTTATGATAGATTTGATGGTGCTCCTGGGGATCATCAAAGATTTGGATATTATTTATAACCTAACCCTGACTTGTACTTCTCAACAACATTGTCCCTTACTTGTTTGGAGAGCTCCTCGGTCTTCATGGCAGAGTTTGGTTAGTGATGCCTCTTGCTTAGGTGTTGCAGCCTCTGGTGTGTGTATGTAATGACAGATCATGTGACACTTAGACTGCACACAGGTGACATCATCTCACTAATCATGTGATAAATGGTTGCACCAGAGCTTTTTATGGGCTTCCTAACAAACGGGGTGAATACATACGCACAGGACAATTTTCTATTTCTAAACAATATTTTTATTTAGATATTTTTCCCATTTCACTTCACCGACTTAGACCATTGTGTTCTGACCCTTCACATACAATTCAGATTAACAAAACACTAAACAGAAGGCTGTAATGTAACAAAATACGAGAAAAGTCAAGGGGGTGAATACTTTTTCAAGGCACTGTATGTATATGTACTATATGTATGTATATGGACTGTATATATGTACAGTATATAGACTGCGTATATGTGTATGGACTGTATATGGTGTTGTATATATGTTGTTGGTGAGGAGCCCCACAGTTCCCCAGTTATTGGTGAGGACCCCTCCGCGTGTTATTGAGGAGTCCCCCCGGTTGTTGGTGAGGACTCCTCCCGGTTGTTGGTGACGAGCCCCCCGGGTGTTAGTGACGAGCCCCCCGGGTGTTGGTGATGAGCCCCCCGGGTGTTAGTGACGAGCCCCCCGGGTGTTGGTGATGAGCCCCCCGGGTGTTAGTGACGAGCCCCCTGGGTGTTGGTGACGAGCCCCCCGGGTCTCAGTGATGAGCCCCCCGGGTGTTGGTGACGAGCCCCCCGGGTGTTGGTGACGAGCCCCCCAGGTGTTGGTGACTGGATAATGTATAGGAGGTCAGCACTATGTGGCAGTATTATGTGTATGCTGTATGAGGGGTATCACTGGATAATGTATAGGAGGTCAGCACTATGTGGCAGTATTATGTGTATGCTGTATGAGGGGTATCACTGGATAATGTATAGGAGGTCAGCACTATGTGGCAGTATTATGTGTATGCTGTATGAGGGGTATCACTGGATAATGTATAGGAGGTCAGCACTATGTGGCAGTATTATGTGTATGCTGTATGAGGGGTATCACTGGATAATGTATAGGAGGTCAGCACTATGTGGCAGTATTATGTGTATGCTGTATGAGGGGTATCACTGGATAATGTATAGGAGGTCAGCACTATGTGGCAGTATTATGTGTATGCTGTATGAGGGGTATCACTGGATAATGTATAGGAGGTCAGCACTATGTGGCAGTATTATGTGTATGCTGTATGAGGGGTATCACTGGATAGAGTATAGGAGGTCAGCACTATGTGGCAGTATTATATGTATGCTGTATGAGGGGTATCACTGGATAATGTATAGGAGGTCAGCACTATGTGGCAGTATTATGTGTATGCTGTATGAGGGGTATCACTGGATAATGTATAGGAGGTCAGCACTATGTGGCAGTATTATGTGTATGCTGTATGAGGGGTATCACTGGATAATGTATAGGAGGTCAGCACTATGTGGCAGTATTATGTGTATGCTGTATGAGGGGTATCACTGGATAATGTATAGGAGGTCAGCACTATGTGGCAGTATTATCTGGGCAGAATATTACTTGGCGTTGTGTTGTCTCTCTTGATGGCGGCACTATCCGCCCACACCATCAGGCATATGGACCCAGATGTGACTGAGATGCGGGTCATCCTCTGACACCCTGGAGCCGGTCCGGTTCTGGTGTTGGTTGTCAGCGGGTGTCAGTTTATAGCCTCGTGTAACATTCATGAGGTCAGTGCCTCTCCCCTGACAACTCTACAAAGTGTCAGCCGCTGACTCTAGGGTAATAGTTCTACAAAATCATTAGGGGGCGCCACAACAAAAGTGACACCTGTGTGACCCCGATAGGTACACGACAACCACCTGCTATTACTACTGCTGACAACCAGCCTGTATGTCGTCTGAGAGGTTGTCACAGCCCTGTTACCAGTTTACAGATTATACAGCCGCATTCTTCAGACAGTGATTGGGGGTGAGTGTAGCGTGGTGTGTACAGATGGGGGTGAGTGCAGCGTGGTGTGTACAGATGGGGGTGAGTGCAGCGTGGTGTGTACAGATGGGGGTGAGTGCAGCGTGGTAGGTACAGATAGGGGGTGAGAGCAGCGTGGTGTGTACAGATGGGGGGTGAGTGCAGCGTGGTGTGTACAGATGGGGGGTGAGTGCAGCGTGGTGTGTACAGATGGGGGGTGAGTGCAGCGTGGTGTGTACAGATGGGGGTGAGTGCAGCATGGTGTGTGCAGATGGGGGGTGAGTGCAGCGTGGTGTGTACAGATGGGGGGTGAGTGCAGCGTGGTGTGTACAGATGGGGGTGAGTGCAGCGTGGTGTGTACAGATGGGGGTGAGTGCAGCGTGGTGTGTACAGATGGGGGTGAGTGCAGCGTGGTGTGTACAGATGGGGGTGAGTGCAGCGTGGTGTGTACAGATGGGGGTGAGTGCAGCGTGGTGTGTACAGATGGGGGGTGAGTGCAGCGTGGTGTGTGCAGATGGGGGGTGAGTGCAGCGTGGTGTGTACAGATGGGGGGTGAGTGCAGCGTGGTGTGTACAGATGGGGGGTGAGTGCAGCGTGGTGTGTACAGATGGGGGGTAAGTGCAGCGTGGTAGGTACAGATAGGGGGTGAGAGCAGCGTGGTGTGTACAGATGGGGGGTGAGTGCAGCGTGGTGTGTACAGATGGGGGGTGAGTGCAGCGTGGTGTGTACAGATGGGGGTGAGTGCAGCGTGGTGTGTACAGATGGGGGGTGAGTGCAGCGTGGTGTGTACAGATGGGGGGTGAGTGCAGCGTGGTGTGTACAGATGGGGGGTAAGTGCAGCGTGGTAGGTACAGATAGGGGTATCACTGGATAGAGTATAGGAGGTCAGCACTATGTGGCAGTATTATATGTATGCTGTATGAGGGGTATCACTGGATAATGTATAGGAGGTCAGCACTATGTGGCAGTATTATGTGTATGCTGTATGAGGGGTATCACTGGATAATGTATAGGAGGTCAGCACTATGTGGCAGTATTATGTGTATGCTGTATGAGGGGTATCACTGGATAATGTATAGGAGGTCAGCACTATGTGGCAGTATTATGTGTATGCTGTATGAGGGGTATCACTGGATAATGTATAGGAGGTCAGCACTATGTGGCAGTATTATCTGGGCAGAATATTACTTGGCGTTGTGTTGTCTCTCTTGATGGCGGCACTATCCGCCCACACCATCAGGCATATGGACCCAGATGTGACTGAGATGCGGGTCATCCTCTGACACCCTGGAGCCGGTCCGGTTCTGGTGTTGGTTGTCAGCGGGTGTCAGTTTATAGCCTCGTGTAACATTCATGAGGTCAGTGCCTCTCCCCTGACAACTCTACAAAGTGTCAGCCGCTGACTCTAGGGTAATAGTTCTACAAAATCATTAGGGGGCGCCACAACAAAAGTGACACCTGTGTGACCCCGATAGGTACACGACAACCACCTGCTATTACTACTGCTGACAACCAGCCTGTATGTCGTCTGAGAGGTTGTCACAGCCCTGTTACCAGTTTACAGATTATACAGCCGCATTCTTCAGACAGTGATTGGGGGTGAGTGTAGCGTGGTGTGTACAGATGGGGGGTGAGTGCAGCGTGGTGTGTACAGATGGGGGTGAGTGCAGCGTGGTGTGTACAGATGGGGGTGAGTGCAGCGTGGTAGGTACAGATAGGGGGTGAGAGCAGCGTGGTGTGTACAGATGGGGGGTGAGTGCAGCGTGGTGTGTACAGATGGGGGGTGAGTGCAGCGTGGTGTGTACAGATGGGGGGTGAGTGCAGCGTGGTGTGTACAGATGGGGGTGAGTGCAGCATGGTGTGTGCAGATGGGGGGTGAGTGCAGCGTGGTGTGTACAGATGGGGGGTGAGTGCAGCGTGGTGTGTACAGATGGGGGGTGAGTGCAGCGTGGTGTGTACAGATGGGGGGTAAGTGCAGCGTGGTAGGTACAGATAGGGGGTGAGAGCAGCGTGGTGTGTACAGATGGGGGGTGAGTGCAGCGTGGTGTGTACAGATGGGGGGTGAGTGCAGCGTGGTGTGTACAGATGGGGGTGAGTGCAGCGTGGTGTGTACAGATGGGGGGTGAGTGCAGCGTGGTGTGTACAGATGGGGGGTGAGTGCAGCGTGGTGTGTACAGATGGGGGGTGAGAGCAGCGTGGTGTGTACAGATGGGGGGTGAGTGCAGCGTGGTGTGTACAGATGGGGGGTGAGTGCAGCGTGGTGTGTACAGATGGGGGTGAGTGCAGCGTGGTGTGTACAGATGGGGGGTGAGTGCAGCGTGGTGTGTACAGATGGGGGTGAGTGCAGCGTGGTGTGTACAGATGGGGGGTGAGTGCAGCGTGGTGTGTACAGATGGGGGGTGAGTGCAGCGTGGTAGGTACAGATAGGGGGTGAGTGCAGCGTGGTGTGTACAGATGGGGGGTGAGTGCAGCGTGGTGTGTACAGATGGGGGGTGAGTGCAGCGTGGTGTGTACAGATGGGGGGTGAGTGCAGCGTGGTGTGTACAGATGGGGGGTAAGTGCAGCGTGGTAGGTACAGATAGGGGGTGAGAGCAGCGTGGTGTGTACAGATGGGGGGTGAGTGCAGCGTGGTGTGTACAGATGGGGGGTGAGTGCAGCGTGGTGTGTACAGATGGGGGGTAAGTGCAGCGTGGTAGGTACAGATAGGGGGTGAGAGCAGCGTGGTAGGTACAGATGGGGGGTGAGTGCAGCGTGGTGTGTACAGATGGGGGGTGAGTGCAGCGTGGTGTGTACAGATGGGGGTGAGTGCAGCATGGTGTGTACAGATGGGGGGTGAGTGCAGCGTGGTAGGTACAGATAGGGGGTGAGTGCAGCGTGGTGTGTACAGATGGGGGGTGAGTGCAGCGTGGTGTGTACAGATGGGGGGTGAGTGCAGCGTGGTGTGTACAGATGGGGGTGAGTGCAGCATGGTGTGTACAGATGGGGGGTGAGTGCTGCGTGGTGTGTACAGATGGGGGGTGAGTGCTGCGTGGTGTGTACAGATGGGGGGTGAGTGCAGCGTGGTGTGTACAGATGGGGGGTGAGTGCAGCGTGGTGTGTACAGATGGGGGGTGAGTGCAGCGTGGTGTGTACAGATGGGGGTGAGTGCAGCGTGGTGTGTACAGATGGGGGGTGAGTGCAGCGTGGTAGGTACAGATAGGGGGTGAGTGCAGCGTGGTGTGTACAGATGGGGGGTGAGTGCAGCGTGGTGTGTACAGATGGGGGGTGAGTGCAGCGTGGTGTGTACAGATGGGGGGTGAGTGCAGCGTGGTGTGTACAGATGGGGGGTAAGTGCAGCGTGGTAGGTACAGATAGGGGGTGAGAGCAGCGTGGTGTGTACAGATGGGGGGTGAGTGCAGCGTGGTGTGTACAGATGGGGGGTGAGTGCAGCGTGGTGTGTACAGATGGGGGGTGAGTGCAGCGTGGTGTGTACAGATGGGGGTGAGTGCAGCGTGGTAGGTACAGATGGGGGGTGAGTACAGCGTGGTGTGTACAGATGGGGGGTGAGTGCAGCGTGGTGTGTACAGATGGGGGGTGAGTGCAGCGTGGTGTGTACAGATGGGGGTGAGTGCAGCGTGGTGTGTACAGATGGGGGGTGAGTGCAGCGTGGTAGGTACAGATAGGGGGTGAGAGCAGCGTGGTGTGTACAGATGGGGGGTGAGTGCAGCGTGGTGTGTACAGATGGGGGGGTGAGTGCAGCGTGGTGTGTACAGATGGGGGTGAGTGCAGCGTGGTGTGTACAGATGGGGGGTGAGTGCAGCGTGGTAGGTACAGATAGGGGGTGAGAGCAGCGTGGTAGGTACAGATAGGGGGTGAGAGCGGCGTGGTAGGTACAGATGGGGGGTGAGTGCAGCGTGGTGTGTACAGTTGGAGGGGTGAGTGCAGCGTGGTGTGTACAGATGGGGGTGAGTGCAGCGTGGTGTGTACAGATGGGGGTGAGTGCAGCGTGGTAGGTACAGATAGGGGGTGAGAGCAGCGTGGTGTGTACAGATGGGGGGTGAGTGTAGCGTGGTAGGTACAGATAGGGGGTGAGAGCAGCGTGGTAGGTACAGATAGGGGGTGAGAGCGGCGTGGTAGGTACAGATGGGGGGTGAGTGCAGCGTGGTGTGTACAGATGGAGGGGTGAGTGCAGCGTGGTGTGTACAGATGGGGGTGAGTGCAGCGTGGTGTGTACAGATGGGGGTGAGTGCAGCGTGGTAGGTACAGATAGGGGGTGAGAGCAGCGTGGTGTGTACAGATGGGGGGTGAGTGTAGCGTGGTAGGTACAGATGGGGGGTGAGTACAGCGTGGTGTGTACAGATGGGGGTGAGTGCAGCGTGGTGTGTACAGATGGGGGTGAGTGCAGCGTGGTAGGTACAGATAGGGGGTGAGTGCAGCGTGGTGTGTACAGATGGGGGGTGAGTGCAGCGTGGTAGGTACAGATAGGGGGTGAGAGCAGCGTGGTGTGTACAGATGGGGGGTGAGTGTAGCGTGGTAGGTACAGATGGGGGGTGAGTACAGCGTGGTGTGTACAGATGGGGGGTGAGTGCAGCGTGGTAGGTACAGATGGGGGGTGAGTGCAGCGTGGTGTGTACAGATGGGGGTGAGTGCAGAGTGGTGGGTACGGTCGGGGGGTGAGTGCAGTGTGGCGGGTACGGTCGGGGGGTGAGTGCAGCGTGGCGGGTACGGTCGGGGGGTGAGTGCAGTGTGGTTGGTACAGTCGGGGGGTGAGTGCAGCGTGGTGGGTACGGTCAGGGGGGTGAGTGCAGTGTGGTGGGTACGGTTGGGGGGGTGAGTGCAGTGTGGTTGGTACAGTTGGGGGGTGAGTGCAGTGTGGTGGGTACAGTCGGGGGGTGAGTGCAGTGTGGTTGGTACAGTTGGGGGGTGAGTGCAGTGTGGTTGGTACAGTCGGGGGGTGAGTGCAGTGTGGTGGTACTGTTGGGGGGTGAGTGCAGTGTGGTTTGTACAGTCGGGGGGTGAGTGCAGTGTGGTTGGTACAGTTGGGGGGTGAGTGCATTGTGGTTTGTACAGTCGGGGGGTGAGTGCAGTGTGGTTGGTACAGTCGGGGGGGGGGGGTGAGTGCAGCGTGGTGGGTATGGTCCGGGGGGGGTCTCCAGTGGGAGACGCTGGTCCTGTCCCCCTAGATGTCCACCACGTTTCAGCGCTCTCTAGGAGGGAGCTGTAGTTATATTGTTTCTGAGCTGTTCATGAATACAATTCCAGAATCGCAGAGAAACTGACACAGTAGCAGAGTAGTGGATGAGAGGGCTGGGATGGACAGATGTAAGACTGCGCAGATTTGCTGACAACTCCTCATGCCACTATGTTGGTTGTCAGCGTCTGTCTCCCATCAGTATCACCATATGACTGGTGGCCCCCGAGGATGATGGGGCCGGTTCAGCTGGAGGGAGAATTAGGAAGGGGGTGAGGGCTTAATTCTCCTCATTCTCAGGATCAGTGGGGATCCCACATGTCACATCAGGTGGGCTTCACACCAGTAGTACTGGGAGCACTGAGTGCAGCTCGTTCCCTGAAGGGTAAATCCTGCCGTGTGCGATTATACGGGGTCGCCAGCGGCGGGGCGTTCCAGGCTGCAGAGGGTTAAGTTGATTCGCACCTTCCCCTGGTTCTCACGGATGACTTGTTCTCTCACATTACTCTGACGCCTTCACAGATATATATATATACCCCTCCGCTGTCAGCTGACACGCCGTGACTGGCGGAGAGAAGGCCTATCAAGACGTGATCACATGACCAGGTAACACACGTGTCTCATGTTACACGCCATGGTCTTCCTCAAGCACACGACTCCTCTTCCTGTGTTCTTCCTGTCCATCGTTCATGCACTGGTAGCAGAGGTATTGGCCATGGCCGCGTCCTAGACTGCCCCTTCTTTGGCCGCGAGGCGCCTCTTTTTTTGGCCTCACGTCCGGCCGTTTTTTACTTTTTGCTCTTTTTCTATTTGCTCTTTGGGCAGGAAGGATTTTGATTCTTTTCCTCGATTTTTCTTGCCGTCTTTGGATTTTCCTTCCTTATTCATCCTCCATTTTTTTCTGCCCATTTTCGGGGTTCATTTAGTTTTTAGTTCACTGTAATTTCTCTTGCGATGGGAGAGAGAGGGGATTCATCACTTTTTCTTTCTTTTTTTTTCATACTTTTTTTGTCATTTGTGATCAGAAATCTTAAGATTGTTTTATTTTACTGATCCCGAGTACGATCCGCCACATGAGTGGTAACATACAGCCGGTGGTCCTGAAGATAGCCGTCCTCCTCCTCCGAGTGTCACCGCCAGGCCTCGGGTGATGGCGCCCACAGGCCCAGCTTCTATCCTGGAATCTGGACATAAAATGACTAACTGTAGGAAGGTGAAGAACAAGGTCACCACATGACGGCAGTATTCACTGGATCAGTTGGAGGGGGTGACGGGGGGACAGGAGCGGTATGGAGGTCAGCACATGACGGCAGTATCAACTAGATCAGTGGGAGGGGGTGACGGGGAGGACAGGAGTGATATGGAGGTCAGCACATGACGGCAGTATTCACTGGATCAGTGGCAGGGGCTACAGGGGGGACAGGAGCGGTATGGAGGTCACCACATGACGGCAGTATTCACTGGATCAGTGGGAGGGGGTGACGGGGAGGACAGGAGCTGTATGGAGGTCAGCACATGACGGCAGTATTCACTGGATCAGTGGCAGGGGGGGATGGGGAGGACAGGAGTGATATGGAGGTCAGCACATGACGGCAGTATTCACTGGATCAGTGGCAGGGGGTGACGGGGAGGACAGGAGTGATATGGAGGTCAGCACATGACGGCAGTATTCACTGGATCAGTGGCAGGGGCTACAGGGGGGACAGGAGCGGTATGGAGGTCACCACATGACGGCAGTATTCACTGGATCAGTGGGAGGGGGTGACGGGGAGGACAGGAGCTGTATGGAGGTCAGCACATGACGGCAGTATTCACTGGATCAGTGGCAGGGGGGGATGGGGAGGACAGGAGTGATATGGAGGTCAGCACATGACGGCAGTATTCACTGGATCAGTTGGAGGGGGTGACGGGGAGGACAGGAGCGGTATGGAGGTCAGCACATGACGGCAGTATTCACTGGATCAGTGGCAGGGGGGGATGGGGAGGACAGGAGTGATATGGAGGTCAGCACATGACGGCAGTATTCACTGGATCAGTGGGAGGGGGTGACGGGGAGGACAGGAGTGATATGGAGGTCAGCACATGACGGCAGTATTCACTGGATCAGTGGCAGGGGCTACAGGGAGGACAGGAGCGGTATGGAGGTCAGCACATGACGGCAGTATTCACTGGATCAGTGGCAGGGGGGGATGGGGAGGACAGGAGTGATATGGAGGTCAGCACATGACGGCAGTATTCACTGGATCAGTGGAAGGGGGTGACGGGGAGGACAGGAACGGTATGAAGGTCACCACATGACGGCAGTATTCACTGGATCAGTGGCAGGGGCTACAGGGAGGACAGGAGCGGTATGGAGGTCAGCACATGACGGCAGTATTCACTGGATCAGTGGCAGGGGGGGATGGGGAGGACAGGAGTGATATGGAGGTCAGCACATGACGGCAGTATTCACTGGATCAGTGGAAGGGGGTGACGGGGAGGACAGGAACGGTATGAAGGTCACCACATGACGGCAGTATTCACTGGATCAGTGGCAGGGGCTACAGGGAGGACAGGAGCGGTATGGAGGTCAGCACATGACGGCAGTATTCACTGGATCAGTAGCAGGGTGGACGGGGAGGACAGGAGCGGTATGAAGGTCACCACATGATGGCAGTATTCACTGGATAAGTGGCAGGGGGGGATGGGGAGGACAGGAGTGATATGGAGGTCACCACATGATGTCAGTATTCACTGGATCAGTGGGAGGGGGGTGACGGGGAGGACAGGAGTGGTATGGAGGTCACCACATGACGGCAGTATTCACTGGATCAGTTGGAGGGGGTGACGGGGGGACAGGAGCGGTATGGAGGTCACCACATGACAGCAGTATTCACTAGATCAGTAGGAGGAGGTGACGGGGAGGACAGGAGCGGTATGGAGGTCAGCACATGACGGCAGTATTCACTGGATCAGTGGAAGGAGGTGACGGGGAGGACAGGAGCGGTATGGAGGTCAGCACATGACGGCAGTATTCACTGGATCAGTGGGAGGGGGGGCGGGGGGGACAGGAGGAATATATATAAAAGACAGCTAATTGGATAGATGGTAGAGGAAAGACTAAGCGCAAGAGGGTAAGACCAGCGCTGATGAACCCGCTCAATTACAGATGGAAGAAGTTGAAGGATGGCGAGCAAGACTGGAGTCATAGGAAGCTGAGTGAGCAGGATCTTCTCATCAGTAATAGATAATCAACTAATGTCCTCCATGAGGAATCTACTGCCCACTCTCTAGTTGTAGAACCAGCAGATTCCCAAAATATTATGCTGATGTCAGTGGAGACTTAGAGGTCAGTGGAGATGTGGACATCAGTGGAGATCTGTGGAGGCATAGATGTCAAGGAAGGTGTAAACTCCAATGGAGAGATCTGTGGAGACGTAGATGTCAAGGAAGGTGTAGACTCCAATGGAGAGATCTGTGGAGACATAGATGTCAGTGGACCTATACACATCTGTGATGATATAGATGTCAATGTAGGCATAAACTCCAATGGAGAGATCCATGGAGATGTAGATGTCAGTGGAGGTGTACACATCAGTGGAGATCTGTGGAGACATACAGTACAGACCAAAAGTTTGGACACACCTTCTCATTCAAAGAGTTTTCTTTATTTTCATGACTATGAAAATTGTAGATTCACACTGAAGGCATCAAAACTATGAATTATCACATGTGGAATTATATACATAACAAAAAGTGTGAAACAACTGAAAATATGTCATATTCTAGGTTCTTCACAGTAGCCACCTTTTGCTTTGATTACTGCTTTGCACACTCTTGGCATTCTCTTGATGAGCTTCAAGAGGTAGTCACCTGAAATGGTCTTCCAACAGCCTTGAAGGAGTTCCCAGAGATGCTTAGCATTTTTTGCCATTTTGCCTTCATCTGCGGTCCAGCTCACCCCAAACCATCTTGATTGTGTTCAGGTCCGGTGACTGTGGAGGCCAGGTCATCTGGCGCAGCACCCCATCACTCTCCTTCATGGTCAAATAGCCCTTACACAGCCTGGAGGTGTTTGGGGTCATTGTCCTGTTGAAAAATAAATGATGGTCCAACTAAACGCAAACTGGATGGAATAGCATGCCGCTGCAAGATGCTGTGGTAGCCATGCTGGTTCAGTATGCACCAACAGTGTCACCAGCAAAGCCCCCCCCCCCCCACACCATCACACCTCCTCCTCCATGCTCCACGATGGGAACCAGGCATGTAGAGTCCATCCGTTCACCTTTTCTGCGTCACACAAAGACACGGTGGTTGGAACCAAAGATCTCAAATTTGGACTCATCAGACCAAAGCACAGATTTCCACTGGTCTAATGACCATTCCTTGTGTTCTTTAGCCCAAACAAGTCTCTTCTGCTTGTTGCCTGTCCTTAGCAGTGGTTTCCTAGCAGATCTTCTACCATGAAGGCCTGATTCACACTGTCTCCTCCTAACAGTTGTTCTAGAGATGTGTCTGCTGCTAGAACTCTGTGTGGCATTGACCTGGTCTCTAATCTGAGCTGCTGTTAACCTGCGATTTCTGAGGCTGTTGACTCGGATGAACTTCTCCTCCGCAGCAGAAGTGACTCTTGGTCTTCCTTTCCTGGGGCGGTCCGCATGTGAGCCAGTTTCTTTGTAGCGCTTGATGGTTTTTGTGACTGCACTTGGGGACACTTTCAAAGTTTTCCCAATTTTTCGGACTGACTGACCTTCATTTCTTAAAGTAATGATGGCCACTCGTTTTTCTTTACTTAGCTGCTTTTTTCTTGCCATAATACAAATTCTAACAGTCTATTCAGTAGGACTATCAACTGTGTATCCACCTGACTTCTCCACAAAGCAACTGATGATCCCAACCCCATTTAGAGGCAAGAAATCCCACTTATTAAACCTGACAGGGCACACCTGTGAAGTGAAGACCATTTCAGGTGACTACCTCTTGAAGCTCATCAAGAGAATGCCAAGAGTGTGCAAAGCAGTAATCAAAGCAAAAGTTGGCTACTTTGAAGAACCTAGAATATGACATATTTTCAGTTGTTTCACACTTTTTTGTTATGTATATAATTCCACATGTGTTATTTCATAGTTTTGATGCTTTCAGTGTGAATCTACAATTTTCATAGTCATGAAAATAAAGAAAACTCTTTGAATGAGAAGGTGTGTCCAAACTTTTGGTCTGTACTGTAGATGTCAAGGAAGGTGTAGACTCCAATGGAGAGATCTGTGGAGATGTAGATGTCAGTAGAAGCATAAACGCTAGTGGCGACCCGTGGAGATGTAGATGCTAGTAGAGATTCAGGTGCTAGTGGAGGGCTAGACTCCAATCAAGATGTAGATATCAGACTAGAGGTGTAGATGTCAGTGCAGATTATAGCGGAGGCGTAGATGTCAGTGGAGGTATAGACTACAACGGAAAGATGTAGAGATGTAGATGTCAGTGGAGAGATCTGTGAAGACATAGATGTCAGTGGACCTATACACATCAGTGGAGATCTGTGGAGATATAGATGTCAATGTAGGCATAAACCTCAATGGAGAGATCCATGGAGATGTAGATGTCAGTGGAGGTGTACACATCAGTGGAGATCTGTGGAGGCGTAGATGTCAGTGGAGGTATAGACTACAATGGAGAGATCTGTGGAGACGTAGATGTCAGTGGAGACGTAGATGTCAGTGGAGGCACAGACTCTATTGGAGAGATCTGTGGAGATGTAGATGTCAGTGGAGGTATAGATGTCAATGTAGGCACAGACTCCATTGGAGAGTTCTGTGGAGATGTAGATGTCAGTGAAGGTATAGATGTCAATGTAGGCACAGACTCCATTGGAGAGATCTGTGGAGATGTAGATGTCAGTGGAGACATAGATATTAATGTAGGCACAGACTCCATTGGAGAGATCTGTGGAGATGTAGATGTCAGTGGAGGTATAGATTACAATGGAGAGATCTGTGGAGGAGTAGAGGTCAGTGGAGACATAGATGTCAATGTAGGCACAGACTCCATTGGAGAGATCTGTGGAGATGTAGATGTCAGTGGAGGTATAGACTACAATGGAGAGATCTGTGGAGACGTAGATGTCAGTGGAGACATAGATGTCAATGTAGGCACAGACTCCATTGGAGAGATCTGTGGAGATGTAGATGTCAGTGGAGGTATAGACTACAATGGAGAGATCTGTGGAGACGTAGATGTCAGTGGAGACATAGATGTCAATGTAGGCACAGACTCCATTGGAGAGATCTGTGGAGCTGTAGATGTCAGTGGAGACATAGATGTCAATGTAGGCACAGACTCCATTGGAGAGATCTGTGGAGCTGTAGATGTCAGTGGAGACATAGATGTCAATGTAGGCACAGACTCCATTGGAGAGATCTGTGGAGATGTAGATGTCAGTGGAGGTATAGACTACAATGGAGAGATCTGTGGAGACGTAGATGTCAGTGGAGACATAGATGTCAATGTAGGCACAGACTCCATTGGAGAGATCTGTGGAGCTGTAGATGTCAGTGGAGACATAGATGTCAATGTAGGCACAGACTCCATTGGAGAGATCTGTGGAGATGTAGATGTCAGTGGAGGTATAGATTACAATGGAGAGATCTGTGGAGGAGTAGAGGTCAGTGGAGACATAGATGTCAATGTAGGCACAGACTCCATTGGAGAGATCTGTGGAGATGTAGATGTCAGTGGAGGTATAGACTACAATGGAGAGATCTGTGGAGATGTAGAGGCCAGTGGAGACATAGATGTCTATGTAGGCACAGACTCCATTAGAGAGATCTTTGGAGATGTAGGTGTCAGTGGAGGTATAGACTACAATGGAGAGATCTGTGGAGACGTAGATGTCAGTGGAGACATAGATGTCTATGTAGGCACAGACTCCATTAGAGAGATCTGTGGAGATGTAGATGTCAGTGGAGGTATAGACTACAATGGAGAGATCTGTGGAGACGTAGATGTCAGTGGAGACATAGATGTCAATGTAGGCACAGACTCCATTGGAGAGATCTGTGGAGATGTAGATGTCAGTGGAGGTATAGACTACAATGGAGAGATCTGTGGAGACGTAGATGTCAGTGGAGACATAGATGTCAATGTAGGCACAGACTCCATTGGAGAGATCTGTGGAGATGTAGATGTCAGTGGAGGTATAGATGTCAATGTAGGCACAGACTCCATTGGAGAGATCTGTGGAGATGTAGATGTCAGTGGAGACATAGATATTAATGTAGGCACAGACTCCATTGGAGAGATCTGTGGAGATGTAGATGTCAGTGGAGGTATAGACTACAATGGAGAGATCTGTGGAGATGTAGAGGTCAGTGGAGACATAGATGTCTTAGTAGGCACAGACTCCATTAGAGAGATCTTTGGAGATGTAGGTGTCAGTGGAGGTATAAACTACAATGGAGAGATCTGTGGAGACGTAGATGTCAGTGGAGACATAGATGTCAATGTAGGCACAGACTCCATTGGAGAGATCTGTGGAGATGTAGATGTCAGTTGAGACATAGACTACAATGGAGAGATCTGTGAAGACGCAGATGGCAGTGGAGACATAGATCTCAATATAGAGTTAGATGTTAGTGAACATTTGGTTTGACAATGTAGGTGGAGATGTCCACGTTTTACAAATAGAGTAGAGACCAGCAGCCCAACACTGATCACAGGAGTGGGTTGAATTTGATAGGATCCATCTTTTAATAGGTGGTGGGATTGGAGAGAATAACTGCAAAAAGGGAAGATTAAAGAAGAGCAAGGAAGTAAGAGACAGGAAGTAAAAAGAAAAGACATTAGAGCCAACATCAGCAGAAGGGTTGGGCCGACACAGAGTATTAGACAGATGTGGAACGCTGAATGGAAAATGAGAAGATACAAGATGACTATAACAGGAGCAAGACTGAAATGGGAACCGGCCCCCCAAAAATAGAAAATGTAGAGAAGATCAGGATAATGGATGAAGAGGTAGATGTGGACTATGACTCAGGAGACTGAAGATAATATAATGAAAGATGTCCATGGGTCTCCGAAGGCTCAAAAAGTAGGATGGTCAGTGACACTTACATCCTTGGCAGCAGTGCAGGATGTTGGGGCAAATGAGACCTCTTCTTCATGCAGAATGAACATGAAGGGTTCGTGGATAGAGAGCTCTGGAAGATAGAGGACAGAGGGATGGTGAGAGGTCGTAGGTTGTGATCATGGCAATGAATGTGGCAAGATGAAAATAAGGGTGATGAGGAATTTAGACCTAGAGAACGCTAATAAAAACAAGACAGATCAAGAGGAACTAGAAGATGACCCAAGATGAGTAGATTTATGGTGGGAATGGAAAAGGAGAAAGGAGACCACTGAATAGATGACTGGGTCAGAGACCATGGACTTGATATGTTACACAAGAAATAAGCAGGTGAAAGGGGCATAGATATAAAATGGAAAGATCGGAGGCCAGAGATACTACGTAAAATGTGTATATGTATGACATTCGGTAGGGGAAAACATACTGAGATGGCAAGGCTCAAACTAATACTGAGAGGAACCAGAGAATGGCTTGGGAGCGTGAATGGTGATAGGTCTGGTACATGGTACAGAAATGATATGGATATGGAAGAGAAAAACAGAAGACACGGAGTAGACGCTGAATGTGGAGGATGGATGAGAAGGATGGTAGTGATTCAGACATGGTTCAGCATGGAGACAGATGAGGTGTGAGGTGAGAAGACAGACATGTTAGCAAGGCAGGAGATCTGCAGAGTACAGGTGGAAGGTAAGTGAAGGCATGGACACCACATGCAGCTCAGGTCTGAGGACTACATGACAAGGTCTTAGTATTTAAATCATCCACATTGATGTTGAGTAAGTAGGATGCAGATCGCACATGTGTGGTGTATGTGCTGCACGTCACACAACCCTCCACCATGTATGACTTCTCTAACCTGCAATGGCCAATCTACCATTGACTGGTGTAGAAAATGTCAGACATGCTTCAGAAAATGAGGGTCACATACGAGAATTGGCCAGATCCATATGTGGACTGCAAGGTTATGAATGTGCAGTGTTGCAGAATTACATATGGGGGTCGGCAATAGGGAGGAGATATGGCCGACCCCACAGGAAGCGGGTGGAGTAATCAGAGGCAGGTGATAAAGGTGTCAGACGAGCTATAGGGAGTAATGGGCTTTCTGGGAGAGTTATACGGGCCTATGGGAGGGGCTTTGACAAAATTGTAGGAATTCTATGGAGTATTAGGAGGGAATATATGAAGTAATAGCAGAGGTTATAGGGCGTAGTAGGAGGAGTTATATTAACAAATAGGAGGGGTTATGTAAAGTAATGAAAAGGATTATTAGAGAATATAAGAGTAGTGGGAGGGGGATGTATAGTAGTGGGAGGAGTTATGTATAGTCATGGGTGGAGCTGTCCGGATCTCGTTTGTGATGTCTTGCCCTTTTTCTGTCATTACTCCTCATTGATTGAGGTTTTTTGCGTTTTCTTTTGGCCGCTCAGGTTCTCCAGTCAGTTGCTCCTCAGCTTCCCCTCCTGCTGTCATTGTATCTTGTACACTTGCTTTTTCTTTTTGATATTTAGAGCAGATGTTGAAATGTTTTTTGGTGACGTTTTCTTGAATCTATTTTTTCTGTCTCTCTTTCCCCCTTTCTCTCTCTCCCTCGGTTATTTTTTTTTAAATCTTTTTTTAATCTTTTTTTTTCTTTTCTTTTTTTCTTATTATATTTTTTTCTTTTTTTCTTTTTATATATATATTTTTTTCGCCTTGACCTCCAGGTCCCCTTTCCAAATCTCGGGAGGACTCCAGAAAGTCTCAGCACACTGCAGATGAAGGTAGATCTCACAGTCTTTTCTTGATTCAATTTTTCTTCCTTCTTTTTTTTGGGGCATTTTGCATGTTGTTTCACTTTTCTTGATGAGTTAGCCTCTCTGTCTGTGTATTGCTGGAGGGTGCTGTGCTGTGTACGTGTGAGCGGGAAAACATTCTTTGCACAAGTGTTGGTGATTCTCACAGTTGTGTCTTACTTGACCATTGTTCTTATGTGGTCCAGCCGTGTGGGCCAAACAGATCTGCAGAGTGTTGCTCCTTCAGCTCATCCATTAACAGCTCCACCAAAAACCTGTGACATCATGGAACATGCCTCACGTCACTGATCTCAATCAAATTATACTACTCAGCATCAAGAAACAAAATAGTTTTGTGTGGAGGTGAAAACTACACATCAAGATCTCTGTTTTTACCCCTAACCTTGGGTGGAAATTCTGCACCTTCTACTCATCATCTTGCAGGTCACCGTTAACGAGCTGATGGTCAAAATACCTCAAAACAGCTTAAAGTTAGGGGACACAGGGTCTCATAGTAGTTAACAAGATCTCAGGAGCAGAGCCAGCTCCACTCGTGGTCCTAAATGTCATTCTACAGTAAACTGCAAAAGGTGAAATTAATGAGAAGGTAGGGTAAATTCTGAGTTGGAGGCAGAGGAAATGGTGAAGATTGGAGTCTTCAGCTAAGAGGAAATCATAACAAGACAACAGCGATGACATGGGTGAAGTTGGCAGAGAAGTCTGTGATCAGAAGGATGAAGAAACTGGAAAGTAAAAGGTGTCCAAAAAGGGTTACTGCCAAGTTCAAGTGTTATGAAACAAGTCATAGGCTTCAAATAAGTGGATGGTGGAGATAAGGTAGATAAATATTGGAGAGGAGGATGACCAATGAGGGAGCTGGGGTAGATGAATGACGGAGAGGAGATAGACAATTGGTGTAGATGACTAATGAAGTTCAGGTAGATGAATGGCAGAGTTCAGGTAGATGAATGGTGGAGATGAGGTAGACAAACAGTGGTAACAAGTTAGACAAAGGTAGAGCTCAGGTAAATTAATGCTGGAGATGAGGTGGATGAATGGTGGAGCTCAAACTGATGAATGGTAGAGATAAGCAGAAAATGGTGGGGCTTAGGTAGCTAAATGATGGAGATGAAGTAGATAAATAGCTGAGCTCAGGTAGATGAATGGTGGTGACGAGAAAGACGATTGGCAGCGGGAAGGTAGACGAACGGTGGAGACAAGGTAGACAAATGGTGGAGCTCAAGCAGATGAATGGTGGAGCTTAGGTAGACAAATGGTGTAACTCAGGTAGACAAACGGCAGAGAAGAGGAAGATGGAGGTGGAGGTGAGGAAGACGAACAGTGGAGACAATGAAGACGGACAGTGAAGTTGAGCTTGGTATTGGAGTGTCGTCACATTGTAAAATGGAGTTATGGCAATCTACAATCCACATGGATCTGACCCTACATGGATCTCACATTACACATATTTGAGTCGATAGCTCTCTTTGAAGTACAGAATTGGTTTGGATGTACATGATGTCAAATTCTGTCTTGGTTTCATGTGGACAATTCATGGATTATGGTTTATGTAGATCATATAATAGAGCTTCTGCTCATCCAGTGTCTCTGTTCAATGTCCATGCATCAAAGGTCAGTGCCAATCATGGTCTCACTGCACGGCCCATGAAGGACTATGGTGACATTCTTCATGTATATTCATTGGTCTACAGACTATATTAATTATAGTGAAGATGAACAGTGGCCACCCGCATGGCCTGACTGCTGTGACTGAGATTTTATCTGGCCAACAGAAGGATGACTGGACAGTTTTAGCCAAAACTACTACAAACGTTTACAGATGTCTTCAGCCATCTATCTTGAAATACTGAAGAAGAAGACTGCGTGACATAGGGCCAGACTATGCAGCAGTAACATGCCGGACTACCAAGCAGTATTATGATTGCTGTGTATTGTGGCTGAAATCTGGGTCACAAGAGCTACTCTAGTAGAAGATGCTTGGAGCAAACTTCCAGCAGATGTGAACCTGCCTGGGATAAACATATATCTGTCCTAAAAGAAAGGGTCGAGTATAAGGTCAGACTAGATGGACCACATGTTCTTCTCTTATTGCCATCTTCTAGGTTTCCATCTTGAGTCTTGTGCTTCCTCTGTCACCTTTCACATGTCTATGATTTGGCATCCAAACACCTATTGATACAAATGGAGAACACTTCCACCGCTATGTTATCTGTGATATTTTCACCATTTTCCAGCACATGTAGAGAGAAGACTCTTCCAGAACCAGTGCCTGGTAAGAGCTGGGGATCTGGAACACTGTGGTATTTGAGATACTGATGGAATAACCTTTCTCAGCATCTTGATGAGTAAGAAATTAGATAAAAATGATGGCATTAAGGAAAGGGAAAATGAAGGTTGAGTAAGTGGAGAAGATTGTGATGATGATCATAATGAGGAATGAGTCTTCACAAGACTGACAGCTGCTGCCCCCCCCCCCCCCCTCGTTAAGGCTTCTGACTAATTAATCCTCTCAAATTACAACATGATTAATTAGGACTTCGTTACCATGGAAAAGGGAGCAGAACATTTCTGGCTATGAATGAGTTAAAATAACACCTTTGGCTCCTTATTTTCTCCCTGTCTAAGAGCGAAGCTCCGCAGGAGGAGCTGGGGGCAATACTCTGCACCACACTGGCTGAAACATGGCTGAACTAACAAGGAGCGATAATTGGGAGGGCTCACCTTCTGATCTGTGAAGACGAGCCGGAGAGATAACTGAGACATAGTATATGGGAAACGCTGGAAAGTTCCGGATAACCTTCTGCCGCACTCTGATATGGCAGCTCAGCAATACTAATCCATCTGGAGTAAAGAACAGCGGAGCTCTACATCACACAAAAGGCGTACAGCTAGACAATAGGGATTTATAGCTTACTGCAAGAAAAAGAGATGGAAGTGCGCTATAGAGCTCGATCAGTGTAGGGATCAATAGTTTACTATAGAGCTCGATCAGTGTAGGGATCAATAGTTTACTATAGAGCTCGATCAGTGTAGGGATCAATAGTTTACTATAGTGCTCGATCAGTGTAGGGATCAATAGTTTACTATAGAGCTCAATCAGAGTAGGGATCAATAGTTTACTATAGAGCTCTATCAGTGTAGGGATTAATAGTTTACTATAGAGCTCGATCAGTGTAGGGATCAATAGTTTACTATAGAGCTCGATCAGTTTAGAGATCAATAGTTTACTATAGAGCTCGATCAGTGTAGGGATCAATAGTTTACTATAGAGCTCGATCAGTGTAGGGATCAATAGTTTACTATAGAGCTCGATCAGTGTAGGGATCAATAGTTTACTATAGTGCTCGATCAGTGTAGGGATCAATAGTTTACTATAGAGCTCGATCAGTGTAGGGATCAATAGTTTACTATAGAGCTCGATCAGTGTAGGGATCAATAGTTTACTATAGAGCTCGATCAGTGTAGGGATCAATAGTTTACTATAGAGCTCGATCAGTGTAGGGATTAATAGTTTACTATAGAGCTCGATCAGTGTAGGGATCAATAGTTTACTATAGTGCTCGATCAGTGTAGGGATCAATAGTTTACTATAGAGCTCGATCAGTGTAGGGATCAATAGTTTACTATAGAGCTCGATCAGTGTAGGGATCAATAGTTTACTATAGAGCTTGATCAGTGTAGAGATCAATAGTTTACTATAGAGCTCGATCAGTGTAGGGATCAATAGTTTACTATAGAGCTTGATCAGTGTAGAGATCAATAGTTTACTATAGAGCTCGATCAGTGTAGGGATCAATAGTTTACTATAGAGCTCGATCAGTGTAGGGATCAATAGTTTACTATAGAGCTTGATCAGTGTAGAGATCAATAGTTTACTATAGAGCTCGATCAGTGTAAGGGATCAATAGTTTACTATAGTGCTCGATCAGTGTAGGGATCAATAGTTTACTATAGAGCTCGATCAGTGTAGGGATCAATAGTTTACTATAGAGCTCTATCAGTGTAGGGATCAATAGTTTACTATAGTGCTCTATCAGTGTAGGGATCAATAGTTTACTGTAGAGCTCTATCAGTGTAGGGATTAATAGTTTACTATGGAGCTCGATCAGTGTAGGGATCAATAGTTTACTATAGAGCTCGATCAGTGTAGGGATCAATAGTTTACTATAGAGCTCGATCAGTGTAGGGATCAATAGTTTACTGTAGAGCTCTATCAGTGTAGAGATTAATATTTTACTATAGAGCTCTATCAGTGTAGGGATCAATAGTTTACTATAGAGCTCTATCAGTGTAGGGATTAATAGTATATTATATAGCTCAATCAGTGTAGGGATCAATAGTTTACTGTAGAGCTCTATCGGTGTAGGGATTAATAGTTTACTATATAGCTCTATCAGTGTAGGGATTAATAGTTTACTATAGAGCTCGATCAGTGTAGGGATCAATAGTTTACTATAGAGCTTGATCAGTGTAGGGATCAATAGTTTACTATAGAGCTCTATCAGTGTAGGGATCAATAGTTTACCATAGAGCTCTATCAGTGTAGGGATCAATAGTTTACTGTAGAGCTCTATCAGTGTAGGGATCAATAGTTTACTGTAGAGCTCTATCAGTGTAGGGATTAATAGTTTACTATAGAGCTCGATCAGTGTAGGGATTAATAGTTTACTATAGAGCTTGATCAGTGTAGGGATCAATAGTTTACTGTAGAGCTCTATCAGTGTAGGGATCAATAGTTTACTATAGAGCTCTATCAGTGTAGGGATCAATAGTTTACTATAGAGCTCTATCAGTGTAGGGATTAATAGTATATTATATAGCTCAATCAGTGTAGGGATCAATAGTTTACTGTAGAGCTCTATCAGTGTAGGGATTAATAGTTTACTATAGAGCTCTATCAGTGTAGGGATTAATAGTTTACTATAGAGCTCGATCAGTGTAGGGATTAATAGTTTACTATAGAGCTCGATCAGTGTAGGGATCAATAGTTTACTATAGAGCTCTATCAGTGTAGGGATCAATAGTTTACTATAGAGCTCTATCAGTGTAGGGATTAATAGTATATTATATAGCTCAATCAGTGTAGGGATCAATAGTTTACTGTAGAGCTCGATCAGTGTAGGGATTAATAGTTTACTATAGAGCTCGATCAGTGTAGGGATCAATAGTTTGCTATAGAGCTCGATCAGTGTAGGGATCAATAGTTTATTATATAGCTCTATCAGTGTAGGGATTAATAGTTTACTGTAGAGCTCTATCAGTGTAGGGATTAATAGTTTACTATAGAGCTCGATCAGTGTAGGGATCAATAGTTTGCTATAGAGCTCGATCAGTGTAGGGATCAATAGTTTATTATATAGCTCTATCAGTGTAGGGATTAATAGTTTACTATAGAGCTCTATCAGTGTAGGGATTAATAGTTTACTATAGAGCTCGATCAGTGTAGGGATTAATAGTATACTATATAGCTCGATCAGTGTAGGGATTAATAATTTAGTATATAGCTCGCTCAGTGTAGGGATTAATAGTTTACTGTAGAGCTCTATCGGTGTAGGGATTAATAGTTTACTATAGAGCTCTATCAGTGTAGGGATTAATAGTTTACTATAGAGCTCTATCGGTGTAGGGATTAATAGTTTACTATAGAGCTCTATCAGTGTAGGGATCAATAGTTTACTATATAGCTCTATCAGTGTAGGGATTAATAGTTTACTGTAGAGCTCTATCAGTGTAGGGATTAATAGTTTACTATAGAGCTCTATCAGTGTAGGGATTAATAGTTTACTGTAGAGCTCTATCAGTGTAGGGATTAATAGTTTACTATAGAGCTCTATCAGTGTAGGGATTAATAGTTTACTGTAGAGCTCTATCAGTGTAGGGATTAATAGTTTACTATAGAGCTCTTTCAGTGTAGGGATTAATAGTTTACTATAGAGCTCTATCAGTGTAGGGATTAATAGTTTACTGTAGAGCTCTATCAGTGTAGGGATTAATAGTTTACTATAGAGCTCTATCAGTGTAGGGATTAATAGTTTACTATAGAGCTCTATCAGTGTAGGGATTAATAGTTTACTGTAGAGCTCTATCAGTGTAGGGATTAATAGTTTACTATAGAGCTCTATCAGTGTAGGGATTAATAGTTTACTGTAGAGCTCTATCAGTGTAGGGATTAATAGTTTACTAGAGAGCTCTATCAGTGTAGGGATTAATAGTTTACTATATAGCTCTATCAGTGTAGGGATTAATAGTTTACTATAGAGCTCTATCAGTGTAGGGATTAATAGTTTACTATAGAGCTGTATTAGTGTAGGGATTAATAGTTTACTATAGAGCTCTATCAGTGTAGGGATTAATAGTTTACTATAGAGCTCTATCAGTGTAGGGATTAATAGTTTACTATAGAGCTCTATCAGTGTAGGGATTAATAGTTTACTATAGAGCTCTATCAGTGTAGGGATTAATAGTTTACTATAGAGCTCTATCAGTGTAGGGATTAATAGTTTACTGTAGAGCTCTATCGGTGTAGGGATTAATAGTTTACTGTAGAGCTCTATCAGTGTAGGAAGTAATAGTTTATTATAGAGCTATATCAGCATAGGGATTAATAGTTTACTATAGAGCTCTATTAGTGTAGGGATTAATACTTTACTGTAGAGCTCTATCAGTGTAGGGAGTAGTAGGATTTTCTGATGAATGATGACGTGCTGATAATCTTTTGACCACTTTTTTCTACACTTTGCAGATATCCGGGACAGTGGGAAGAAGCCGGTCATGATGTTCATCCATGGAGGATCTTATATGGAGGGCACTGGGAATATGTTTGATGGCAGTGTCCTTGCCGCCTATGGCAATGTGATTGTGGTCACTATGAACTACAGACTGGGAGTTCTCGGTATGTCACCATTGAGGTGGTAAAGTCTTCTCCATGAATCTATGCACCTTCATGTCTATTACAAGCATGCCGCCTGTACGAAGCCTACATGATGATGAACCATGGTGCGAGAAGCATCCCCTTTTCCAAGATGGTTCCTGGGTCCACTGATAAAGTTAAAAAATGTCATAGGAGCAGTTGGTGGCCCTGCTATCCATCTAGGCCACAGGTGCAAGGTTCCTGGCCAGTTCTCACCAGGAGAACAATATTTTCTTGGACTGTATCAGTCTTAATATATTATTCTTTAACCCAAATTATTAAAATTAAGGTTGTAGCTTATTCTTCTCTCCTTATTTTTTAGGCTTCTTAAGCACTGGAGACCAGGCAGCCAAAGGTAATTACGGCCTACTGGACCAGATTCAAGCCTTGCGTTGGCTAGAAGAAAACATCGGCCATTTTGGAGGAGATCCTGAGAGAATCACCATCTTTGGATCAGGGGCGGGAGCTTCATGTGTCAGCCTCCTCATCCTCTCCCACCACTCAGAAGGTCAGCACTGGCTTCATAAACAGTATATGTGACTTCTACGACATTTGTAGCAGCAGTGCCCAACCCCTGATGCATTCCTCTTATCGTTCTGCTGTATGGAGTAGTGCAGTCTTCTGTATGGTCCCATATAGAGATATACAGTATACAGACATGTACTGTGAAGAAATGAAGCCTCATATTGCACTCTGTCCTGTTGACTGCACACCAGAGTATGTTATGGCCATGGCTATGGCAGGAATGTGAGATGGGAGAGTTCTTCATGGGTCACTGGCTTCGTTTGCACACCTCAGAGTAGAAGAGTTTTCTGTTCTCTTGATAGGAAGTTCTGATATTTGGTTAGGGTTGTGAATTGACAGAAATCTTCAATGTAATTCTTATGCATTCTTCTCCTCAGCTTTTTCTATGACCTTGTAGGCATTTTCTGCTGTCTGCGACATCAGTTTTCTTTTTTTCCTTCCTCCAGGACTTTTCCAGAAAGCCATCGCACAAAGTGGGACCGCCATCTCCAGTTGGTCTGTAAACTACGAACCTCTGAAGTATACTCGTCTATTAGCAGCAAAAGTGGGTTGTGATTACACCGACAACGCAGAGATGGTGAGCTGCCTCAGGAGAAAGCCCCACAGAGATCTGGTGGACCAAGACATCCAGCCCGCTAGGTACCACATTGCTTTTGGACCTGTCGTGGATGGGGATGTGGTCCCAGATGACCCAGAGATTTTAATGGAGCAGGGTGAGTTCCTGAACTATGACATCTTGATGGGAGTGAATCAAGGGGAAGGTCTTAAGTTTGTTGAAGACACTCTGGAAAGCGAAGATGGAATATCTGCCAGCTACTTTGATTTTACCGTATCCAACTTTGTGGACAATCTTTATGGCTACCCAGAGGGGAAAGATGTTCTACGTGAGACGATAAAGTTCATGTACACAGACTGGGCAGACCGTGACAATGGTGACATGCGAAGAAAGACTCTGCTGGCTTTGTTTACCGACCATCAATGGGTGGCACCCGCTGTGGCAACAGCTCGATTCCACGCGGAGTATGAATCACCCGTCTATTTTTATGCTTTTTATCACCGATGCCAGGCTGAAGGAAGACCTGAATGGGGAGAGGCAGCCCATGGAGATGAAGTCCCCTACGTCTTTGGCGTTCCCATGGTCGGAGCCACAGATCTATTCCCATGCAATTTCTCTAAAAATGATGTCATGCTAAGTGCGGTAGTCATGACTTACTGGACCAACTTTGCTAAAACCGGGTGAGTTGTAAGTTTTACTCCACAACTAAAAACTGTTAGATTATCGATGCATAGAAGATGGCGTCACACCTAATAAAACATCAAATCAGCTGCCCACACTCCCTTTATCCCTTCTACCACCGATAATCCCACCTGCCCTCCACACCATCAGCAGCTCGAGCTTCCAGTACCACATTTTAGCAAATCCTCTTTTATAGCATTACACCCATTCCATCATCTCAGAGCTCTGCTACCCTCAGCTGTACCTGCTTCTGTACACCTCTGTGTATGAGCTGTCCTACCCACCATATTGTTATGGACTCATATGTCTCATATACCAATGTTATTTTCCATAACCAACCATGACTTTGTCCTCCAACTTTGGAGTCTGTAATAACCTATAGCAGCTTCACTTCGAAGTTTGTCCCATGCTTTGCTTCCTTGCTTTACTTTTCTCTTCTGTTCTTTTTACTTTAACATATATTTTTATTTTAAAATGAACTTTTACTTTACTTTTATTTTCCATTCCATCACTTTTTGCTTTCCTTCTATTTTTACTTTACTTGTTACTTTCCTTTTTCTTTCATTTTACTTTCATTTAGTTTTAACCTTTACTTTTTAACTTTAACTGTTATTTTCTTTTACTTTAAAATTTCCTTTTATTTTTCTTAATAGTTTTACTTTCCTATTTTAACCTTTACTTTCCTTTAACATTTACTTCACTTTTAGTTTACTTTTTTCTTTAACATTTAGTTTACCTTTACTTTCCTTTTGTTGTAACCTTTGCTTTTTAACATTTACGTAAACATTTATTTCCTTATATTTCTTTAGTTTAAAATGTACTTTTATTTTCCTTTGCTTTTCTTTTACTTTCCTTCTACTTTACTTTTATTCTAGCCTTTACTTTACATTTGCTTTAACTTTTATTTTAATTTCTTTTCCTTTTATCCTCCTATAACTTTTACTTTAATTTTTCCTTTTACTTTAACCTTTAAAATCCTTTTGCTTTATTTTTTATTTATTAACATCTGCTTTAATTTTTATTTTCCTTTTACCCTCCAATTACTTAAACATTAGTATTACCATTTACTTATCTTATGCTACTGCTTGTATCTCATTCTCTTTCATTGTCTTTATTTTGATTGTAGGGATCCCAACCAGCCTGTTCCTCAAGACACTAAGTTCATCCACACAAAGCCTAACCGCTTTGAAGAGGTGGTATGGACAAAGTTTAATCCAAAGGAGAAACAGTATCTCCATATTGGCCTAAAGCCTCGCGTCAGGGACAACTACCGTGCCAACAAGGTTGCTTTCTGGCTGGAATTAGTCCCTCACCTTCATAACCTCAATACGGTCCAGCACCCTTCTACCACCACCAGATTACCCCCTTACACCACCCGCTGGACACCTGGTTCCAGGCCCAACAGTGGAAGTACCACCAGACGCCCACATGCCACACTTCCTCCTGATGGGGATGACGATGAGCTGGTGGAGCGGCCTCGATATTCTCCATTTCCAGGCGACTCCCGTGACTATTCAACAGAGCTGAGTGTGACGGTAGCTGTGGGGGCTTCACTCCTCTTTCTCAACATCTTGGCTTTTGCTGCGCTTTACTACAAAAGAGATAGGCGTCACGAACTACGTCAGCGGAGACACAGTCCTGGTAGAGGAGGTGCCCCTGGCAATGACCTTGCGCACCACGGACCAGAAGAAGAGCTTATGTCACTTCAGATCAAACGAGCTGGTGGGGCACCAGATCTTGAACCACTAAGGCCCCATGATATACTGAGGCCAGCTTGTCCTCCCGACTATACACTGGCACTGAGAAGGGCCCCTGAGGACGCTCCGCTCCCTCCACCACCTCCACCTCCTGGCTCCGTTATGGCCCCAAGTACCATTTCAGGGCTACCCTCATTACATCCTTTCAATACATTCCCCACCACTGCCCACAACAATACCCTTCCTCACCCGCATTCAACTACAAGGGTATAGTGGTGCTAGGCATCTCTCCCTCGACCCACGTGCTGCCCCTGTCTCCCCCTCCCTGTCATAAACAGCTATGCTGGCTTTCTGGGCCTTCCAAGCTTGAGCTGGATTTTGCCTTATGGCAGGGGATGGGGTAGATAAAAAGACTTGTTTATAATGAGGGAGCAAGAAGAGAACTACCCGTGCTCCCCGTGCACCTCCTTGTCCTCCTCAGGCTATAAAAACTGCGATCGACCATCAGGTCCACAAAACCTGAACTGGAATCTCTGCCTATGTCATGGGGGAAACAGGGTCAAACAAGGGGGCAGTAATTTAACGGGATTGTAGGGGAAGATAAAAGTGTTTTGATCAAATAAATTATACCCCCTGCTTCCCTTTTAAGAAAGGGATAGGGGGTTCGGCTACGGGAGGAACAGCGGCCTACATGATTAGGCCAAAACCCTCCAGGGACTTCTACACCGGCTTTATTATTTTTATTCAAGGACGTTGTTCATTTGATGGGGACATTACACTGGGTGGGGGCATCGCGGATACCCTCGGTCTGGTGTGTACAATGCACTGAATCTTCATGGACTAATCTGCTCCCCAACATCTCAAATTACCATCACAGGAAGAAGGGGTGCCCCTCCGCGAAGAAGAGGGCAGGGGGTGAATGTATCAGGGGTGAATGCATGAGAGGCCAAATTGAAGCCCCTTCCTCATAACACACACAGTGCCAATGATCCCTTCCTCCTCTCAGACTAGGTGGGCTGGCTAGTCCGTAACTTGGGGGGCTCCGAAAGGTTTAAAAATGTTCTGCCTCTCCACTGCCATAGTCCTAGGGTGCCTGGGTAGAAACAAGAGGGAAAGGGGACTGTAAGTGTGCCAAAATCCGAGAGAGGGGGTTGTTATCTGACCGATCGTTCTCTTTTCATCTAATATTGTTTGTAATGATTGTCCTTCTCTGCTCAGTTTTCTCTCCAATCCCCTTCGACTCCCCGACCTGCCCCCCATCTTTGTCTCTACTTCACCAACTGTTTCTCCACAAAACCGGGCACGAGGTTCGTAATCAGAAGCACATTGAAGATCTCACCACCCTCTGCGGATGTAGGTCTGATGAATGACGAGTCGACGTGGGAGATCGCAGCAGTCCGTAACCGGAAGATTATGAGGATGAGATTCAGGCCGATCCTGTGATCTATGACAGAAGCTGCAGGGTCAGAAAAATCCTTAAGATTTCTATACATGAAATCGTCATATAGCTTTGCCTCGAGGAGATTCCCACAGGCTTTCTACAAGTTACAGCATCAGAGATTTATCCTATAATAGGGTCCGTCAGCTCTCCTCTGATAAATGCTCGCCCGGCTGGTTCCGCCGTTCACATGCATGCTGGGCTCGGCTGAGCGTGCATTGTTTTCACTGGGCATGGTTGAGGAAATCACTGCCGGGGGCGAATTTCCAACAGGGACAGGACAGCTAAAATACAACAAGCCCAATCTGCCAAGGGCGGTAATTGGCTGCTTATATGGAATGCCTATAGCCGGGTCTGGCCACACACACAATACATTAGATAAGTCCGATCTTTGCTCACCATTGATTGACATGACGAGGGATAAAAGGGGCGATGCCCCAGGGGTCTCGCAGATGCCCCACAATGAGGAAGTTCATATTTATTATAAAGGGTCAGAGCCTTTTCTCTTTGCTCCCCTCTCTGTCTAGAAGAATCCAGTGGTCTTGATGGGACCCTGAAGGTGACAACCCCAAGTACAGTTTAGAAGACTTATTCCAGCCGTCCAATCTGCCGATTCACCCAACCCGGTCATAAAATACAGAGGGTGAATCCATTGTCAGAGATCTCACTCATGCCGTCGGTGTTTGCCGGTGGATCGTCTGCTCATAGGTCCGCGCTCGCCATCTCATCCCCTGCTGTAACTTGTAGGAATCACAGAGGCAGATGACCAACGAGAATGCAGTCTATGTGCTGTGGGCTGCTGTCCGGAACGGCGCACCAGAGAAGCCCCTCCCCCTCGCAGACCTTAAGATTTATATTATATAGATTGTTCTATAATTAAAGGGACATATGGAATATATAAATATATATAAAGTATATATGCACAGGATGGTGCACACACGGAGGTGTGTATATGGACACACGCTATACCCATGTATGCACATACACGCGTGTGTGTGTGTATAGATCTAGTCGTCGGTGGCATTGTACGAGCCAGCAGCAGAGCCCAATGGGTAAAGTACAATGGCGCAGACACCTACATATCAGTATACGTGTGTACATATACATGACATGAAGGCACAGGAGATGCCTTATTGCCTTTCTAGGTCCTGGCGCTGAATTGGTTAACTACTGGCACTTTTTTTTTTCCCTTTTTTTTTTTTCATTTCTTCTGTTTTTGGGATCTTGGACTGAAATAAAATGACAAATTTTGGTGACAATATGGTTGATCTTTCTTCAGGGGTGGAGAAAGGAAACGATCCCAGAAACATCTGAGCGTTGGGGTGACCGGTACTCATTGAGGACATGCTATAGAGGACGTGGTCAGTTCGTCCATAACTGTCCCGTCCAGCAGCCAGTCACTGTAAGGTCACCACGTGCGGTCAGCGAGGTAGCTTACAGCAGATGAGCTCATGCTTTATGGGGTTTCTTGGAACAGTTGGGGCAGATTAAGATTCCCTCACCTTCCCTTCATTATTCCTGACATATGTTCTCATATCAGAACATAAATAAATGTGCCAAGATACTGACACATGTCCCCGTCCACCATCTCCAGTAAGTGCTGGTTATGGCAGCCCATTAATAACAGGTGCCCGGAATCCAGCACGCCACCCCATGTGGGAAGGTTTCAGCATGGTGGATGCCACTCATCCCACAATTCCTAACATTCCTGCCTTGACTGAAGGATAGGTCTAAGTTTGGTATCTGCCAGGAGAAGGCTTCCTCCCGGGATGTACATGCAGAGTGTGCTGAACATGGAAAACATCTGATACCCTATATGGGTCCTCACATGGAAGTCAGAAAATAAGCCCTAGTACAACCCCTTTAATCTTAATGGTGACTATTTGAGAGTCGTCCTTTCTGGTCCTCTGCTTTGTCATGTAACCGACCTTCTGGCACAGCTTCTTATCTGCGGACAGGAAATCATTTTCTCTATTCTTTCCTATGAGATTCACAATCAGAATGTTGGTCACGTGACACTGCGGAGGACCTGAAAGAAGAGGATACATCCTGCCAACATTAAGAAGAACCATACCGTTTCTAATGCGCCAGAGAACACAGGTTTTTGCAGGGTCTTTCATTTATCCAAGAACACATGACTGAAAGCAATCATGGTGTTGAGCTAAGCTCTCTGATGACACAAGGATGTATAGAATCAGGGCCTGGTGTTTAGGATATAAGTATAATTTACCAATTTTGAGCTATTCCTGATGACACAGAGATGCTGGGTATCAGTTCCTTGTGTTCAGCTAAAGTCTCTGTTGACAGAAGGATGCATTATATAAGGCAGGGTATCAGGTACTGGTGCTGAGGACACAAGAATGTAGGGTATCAGTTCCTCGTGTTGAGCTAAGTTCCCTGATGACATGGGGATGTAGGGGATCAGGCCCTGGTGTTGAGCCAAGTTCCCTGATGACATGGGGATGTAGGGGATCAGGCCCTGGTGTTGAGCCAAGTTCCCTGATGACATGGGGATGTAGGGGATCAGGCCCTGGTGTTGAGCCAAGTTCCCTGATGACATGGGGATGTAGGGGATCAGGCCCTGGTGTTGAGCCAAGTTCCCTGATGACATAGGGATGTAGGGGTTCAGGCCCTGGTGTTGAGCCAAGTTCCCTGATGACATGGGGATGTAGGGGATCAGGCCCTGGTGTTGAGCCAAGTTCCCTGATGACAAGGATGCATGATAACAGTGTCTGATGTTGAACTAAGTTCTCTAATTGCACAAGGATGCTGGATATCACCTAATGGTGCTGAGCTTAGGTCTCTGAGGACACATGGATGTAGGCTATAATGTCCTGGTGTTAAGCTTAGGACACAAGCCATTATTCCTGATGTAGAGATAAATTCATAATGTAGAAATGTCCAGGTGCAGTTTCCTCCCGAGCTACCACTGTGATACAGGTAGGGTGAGCCACATAGCAGTACCTCCTCTCCATGGAATAATACTGACTTCTCAGAGGACATCGTGCTGTCGAGGCTCACATGTGACGATGGGTGCACAGTATGAATTCTTACCCCAAGGGATCTCATATTGAGGCCATCCTCCTGCGCGGCGACATCTCAGTTTGCGGGAGTTTAATGAGACAAGATTACACCAGGAAATAACTGCTCCTCTCATGTTCAGGAGATGATTAATCAACTAAGTGCAGCTCTATTTACACATGCATGTGGCGGCACATGGGGGAATTACTTGTCATACAGTCTCAATCTATGTGACGAGGAGACCTTCACGCGGGTGACCACTGCTTATCCTCACCACACTACACCCGTAGAATGGCTGCCGCTCCAGAACAGAGTCAGGAGGACTCCACATATAGTCAGTTCTGTTATTAGGGATGAGCGAATCGACTTCGGATGTTTCATCCGAAGTCGATTCGCTCATCCCTAGTTATTATATCATGTCTTATACTCCACTTACATCGAAAGCTGCAGTTCTAATTGAGCAGTTACATCATGTTTAATGCTTGACTAACATCCACATTCTCCTGTGGCTTTGTGTCTTAAACTGCATTAAGATCCAGAGCTGCATTCACAGTGCTTCAGTGACCTCATGTATTATACTTCAGTCACATCCAGAGCTGCATTAATAATTCTGCCGTTACATCATTGTAACGGTATCAACCGTTGGCGCCGTCCTTCTCCCGTGGTCAGCGTGGCGCTGTAGAGCTGCTCCAGAGACTTCCAAGCCGAGTTGCGATTTCCAGTAGCTGTGCAGCTCTTACAAGAGCTAATAGCGATATGGCTGTTCCCTAGAACACGAGACGAGGCTGCGAGTTGAGGGTAAGAAGATTCACCTTTATTGGTGTCACACTTGGCCTTATATACAAGTCTCCATGGAAGGGGCCTCCCCTCTGGACCTGATGGAGAACTGCATGACAACCACACAGACCAAGGGAAATAACCACACAATCCGGGACAGTCCCACGCAATGTCTCCCCTCTGCCTGGGAGATAATCAGGTTAGACACTGTATGTAACCCAATCATCCCAACAGATAAACAGAGGGTCAGAAACTGAATGTAACCCAATAATCTCACCAGACAAACAGAGGGTCAGAAACTGTATGTAACAATAATCTCACCAAACAGAGGGTCAGAAACTGAATGTAACCCAATAATCTTAACAAACAGAGGGTCAGAAACTGTATGTAACCCAATCATCTCACCAGACAGAGGGTCAGAAACTGTATGTAACCCATTAATCTCACCAGACAGAGGGTCAGAAACTGAATGTAACCCAATAATCTCAACAGACAGAGGGTCAGAAACTGAATGTAACCCAATAATCTCAACAAACAGAGGGTCAGAAACTGTATGTAACCCAATAATCTCAACAGAGGGTCAGAAACTGTATGTAACCCAATAATCTCACCAGACAGACAGAGGGTCAGAAACTGTATGTAACCCAATCATCTCAACAAACAGAGGGTCAGAAACTGAATGTACCCCAATAATCTCAACAAACAGACAGAGGGTCAGAAACTGTATGTAACCCAATCATCTCAACAAACAGAGGGTCAGAAACTGAATGTAACCCAATAATCTCAACAAACAGACAGAGGGTCAGAAACTGTATGTAACCCAATAATCTCAACAGACAGAGGGTCAGAAACTGTATGTAACCCAATAATCTCACCAGACAGAGGGTCAGAAACTGTATGTAACCCAATAATCTCACCAGACAGAGGGTCAGAAACTGTATGTAACCCAATAATCTCAACAGACAAACAGAGGGTCAGAAACTGTATGTAACCCAATCATCACAACAGAGGGTCAGAAACTGTATGTAACCCAATCATCACAACAGAGGGTCAGAAACGGTATGTAACCCAATCATCACAACAGAGGGTCAGAAACTGTATGTAACCCAATAATCTCACCAGACAGAGGGTCAGAAACTGTATGTAACCCAATCATCACAACAGAGGGTCAGAAACTGTATGTAACCCAATAATCTCACCAGACAGAGGGTCAGAAACTGTATGTAACCCAATCATCACAACAGAGGGTCAGAAACTGTATGTAACCCAATAATCTCACCAGACAGACAGAGGGTCAGAAACTGTATGTAACCCAATAATCTCAACAGAGGGTCAGACACTGTATGTAACCCAATCATCTCAACAAACAGAGGGTCAGAAACTGTATGTAACCCAATAATCTCAACAGACAAACAGATGGTCAGAAACTGTATGTAACCCAATCATCTCACCAGACAAACAGAGGGTCAGAAACGGTATGTAACCCAATCATCACAACAGAGGGTCAGAAACTGTATGTAACCCAATAATCTCACCAGACAGAGGGTCAGAAACTGTATGTAACCCAATAATCTCAACAGAGTGTCAGAAACTGTATGTAACCCAATCATCCCAACAGATAAACAGAGGGTCAGAAACTGTATGTAACCCAATCATCTCACCAGACAGAGGGTCAGAAACTGTATGTAACCTAATCATCACAACAGATAAACAGAGGGCTTCTGTCTGTCACAATCATGTTTTATATAATGACTTTTGAGGGTGTATAGAGATAATACTGATGGACCTATCAGTATATTGGACCCAGGGGTGCACCTAGCCTTTCTGCTGCCTGAGGCGAAGATTTAAATGACACCCCCATGCCAAATTCTCAACCTAACCCATTCCTTCCAGCCCTACTGTTATAGGGGTTGTCCAGGTTCAGGGCTGAACATTTTCTTGCTCCGATGCTCCCTTTGCCGTGCGCTGCATTGCGCAGGGCAAGTTCTGTTTGTTGTGAGCCGGCGATGTATCGGGTTTCATATCAGTGTGTTAGGCAGAGACTTCCGCCTAGCAGGGAGCCTGGTGATGTCAGCAGCACAAGCGGGTGGTGTATAGTGCTGTTCTGAGTGGGTTTAGAGGCGGGTACCACCGGGTTCCCTGCTAGGTGGAAGTTTCTGCCTAGTATACCAATATAAAGCCCAGTACATCACCGGCTCACGATAAACGGACCTTTCCCTGCACAATGCAAAGCGAGCAGTAAAGGGGAGCCCTGAACCCGAACAATCCCTTTAAAGACAGCTGGAAAACAATAAAAACAGGAGAACCCAGAAAAAAGACAACTAAGGGAAGATCTAATTACTATGTATAAATATATCAGGGGTCAGTACAGAGATCACTCTCATCATCTAATTATCCCCAGGACTGTGACGAGGGGACATCCTCTGCGTCTGGAGGAAAGAAGGTTTGTACACAAACATAGAAGAGGATTCTTTACTGTAAGAGCAGTGAGACTATGGACTCTATACTGTAAGAGCAGTGAGACTATGGACTCTATACTGTAAGAGCAGTGAGACTATGGACTCTTTACTGTAAGAGCAGTGAGACTATGGACTCTATACTGTAAGAGCAGTGAGACTGTGGACTCTTTACTGTAAGAGCAGTGAGACTATGGACTCTATACGGTAAGAGCAGTGAGACTATGGACTCTATACTGTAAGAGCAGTGAGACTATGGACTCTTTACTGTAAGAGCAGTGAGACTATGGACTCTATACTGTAAGAGCAGTGAGACTATGGACTCTGTACTGTAAGAGCAGTGAGACTATGGACTCTATACTGTAAGAGCAGTGAGACTATGGACTCTTTACTGTAAGAGCAGAGAGACTATGGACTCTTTACTGTAAGAGCAGTGAGACTATGGACTCTATACTGTAAGAGCAGTGAGACTATGGACTCTGTACTGTAAGAGCAGTGAGACTATGGACTCTATACTGTAAGAGCAGTGAGACTATGGACTCTTTACTGTAAGAGCAGAGAGACTATGGACTCTTTACTGTAAGAGCGGTGAGACTATGGACTCTATACTGTAAGAGCGGTGAGACTATGGACTCTATACTGTAAGAGCGGTGAGACTATGGACTCTTTACTGTAAGAGCAGTGAGACTATGGACTCTTTACTGTAAGAGCAGTGAGACTATGGACTCTATACTGTAAGAGCGGTGAGACTATGGACTCTATACTGTAAGAGCGGTGAGACTATGGACTCTTTACTGTAAGAGCAGTGAGACTATGGACTCTTTACTGTAAGAGCAGTGAGACTATGGACTCTATACTGTAAGAACAGTGAGACTATGGACTCTATACTGTAAGAGCAGTGAGACTATGGACTCTATACTGTAAGAGCAGTGAGACTATGGACTCTATACTGTAAGAGCAGTGAGACTATGGACTCTTTACTGTAAGAGCAGTGAGACTATGGACTCTTTACTGTAAGAGCAGTGAGACTATGGACTCTTTACTGTAAGAGCAGTGAGACTATGGACTCTTTACTGTAAGAGCAGTGAGACTATGGACTCTATACTGTAAGAACAGTGAGACTATGGACTCTATACTGTAAGAGCAGTGAGACTATGGACTCTTTACTGTAAGAGCAGAGAGACTATGGACTCTTTACTGTAAGAGCAGTGAGACTATGGATTCTGTACTGTAAGAGCAGTGAGACTATGGACTCTTTACTGTAAGAGCAGTGAGACTATGGACTCTATACTGTAAGAGCAGTGAGACTATGGACTCTTTACTGTAAGAGCAGTGAGACTATGGACTCTTTACTGTAAGAGCAGTGAGACTATGGACTCTATACTGTAAGAGCAGTGAGACTATGGACTCTTTACTGTAAGAGCAGTGAGACTATGGACTCTATACTGTAAGAGCAGTGAGACTATAGACTCTATACTGTAAGAGCAGTGAGACTATGGACTCTGTACTGTAAGAGCAGTGAGACTATGGACTCTTTACTGTAAGAGCAGTGAGACTATGGACTCTATACTGTAAGAGCAGTGAGACTATGGACTCTATACTGTAAGAGCAGTGAGACTATGGACTCTATACTGTAAGAGCAGTGAGACTATGGACTCTATACTGTAAGAGCAGTGAGACTATAGACTCTTTACTGTAAGAGCAGTGAGACTATGGACTCTGTACTGTAAGAGCAGTGAGACTATGGACTCTGTACTGTAAGAGCAGTGAGACTATGGACTCTTTACTGTAAGAGCAGTGAGACTATGGACTCTGTACTGTAAGAGCAGTGAGACTATGGACTCTTTACTGTAAGAGCGGTGAGACTATGGACTATTTACTGTAAGAGCAGTGAGACTATGGACTCTGTACTGTAAGAGCAGTGAGACTATGGACTCTGTACTGTAAGAGCAGTGAGACTATGGACTCTTTACTGTAAGAGCAGTGAGACTATGGACTCTGTACTGTAAGAGCAGTGAGACTATGGACTCTTTACTGTAAGAGCAGTGAGACTATGGACTCTTTACTGTAAGAGCAGTGAGACTATGGACTCTTTACTGTAAGAGCAGTGAGACTATGGACTCTTTACTGTAAGAGCAGTGAGACTATGGACTCTGTACTGTAAGAGCAGTGAGACTATGGACTCTGTACTGTAAGAGCAGTGAGACTATGGACTCTGTACTGTAAGAGCAGTGAGACTATGGACTCTGTACTGTAAGAGCAGTGAGACTATGGACTCTTTACTGTAAGAGCAGTGAGACTATGGACTCTTTACTGTAAGAGCAGTGAGACTATGGACTCTATACTGTAAGAGCAGTGAGACTATGGACTCTATACTGTAAGAGCAGTGAGACTATGGACTCTATACTGTAAGAGCAGTGAGACTATGGACTCTATACTGTAATAGCAGTGAGACTATGGACTCTATACTGTAAGGGCAGTGAGACTATGGACTCTATACTGTAAGAGCAGTGAGACTATGGA
Organism: Bufo gargarizans; assembly: GCF_014858855.1. Classification (NCBI taxonomy): domain Eukaryota; kingdom Metazoa; phylum Chordata; class Amphibia; order Anura; family Bufonidae; genus Bufo; species Bufo gargarizans. Next base: position 378,778,534 of record NC_058081.1, on the reverse strand, counting down.
CTCTATACTGTAAGAGCAGTGAGACTATGGACTCTATACTGTAAGAGCAGTGAGACTATGGACTCTATACTGTAAGAGCAGTGAGACTATGGACTCTATACTGTAAGAGCAGTGAGACTATGGACTCTATACTGTAAGAGCAGTGAGACTATGGACTCTATACTGTAAGAGCAGTGAGACTATGGACTCTGATACTGTAAGAGCAGTGAGACTATGGACTCTATACTGTAAGAGCAGTGAGACTATGGACTCTATACTGTAAGAGCAGTGAGACTATGGACTCTATACTGTAAGAGCAGTGAGACTATGGACTCTATACTGTAAGAGCAGTGAGACTATGGACTCTATACTGTAAGAGCGGTGAGACTGTGGAAATCTCTGCCTGCGGAGGTTGTGATGGTTAATTCACTGTGAGTTCAGGAGGGGCCTGGATGTATTTCTGGAGTGTAATAATATTACAGGCTATTGCTACTAGAGAGGGGTCGTTGATCCAGGGAGTTATTCTGATTGGGGTTGGGAAGGATTTTTTTCCCCTAAAATGAGGATAACACATCCATAGTACTTAGTATATTGGGCAGACTAGATGGGCCAAATGGTTCTTATCTGCCGACACATTCTATGTTTCTATGAACATGGCAACTTCTTTCAGCCATCTCTTGTCTCTGCAGAGATTGACACACAGACATCTGCAGAGACAGCTAATACCCCTGAAAATACTAAAACCACACAGAAAGTGTCTCCTTCAATAATTATTGGCACACAGTGCCCTAAAAGAACTGCACCCAGCAAATAATGTCCCTGTAACGGATCTCCTGGCACCCAGACCGGGTACCACCGTTGATGGATGCTCCTAGTGCTTCCCGAGGGCTCCAAGCACTCCGCTCAACACCGTAACCACCACAGGAACAGCTCTTACAAGAGCTAGGAGTTATAGCCAGAGGAGTATACAGTGTATAGCAATCCCAAGTGTCGATCAGTTACCCAAACACCAGCCTTAACATGATGAAGGGTAAAACAGGAACTCTTTATTGACCACACAAGCATTGACTTATATACACAGTTTCCAACAAGGGTACCACCCCCGTGGACCTGGTTGGGAACCGAGGACATAACATAGCAGCCAATCCTTACAGTTTTACAGTTTAAACACAAAAACTATACATTCAACTAACACAATGGGATTGCCTGTGATGCAATTAACAAACACAATGGCATTGCCTGTGACGCAATTAACAAACACAATGGCATTGCCGGTGACGCAATTAACAAACACAATGGCATTGTCTGTGAGGCAATTAACAAACACAATGGCATTGTCTGTGAGGCAATTAACAAACACAATGGCATTGTCTGTGAGGCAATTAACAAACACAATGGCATTGTCTGTGAGGCAATTAACAAACACAATGGCATTGTCTGTGAGGCAATTAACAAAATACAATTATAAAAACACAATAGGCCCTGCCTGTGATACAATTACCAAACATAATGGGCTAACTTAATCACTCAGAGGCAGAAAACACAAATTTTTCCCCAAAACACAGAAGCCACCTCAAAACCCTCCATAACTTATACATCCATGGATAGCTTTGATCTGGGTGAACAACATATCCAAAAATTACCCAGATCCGAGCAGGGGTTCCCGAATTCCATGGAAGTCACATTTGGCCGACCGCAAGCATGGCTTTCCTGCCCAAAACAGTTCCACAGATTTAGGCTGTGCGGCCGGTCTGTCTTCTCCTTCAAAGTTAGTATATGGGCCATAATCCTGGTGCAAGAGGCTGCAACCAGGCCCCTCCAAAACCCAGTGGCGAGGTTGGTTTCACCACAGTCCCCAACACTAATAGGCCCCCATAGTACCCATACTAGTAATCATATTACAACAATAGTAACAAAACCCACCATAGTGCCCCCAATAGTAATAATTCCCCTTTTAGAGAGCTTCTTCTTTATATTTATTTATCAAAAATACTTCACATTAAAATGTTACCTCGCATTTTCATATACTTATTTGAAAAACTCAATAAATTCTTGAATGAGAAAAATACTTCACATTCTAGTGCATACAAAAATGAAAAGCACATATTTATCACAAAAGTCTATGCCTAGCAATAAAGTCCTGTGTGCATAGGGTCCTTCTGAGGTTCAGCACATTTAGTGCCTAGCTACGTTTCAGGGGTTCCCCCCCTTTGTCAAGCATATCAGTACAAACATACCTCTTTATAATGCGTGCCTATACAAAAAATACCCCCTTATAATGTGTGCCAGTACCAAAATGCCTCCTTATGATGTGTGCCAGTACCAAAATGCCCCCTTATGTGTGCCAGTACCAAAATGCCCCCTTATAATGTGTGCCAGTACCAAAATGCCCCCTTATAATGTGTGCCAGTACCAAAATGCCCCCTTATAATGTGTGCCAGTACCAAAATGCCTCCTTATTACGTGTGCCAGTACCAAAATGCCTCCTTATTACATGTGCCAGTACCAAAATATACCCTCTTAGTGCCCCCAGTAGAACAAATGTGCCCACAGAGCCCCCCAGTTATAAAATGACATCCCCTTCTACATAACGGCCTTTAGTATACTGCCAAAGAAACAACAAATTCCAATACCCCCATGCGGCTGACAGGATGCGGCGCCTCTTCCGGTCTGTATACAGGATGAGGTGCCTCTTCCGGTCTGTATACAGGATGCGGTGCCTCTTTCGGTCTGTATACAGGATGCGGTGCCTCTTTCGGTCTGTATACAGGATGCGGTGCCTCTTTCGGTCTGTATACAGGATGCGGTGCCTCTTCCGGCCTGTATACAGGATGAGGTGCCTCTTCCAGCCTGTATACAGGATGCGGTGCCTCTTCCAGCCTGTATACAGGATGCGGTGCCTCTTCCAGCCTGTATACAGGATGCGGTGCCTCTTCCGGTCTGTATACAGGATGCGGTGCCTCTTCCGGTCTGTATACAGGATGCGGTGCCTCTTCCGGTCTGTATACAGGATGCGGTGCCTCTTCCGGTCTGTATACAGGATGCGGTGCCTCTTCCGGTCTGTATACAGGATGCGGTGCCTCTTCCGGTCTGTATACAGGATGCGATCTCCTTGCCTGGTGGCTATGCTCTACTGATTACGCCCTGTCACATTAGGGTGTCCATAAAGTGCCCAATTACAGATAAGCCCGTAATAAATGGACCACCAGGCTGCAGGCCATACAGAACCAGGACGGGGCCATGCGGACCCGTAACCGGCTGTCCTATCGGCACGTACACATCAGGAGGCCTCCTGGTTTCTCGCCGTCCACACATTGAGAAGATCTATTTCCGGAGCCCTGAATCCTAGTGACACCTCAGCAGGCTCTTCCCTCAGGGTGATCCAGATGTCTGGCAGATAACGAGCAGTATTAGGTCAGGAATACTGCATTCCAGGGTAACGCCGCTCACGGCCTAGATGAGGGTAGTCGTCCAACATAAACCACCTGCTACAAAAGCCTCTCATCGAACCAACCAGAACCCGAGCGGCAAGAGACGGCGGCTACAGATGGGGGCTCGTGGCCGTGTCTCTATCATGGGTCAGACACTGAAAGGGCATTTACCTGCAGGAGAGAGCTAATCTGTATAACAGACTCCCTCCACCCACTGGCCATATAGAGGAGGGGTATACAGCGGAGGGTGCACATAAAGAGGAGGGGTATACAGCAGAGGGTGGACATATAGAGGAGGGGTATACAGCGGAGGGTGGACATATAGAGGAGGGGTATACAGCGGAGGGTGTACATATAGAGGAGGGGTATACAGTATAGGGTGTACATATAGAGGAGGGGTATACAGCAGAGGGTGTACATATAAAGGAGGGGTATACAGAAGAGGGTGGCCATATAGAGGAGGGGTATACAGCGGAGGGTGCACATATAGAGGAGGGGTATACAGCAGAGGGTGTACATATAGAGTAGGGGTATACAGTATAGGGTGGACATATAGAGGAGGGGTATACAGCAGAGGGTGGACATATAGAGGAGGGGTATACAGTATAGGGTGTACATATAGAGGAGGGGTATACAGCAGAGGGTGTACATATAAAGGAGGGGTATACAGAAGAGGGTGGCCATATAGAGAAGGGGTATACAGCGGAGGGTGCACATATAGAGGAGGGGTATACAGCAGAGGGTGGACATATAGAGGAGGGGTATACAGCAGAGGGTGGACATATAGAGGAGGGGTATACAGTATAGGGTGTACATATAGAGGAGGGGTATACAGCAGAGGGTATACCTATAGAGGAGGGGTATACAGCGGAGGGTGCACATATAGAGGAGGGGTATACAGCAGAGGGTGTACATATAGAGGAGGGGTATACAGCAGAGGGTGGACATATAGAGGAGGGGTATACAGCAGAGGGTGGACATATAGAGGAGGGGTATACAGCAGAGGGTGGACATATAGAGGAGGGGTATACAGTATATGGTGTACATATAGAGGAGGGGTATACAGCAGAGGGGGTACATATAGAGGAGGGGTACACAGCAGAGGGTGGACATATAGAGGAGGGGTATACAGCAGAGGGTGTACATATATATAGAGGAGGGGTATACAGCAGAGGGTATATATATATATATAGAGGAGGGGTATACAGCAGAGGGTGTACATATATATAGAGGAGGGGTATACAGCAGAGGGTATATATATATATATAGAGGAGGGGTATACAGCAGAGGGTATATATATATATATATATATATATAGAGGAGGGGTATACAGCAGAGGATGTACATATAGAGGAGGGGTATACAGCAGAGGATGGACATATAGAGGAGGGGAATACAGCAGAGGGTATACATATAGAGGAGGGGTATACAGCAGAGGATGGACATATAGAGGAGGGGTATACAGCAGAGGATGGACATATAGAGGAGGGGTATACAGCAGAGGGTGTACATATAGAGGAGGGGTATACAGCAGAGGGTGGACATATAGAGGAGGGGTATACAGCAGAGGGTGTACATATAGAGGAGAGGTATACAGCAGAGGATGGACATATAGAGGAGGGGTATACAGCAGAGGATGGACATATAGAGGAGGGGTATACAGCAGAGGGTGTACATATAGAGGAGGGGTATACAGCAGAGGGTGGACATATAGAGGAGGGGTATACAGCAGAGGGTGTACATATAGAGGAGGGGTATACAGTATAGGGTGTACATATAGAGGAGGGGTATACAGCAGAGGGTGTACATATAGAGGAGGGGTATACAGTATATGGTGTACATATAGAGGAGGGGTATACAGCAGAGGGTGTACATATAGAGGAGGGGTATACAGCAGAGGGTGTACATATAGAGGAGGGGTATACAGCAGAGGGTATATATATATATATATAGAGGAGGGGTATACAGCAGAGGGTGTACATATAGAGGAGGGGTATACAGCGGATGGTGTACATATAGAGGAGGGATATACAGCAGAGGGTATATATATATAGAGGAGGGGTATACAGCGGAGGGTGTACATATAGAGGAGGGGTATACAGCAGAGGGTGTACATATAGAGGAGGGGTATACAGAAGGGGGTACATATAGAGGAGGGGTATACAGCGGAGGGTGCACATATAGAGGAGGGGTATACAGCAGAGGGTGTACATATAGAGGAGGGGTATACAGCAGAGGGTGGACATATATATAGAGGAGGGGTATACAGCAGAGGGTGTACATATAGAGGAGGGGTATACAGCAGAGGGTGGACATATAGAGGAGGGGTATACAGCAGAGGGTGGACATATAGAGGAGGGGTATACAGCAGAGGGTGTACATATAGAGGAGGGGTATACAGTATATGGTGTACATATAGAGGAGGGGTATACAGCAGAGGGGGTACATATAGAGGAGGGGTACACAGCAGAGGGTGTACATATAGAGGAGGGGTATACAGCAGAGGGTGTACATATAGAGGAGGGGTATACAGTATATGGTGTACATATAGAGGAGGGGTATACAGCAGAGGGGGTACATATAGAGGAGGGGTATACAGCAGAGGGTGTACATATAGAGGAGGGGTATACAGCAGAGGGTATATATATATATAGAGGAGGGGTATACAGCAGAGGGTATATATATATATATATATATATATATATAGAGGAGGGGTATACAGCAGAGGATGTACATATAGAGGAGGGGTATACAGCAGAGGATGGACATATAGAGGAGGGGAATACAGCAGAGGGTGTACATATAGAGGAGGGGTATACAGCAGAGGGTGTACATATAGAGGAGGGGTATACAGCAGAGGGTGGACATATAGAGGAGGGGTATACAGCAGAGGGTGTACATATAGAGGAGGGGTATACAGTATATGGTGTACATATAGAGGAGGGGTATACAGCAGAGGGTGTACATATAGAGGAGGGGTATACAGCAGAGGGTGTACATATAGAGGAGGGGTATACAGCGGAGGGTGTACATATAGAGGAGGGGTATACAGCAGAGGGTGTACATATAGAGGAGGGGTATACAGCAGAGGGTGTACATATAGAGGAGGGGTATACAGGGGTATATACAGCTATAGAGGAGGGGTATACAGCAGAGGGTATACATATAGAGGAGGGGTATACAGCGGAGGGTGGACATATAGAGGAGGGGTATACAGCAGAGGGTATACATATAGAGGAGGGGTATACAGCGGAGGGTGGACATATAGAGGAGGGGTATACAGCAGAGGGTGTACATATAGAGGAGGGGTATACAGTATATGGTGTACATATAGAGGAGGGGTATACAGCAGAGGGGGTACATATAGAGGAGGGGTACACAGCAGAGGGTGTACATATAGAGGAGGGGTATACAGCAGAGGGTGTACATATAGAGGAGGGGTATACAGTATATGGTGTACATATAGAGGAGGGGTATACAGCAGAGGGGGTACATATAGAGGAGGGGTATACAGCAGAGGGTGTACATATAGAGGAGGGGTATACAGCAGAGGGTATATATATATATAGAGGAGGGGTATACAGCAGAGGGTATATATATATATATATATATAGAGGAGGGGTATACAGCAGAGGATGTACATATAGAGGAGGGGTATACAGCAGAGGATGGACATATAGAGGAGGGGAATACAGCAGAGGGTGTACATATAGAGGAGGGGTATACAGCAGAGGATGGACATATAGAGGAGGGGTATACAGCAGAGGGTGTACATATAGAGGAGGGGTATACAGCAGAGGATGGACATATAGAGGAGGGGAATACAGCAGAGGGTGTACATATAGAGGAGGGATATACAGCAGAGGGTGTACATATAGAGGAGGGGTATACAGCAGAGGGTGGACATATAGAGGAGGGGTATACAGCAGAGGGTGTACATATAGAGGAGGGGTATACAGTATATGGTGTACATATAGAGGAGGGGTATACAGCAGAGGGTGTACATATAGAGGAGGGGTATACAGCAGAGGGTGTACATATAGAGGAGGGGTATACAGCGGAGGGTGTACATATAGAGGAGGGGTATACAGCAGAGGGTGTACATATAGAGGAGGGGTATACAGCAGAGGGTGTACATATAGAGGAGGGGTATACAGCAGAGGGTGTACATATAGAGGAGGGGTATACAGCAGAGGGTATACATATAGAGGAGGGGTATACAGCGGAGGGTGGACATATAGAGGAGGGGTATACAGCAGAGGGTATACATATAGAGGAGGGGTATACAGCGGAGGGTGGACATATAGAGGAGGGGTATACAGCAGAGGGTATACATATAGAGGAGGGGTATACAGCAGAGGGTATACATATAGAGGAGGGGTATACAGCGGAGGGTGGACATATAGAGGAGGGGTATACAGCAGAGGGTGTACATATAGAGGAGGGTGTGACGACCACCCGCCAATCCCGTCGTACTATGCCACAGTTGCCATACAGGTCTCCACTAGAGACTCCTGAAGGCGAATCCACTGTGAGCACAGAAGACGTGTAAGATTGGTTGGTGGGCCCAGACAGGATGCAATCACGATTGTATGTACAATTGGTAAAAATAAAATTACTGATTTCACGCTGGAAATCACATTAATTTGCTGCCACCACTCTTCGTATTGAATCGGGGCGAAGAGACCCCGGCTAGCTAATCCTAAAGGGACGAAACGGTTATTTGCAACCTAGCTAGTACATTAACAATTTATAACAATAACACAATTTGGTAGGATGTCTTCTGAGGACAGAGTTCTTAGCATAGATCAGGTCATCAAGTAACAAGGGCAAAACTGGAACGATGAAATCGTTAGTTTTTATTCTAAAACTACACACAAAAATATATATATTAAAGCTGACAGATAAATCTACCGGCCGGTGAACAGATTGGTTTGGATAGAAATAGGTAAGAGGTGGAAGGGAATAGAACAGGGCTGGCCAACCTGAGGCTCTCCAGCTGTTGCAAAACTACAACTCCCAGCATGCCTAGACTGCCTACAGGTATCAGCCTACAGCAAAGCATGATGGGAGTTGTAGTTTTACAACAGCTGGAGAGCCACAGGTTGGCCAGCCCTGGAATAGAATGTCTGTAAGTTCAGAGTTACCGTGGTAGGGTCCAGTAATAGGCAAAGTCTTTGTAGAATAATCCAAGATGGCGGGGTGCCCGTGTCCCTGCGGGCGGTCGAGATGTTAGACGACGTCAGATGGTAGATGAAGGACGCAGGACCTCAGTGTGTCACTGTTTTTACCTACTCTGAAGCGGGGAGTGGTTATGACACGTTCAGGTCCAGCCTTGGGTAATTGGAACAGGGGCAGTCCTTTGCCCCATAGGGAGAAAACCTGGCAGAATCTTTGCTTTGCCCATTTCTCCATATCCCGTAAGTCCAATCAAGAAATATAGTTGATATTGATAATCAGTACAATTTTACGCATCATCTGATAACAAATACGACTAGAAGATAATACAGGGTGCCCGAGAACCTTTATATCTCAGAGCGGGAATCTCTGATTTGTCCGCGGGTTTCCTAGAAGGTGGGTTAGGAGAACCAAAACCATCTCTGAAAAGATGGTTCCTTTCACATTTCCATAACCCATGAAATATTAGGAAACTATGGGAAGAATATGAAGTTTATGGATTGGAGGTGACTTTCAGGTCATCTTCCCTCCTGTACCAGCCAGCTGTGTGATAAGGATCTGTCCTTTTCTTCTGAAGCTCGCTGCCCAGGCTAAAGGTGTGAGACCCCTGCTGGTATTGGAGACACTATGGCTGCAGAGAGACCAGGTTTATGAGGTTCTGTCAAGAGAATACCAGATTGATGGGTACTTAAACCTGGCATGGGGCAGGAAGATTCTTTGGCAAGAAGGTGCTAATTGTACCTCTGATCTGTGAGTTACTCCTTTAGTGAAAGAGAAGATTCTTAGTGAAGGCTCTTTTGTCTTTGTGATTGAGAAATATGGCGCATTTGTGATTTCCTAGTATCGCTGTGGATCGCAAAGCGTCACACCTCCCCCCTTTGGAAGATTGGGGAAGGAGTGGTCAGCAAGACTGGGACTGAAGCAATCCCAACTCCCTATTTGAGCTAGTTACAGCGGGAAAGTCCGTCAGCATTCTGATGGCGACTTCCCGGTTTGTGCTGAATCGTGAAATCGTACTGTTGGAGCGCTAAGCTCCAGCGGAGAAGTTTTCCGTTGGTACCAGAAGTACGTTTCAGCCAGCTGAGAGGGTTGTGATCTGTGATGACCATGAAGGATCGTCCGTATAGGTACGATTGTAGTTTCTGTAGGGCCCATACGATCGCTAGGCACTCTTTCTCAGTGGTGCAGTATGCGGTTTCCCGCGGGAGTAGTTTTCGGCTCAGGTAGAGGACAGGGTGCTCATTCCCGGTTGCGTCCACCTGACTAAGGACGGCTCCCAGACCGTGGTCTGAGGCGTCAGTTTGTACTAGGAACTGACGGGAGAAGTCGGGAGCTTGAAGGACAGGAGCGCTAGCTAGCGCTTCCTTCAGGGCCTGAAATGCCTGTTCTAGTTCAGAGTTCCATGTGACCGTGTTGGGTTGTTTTTTGCCCGTTGCATCGGTCAGCGGTTTAGCCAGAGTACTATAGGATGGAACAAACTTCCTATAGTACCCTGCCGTTCCCAGAAATGCCTGTATTTGTTTTTTGGTGTTAGGCCGTGGCCATGCTACAATGGCATCGACCTTCCCTATCTGAGGTTTCAGGGTCTGGCTGCCTACTCTGTGTCCTAAGTACTGAACCTCTGTCATGGCAATCTGACATTTGTTGGGCTTAACAGTCAGATTGGCAGCGGACAGTCTTCCCAATACCTGTGACAGATGATCAAGGTGATCTTCCCAGGTTGGACTATATATGGCTATATCGTCCAGATATGCTAGGGCATAACCTTGCATTCCTTCCAACAGTTCATTCATGGCCCGCTGAAAGGTGGCGGGCGCATTCTTCATCCCAAAGGGCATACGAGTAAACTCATAGAGGCCAAAAGGGGTGATGAATGCGGATTTCGCTCTCGCCTCTGGCGCAAGCGGAATCTGCCAGTATCCACGGCTCAAGTCCATGATTGTTAGATAGCTGGCGGACGCCAGCTGATCCAGCAATTCATCAATTCGAGGCATGGGATACGCATCGGTTATGGTGATGTCATTCAGTCTCCGATAGTCAACACAGAACCGGGTTGTCTTGTCCTTTTTGGGGACTAAAACAACCGGGGCGGCCCATGGACTAGAGGATTTCTGGATGACCATTAACTGTAGCATCTCATCAATCTCTCGTTTGATTTCAGCCTGCACTTCGGGTGAGGTGCGATAGGGGCCCTGCCGTAAGGGCTTGTGGGTCCCTGTGTCAACTCGGTGAGCTGCTAGGTTGGTTTGGCCAGGGATGCCTGAGAATATGGCGCTGTGCGCACTCAGGAGAGTGGTGAGCTGAAGCTTCTGTGGGTACGAGAGGTGGGGGTTGATGTTCCAATCCTCTGCCACGTCTCGTAGCTCTGCTAGCAAGTCTATCAGTGGATCTGGCTCTTCGGGTTCTAGCTGGCTACACACTGCTAATACATACTGCTCCCTTTCCTCGTGTGCTTTTAACATGTTCACGTGGAACAGTTTCTGTCGCTTACCCCCGAGACTCACTAGGTAAGTGACTGGGTTCACCTGTTTCAGAATGGTGTATGGCCCGTCCCAGGCAGCCTGCAATTTGTTCTGCCTGACAGGGAGTAGGGCGTATACCTTCTGACCTGCTGGGTATGACCGCTCTCTGGCATGCTGATCATACCAAGCCTTCTGTTTGGCCTGTGCCTTTGCAAGATTTTCCGTCACTATGGTCATGAGGGACTCCATTTTGTCCCGAAATTTTAGGACATATTCAACCACGGAGACTGCTGAGGGGTCACCTTTTCCCTCCCAGGTCTCCCGAATCAGTTTTAAGGGCCCTCGGACGTCTCGTCCATATAGGAGTTCAAAGGGTGAGAACCCAGTGGACTCCTGTGGCACTTCTCTGTAAGCGAACAGCAAATGAGGCAGGTGCCGCTCCCAGTCCTTCCCCTGCGATTCCACGAACGTGGCCAGCATTTGCTTTAACGTTCCGTTGAAACGTTCGCAAAGGCCGTTGGTTTGCGGGTGATACGCACTGGAAGTGGTGTGCTTGATTTGCATCCTCTCACAGAGGGCTTCCATTAGCTCCGACATGAAGCAGGAGCCCTGATCAGAGATCATCTCGGCAGGGAAACCTACACGCGAGAAAATCCCGATCAAGGCGTCTGCCACCGTGGCCGACCTAAGGGAAGACAGTGCTACCGCCTCTGGGTAACGGGTGGCATAGTCCACGACCGTTAAGATGTAGCGCTTGCCAGAACTGCTAGGAATGGGAAGGGGACCAATTATATCCACTGCCACTCTCTGGAAGGGCTCTGTGATCACGGGCAGTGGCTGCAAAGGAGCTTTGCGGGGTCCTCCAGCCTTCTTAACCCTCTGGCAAGTGGTACACGATCGGCAGTACTTCGTTATGTCCGTTCCCATCGTGGGCCAGTAAAAATGGTTCTGAACACGTTTGTGGGTCTTTCTGATACCCAAATGTCCTGCAAGTGGAATGTCGTGGGCTGCTTTGAGCACCTGTGCCCGAAATTCCCTAGGGAGTACCAGCTGTCTCGTGTTCTCACCTGCGCCACCTTTTGTAGGCTGTACAGCTTCACAGTACAGTCGGTCGTTCTCCCAATAGATTTTATATGGAGTGCCCTCACCTGGAGGCTGGCCGGCTCGGGCCCTAAGTGCCCCCAGACTAGGGTCACCCTTTAAGGCCTGCACGAATGCAGCGCCACCGGTCTCCTCCAGCTGACCAGTGACGTATGAAGTCAGCTGTGGAGAGTTACCTTCAATGCTGGGGTCAGAGGTGGGTGGAGGGACGGCTGGTTCTGTCCCCGCAGCCCCATCTGAGCCCAGGTTACTGGCGACACTGGAAGCGTCTACCAGCGCAGTGACACAATCATCATCATCATCACATGAAAAGGTCTTTCTCGCATTGTTATCCACCTGAGGGTCAGAATCGCCCGAGGGGGTCCCTTCGGTCGGTTCTGAGTTCAGGCGGCTGGCCATGGAACGTGTAATGGCCAGAACAGGTACAGCATCATGTATATCACCAGTGCTAACACTAACACACGCATTTGGATCAACAATGACAGGTGCAGAAGTAGGCAAATGACATTCGGTTGCTTGTACATTTAAATCTGATACCTCCCTAGGTGCGTTAGGGACAGTAGGAATAGCAGGCAAAGTGTCCCCGTCTCCCTGTTTCCCCAAAGGGCTGTACAGTACCTGGTTTTGGTCAGGGAGTCCTGCTTAGGCCTCCTGCGCGCTTGCAGGGTATTCGTAATGGGAAACAAGGGTGCCCAAATCAGTGCCAAGCACTGTGGCAACGGGAATATCATCCAGGACCCCAACAACCCGCTTTTGTCGTCCCATTCCCCAATCAATGGTGACTTGGGCCACATGAGTGCGAGTGCCCCCAACTCCGGTCAGAGCGAGGTACTTTCCTGGAAGGATATCCTTCTCCGTAACAAGATGTGAACGGACCAAGGTTACATCTGCACCGGTATCACGGAACCCGATGACAGTCTGGCCGTTCACAGTGACAGGCTGGTGATTCTGGGATCCGCGGTGCACCTCGGGTCCTCCGACCAGCAATACAGCAGATGAGGTAGGTGTGGAAACGTTGGCCCCCTTAGGGCTTGGCGTCGTCGCGGTGCTAGGAGGTTGGGCCGGCTTCCCTGCGTAACAGGTTTGCTTGGTGTGACCGGGCCTGCGACACAGCTCACACCAGGGCCTGGTTGTCTGACGGTTCCCAGGGCCAGCAGGCCTGCCTTCTCTCCAGTTCTGGGACATGGCTCTGTCCTGGTTGGGTACTGGAGTTTTGCGGCTGTCAGGTACCAGGGGTTTGCGGATGTCTGATACCACCGGCCTGCGGGTGTCCGTCATCACAGGTTTGCGAATGTCCGGTACCCGGGTTGCGACAAACATGTCTGCCAGCTCAGCAGCTTCTTTCACAGACTGGGGATTGCGCTCCAACACAAACTGTCTCACATCTGTAGGGCATATCGCAAGGAGTTGGTCATGGATCATCAAATCCTTGAGGTTAGCATAAGTCTTTTCCTTAAGAATTCTAGTCCATTGGCGGAATGTGGTGCCTAAGCGGCTAGCGACATCCGCGTAAGAGTCTGTGGATCCTTTCTGGATGGCACGGAACTTTCTCTGGTAAACCTCAGGGGTTAATTGGAACTTAGCAATTATGGCATCCTTGATAGTCTGATAATCGCAATCTTGGTCTGTGTGTAGTTCCGCAAAAGCATCCAGCGCTTTACCAGTCAGCTGAGGCGTCAGGTGTAGAGCCCACTGATCCTCAGGGATGCAGAACTGGCGGCACGCTCTCTCAAACGAGCGTAAATATAAATCAATGTCCCCGTTTTTCTCCATAACTGGAAACCTTGCTTTGGGGACCCCGGGTAGAGGAATGCCTCCTGCAGCAGGAGTGTTAGGAGAGGAAGACCGCTCGGCCTGTCTCACTTGGGCCAGTTCTAGTGCACGCTGGTGCTGCAGCGCTTCTCTCTGAAGCTGGAACTGCTGCTGTCGCTCTTCTCTTTCAAGCTGCATCTCCAGGTATAAACGTAAATCCGCGCCAGTCAGGCCCGGTAACAACTGCTGGCTCATAGGGCCCAAGGCAGTGAAGTTCAGTCCAGAGCTGCTTGTTCCTTGCTGAGGGTTAGCAGGGGCTGTGGACATAGCGTAATCCAGGGTACCTGCATCACCCGGAGCTGAAGTAGCAACATCAGCACTCCCATAGCTGGCGGTGCTGGGTGACGTTGAACGAAGGGGCAGCGAAGCCTCCCGCACGGGATTGGAATCCTCCATCGCTTGGCTGTCTCTCTCCGTCAGAGCTTTGATCAGCTGTGATCGATTTTTGTTCAGAATGGCAATGCCTTGCGACTCACACACGGCTTGTAAGTCGGCGACAGACCAACTTTGGTAATTTGGAACTGAATCAGACATTCAGAAAAGAAGAGTAAAATAGCAAAGAAAAGGTGGGAAAATGTAAACCAATCTATTCCTATCAATGTGTACTGCTTTGCACCCGGAACTCAAGTTCCGCAGGACAGGACACTAAGTAACCGCTGTCCTATTGTTATGATTGCACAAAAAGCTGCACTTGTCAGTTCTTTGTGCTCTGATCTCCCAAAAGCTGACTTCTGCCTGGTTTTGGGTTCTGCTATCCCACTAGCTGCCACCAATGTGACGACCACCTGCCAATCCCGTCGTACTATGCCACAGTTGCCATACAGGTCTCCACTAGAGACTCCTGAAGGCGAATCCACTGTGAGCACAGAAGACGTTTAAGATTGGTTGGTGGGCCCAGACAGGATGCAATCACGATTGTATGTACAATCGGTAAAAGTAAAATTACTGATTTCACGCTGGAAATCAAATTAATTTGCTGCCACCACTCTTCGTATTGAATCGGGGCGAAGAGACCCCGGCTAGCTAATCCTAAAGGGACGAAACGGTTATTTGAAACCTAGCTAGTACATTAACAATTTATAAAAATAACACAATTTGGTAGTATGTCTTCGGAGGACAGAGCTCTTAGCATCGATCAGGTCATCAAGTAACAAGGGCAAAACTGGAACGAGGAAATCGTTAGTTTTTATTCTAAAACTACACACAAAAATATATATATTAAAGCTGACAGATAAATATACCTGCCAGGTGAACAGATTGGTTTGGATAGAAATAGGTAAGAGGTGGAAGGGAATAGAATGTCTGTAAGTTCAGAATTACCGTGGTAGAGTCCAGTAATAGGCAAAGTCTTTGTAGAATAATCCAAGATGGCGGGGTGCCCGTGTCCCGGCGGGCGGTCGTGATGTTAGTCGACGTCAGATGGTAGGTGAAGGACCCAGGACCTGAGTGTGTCACTGTTTTTACCTCCTCTGAAGCGGGGAGTGGTTATGACACGTTCAGGTCCAGCCTTGGGTAATTGGAACAGGGGCAGTCCTTTGCCCCATAGGGAGAAAACCTGGCAGCATCTTTGCTTTGCCCATTTCTCCATATCCCGTAAGTCCAATCAAGAAATATAGTAGATATTGATAATCAGTACAATTTTACGCATCATCTGATAACAAATACGACTAGAAGATAATACAGGGTGCCTGAGAACCTTTATATCTCAGAGCGGGAACCTCTGATTTGTCCGCGGGTTTCCTAGAAGGTGGGTTAGGAGAACCAAAACCATCTCTGAAAAGATGGTTCCTTTCCCATTTCCATAACCCATGAAATATTAGGAAAATATGGGAAAAATATGAAGCTTATGGATTGGAGGTGACTTTCAGGTCATTTTCCCTCCTGTACCAGCCAGCTGTGTGATAAGGATCTGTCCTTTTCTTCTGAAGCTCGCTGCCCAGGCTAAAGGTGTGAGACCCCTGCTGGTATTGGAGACACTATGGCTGCAGAGAGACAGTTTTTATGAGGTTCTGTCAAGAGAATACCAGATTGATGGGTACTTAAACCTGGCATGGGGCAGGAAGATTCTTTAGCAAGAAGGTGCTAATTGTACCTCTGATCTGTGAGTTACTCCTTTAGTGAAAGAGAAGATTCTTAGTGAAGGCTCTTTTGTCTTTGTGATTGAGAAATATGGCGCATTTGTGATTTCCTAGTATCGCTGTGGATCGCAAAGCGTCACAGAGGGGTATACAGCAGAGGGTGGACATATAGAGGAG
Organism: Bufo gargarizans; assembly: GCF_014858855.1. Lineage (NCBI taxonomy): Eukaryota > Metazoa > Chordata > Amphibia > Anura > Bufonidae > Bufo > Bufo gargarizans. The sequence goes on along the minus strand of NC_058081.1, from coordinate 378,762,316 downwards.
GGGAATACAGCAGAGGGTGTACATATAGAGGAGGGGTATACAGCAGAGGGTGGACATATAGAGGAGGGGTATACAGCAGAGGGTGGACATATAGAGGAGGGGTATACAGCAGAGGGTGGACATATAGAGGAGGGGTATACAGCAGAGGGTGGACATATAGAGGAGGGGTATACAGCAGAGGGTGGACATATAGAGGAGGGGTATACAGCAGAGGGTGGACATATAGAGGAGGGGTATACAGCAGAGGGTGGACATATAGAGGAGGGGTATACAGCAGAGGGTGTACATATAGAGGAGGGGTATACAGCAGAGGGGTGGACATATAGAGGAGGGGTATACAGCAGAGGGTGGACATATAGAGGAGGGGTTATACAGCAGAGGGTGTACATATAGAGGAGGGGTATACAGCGGAGGGTTGTACATATAGAGGAGGGGTATACAGCGGAGGGTGTACATATAGAGGAGGGGTATACAGTATAGGGTGTACATATAGAGGAGGGGGTATACAGTATAGGGTGTACATATAGAGGAGGGGTATACAGCAGAGGGTGCACATATAGAGGAGGGGTATACAGCAGAGGGTGTACATATAGAGGAGGGGTATACAGTATAGGGTGTACATATAGAGGAGGGGTATACAGCAGAGGGTGCACATATAGAGGAGGGGTATACAGCGGAGGTTGTACATATAGAGGAGGGGTATACAGCAGAGGGTGGACATATAGAGGAGGGGTATACAGCAGAGGGTGGACATATAGAGGAGGGGTATACAGCAGAGGGTGGACATATAGAGGAGGGGTATACAGCAGAGGGTGTACATATAGAGGAGGGGTATACAGCAGAGGGTGGACATATAGAGGAGGGGTATACAGCAGAGGGTGGACATATAGAGGAGGGGTATACAGCAGAGGGTGGACATATAGAGGAGGGGTATACAGCAGAGGGTGTACATATAGAGGAGGGGTATACAGCAGAGGGTGGACATATAGAGGAGGGGTATACAGCAGAGGGTGGACATATAGAGGAGGGGTATACAGCAGAGGGTGGACATATAGAGGAGGGGTATACAGCAGAGGGTGTACATATAGAGGAGGGGTATACAGCAGAGGGTGTACATATAGAGGAGGGGTATACAGCAGAGGGTGTACATATAGAGGAGGGGTATACAGCAGAGGGTGTACATATAGAGGAGGGGTATACAGCGGAGGGTGTACATATAGAGGAGGGGTATACAGCGGAGGGTGTACATATAGAGGAGGGGTATACAGTATAGGGTGTACATATAGAGGAGGGGTATACAGCGGAGGGTGTACATATAGAGGAGGGGTATACAGCAGAGGGTGTACATATAGAGGAGGGGTATACAGTATAGGGTGTACATATAGAGGAGGGGTATACAGCAGAGGGTGCACATATAGAGGAGGGGTATACAGCGGAGGGTGTACATATAGAGGAGGGGTATACAGCAGAGGGTGGACATATAGAGGAGGGGTATACAGCGGAGGGTGTACATATAGAGGAGGGGTATACAGTATAGGGTGTACATATAGAGGAGGGGTATACAGCAGAGGGTGGACATATAGAGGAGGGGTATACAGCAGAGGGTGTACATATAGAGGAGGGGTATACAGCGGAGGGTGTACATATAGAGGAGGGGAATACAGCAGAGGGTGAACATATAGAGGAGGGGTATACAGTATAGGGTGTACATATAGAGGAGGGGTATACAGCAGAGGGTGTACATATAGAGGAGGGGTATACAGTATAGGGTGTACATATAGAGGAGGGGTATACAGCAGAGGGTGTACATATAGAGGAGGGGTATACAGCAGAGGGTGGACATATAGAGGAGGGGTATACAGCAGAGGGTGGACATATAGAGGAGGGGTATACAGCAGAGGGTGTACATATAGAGGAGGGGTATACAGCAGAGGGTGTACATATAGAGGAGGGGTATACAGCAGAGGGTGTACATATAGAGGAGGGGTATACAGCGGAGGGTGTACATATAGAGGAGGGGTATACAGCGGAGGGTGTACATATAGAGGAGGGGTATACAGTATAGGGTGTACATATAGAGGAGGGGTATACAGCGGAGGGTGTACATATAGAGGAGGGGTATACAGCAGAGGGTGGACATATAGAGGAGGGGTATACAGCGGAGGGTGTACATATAGAGGAGGGGTATACAGTATAGGGTGTACATATAGAGGAGGGGTATACAGCAGAGGGTGGACATATAGAGGAGGGGTATACAGCAGAGGGTGTACATATAGAGGAGGGGTATACAGCAGAGGGTGTACATATAGAGGAGGGGAATACAGCAGAGGGTGAACATATAGAGGAGGGGTATACAGTATAGGGTGTACATATAGAGGAGGGGTATACAGCAGAGGGTGTACATATAGAGGAGGGGTATACAGTATAGGGTGTACATATAGAGGAGGGGTATACAGCAGAGGGTGCACATATAGAGGAGGGGTATACAGCAGAGGGTGGACATATAGAGGAGGGGTATACAGCAGAGGGTGGACATATAGAGGAGGGGTATACAGCAGAGGGTGGACATATAGAGGAGGGGTATACAGCGGAGGGTGTACATATAGAGGAGGGGTATACAGTATAGGGTTGTACATATAGAGGAGGGGTATACAGCAGAGGGTGGACATATAGAGGAGGGGTATACAGCAGAGGGTGGACATATAGAGGAGGGGAATACAGCAGAGGGTGAACATATAGAGGAGGGGTATACAGCGGAGGGTGTACATATAGAGGAGGGGTATACAGTATAGGGTGTACATATAGAGGAGGGGTATACAGCAGAGGGTGGACATATAGAGGAGGGGTATACAGCAGAGGATGTACATATAGAGGAGGGGTATACAGCAGAGGGTGAACATATAGAGGAGGGGTATACAGCAGAGGGTGTACATATAGAGGAGGGGTATACAGTATAGGGTGTACATATAGGGGTATACAGCAGAGGGTGTACATATAAAGGAGGAATATACAGCAGAGGGTGTACATATAGAGGAGGGGTATACAGCAGAGGGTATACATATAGAGGAGGGGTAAACAGCAGAGGGTATATATATATAGAGGAGGGGTATACAGCGGAGGGTGTACATATAAAGGAGGGGTATACAGCAGAGGGTATATATATATATATATATAGAGGAGGGGTATACAGCAGAGGGTGGACATATAGAGGAGGGGTATACAGCGGAGGGTGGACATATAGAGGAGGGGTATACAGCGGAGGGTGTACATATAGAGGAGGGGTATACAGCAGAGGGTATACATATAGAGGAGGGGTATACAGCAGAGGGTGGACATATAGAGGAGGGGTATACAGCAGAGGGTATATATATAGAGGAGGGGTATACAGCAGAGGGTGTACATATAGAGGAGGGGTATACAGCAGAGGGTATATATATAGAGGAGGGGTATACAGCAGAGGGTGTACATATAGAGGAGGGGTATACAGCCGAGGGTGTACATATAGAGGAGGGGTATACAGCAGAGGGTGTACATATAGAGGAGGGGTATACAGCAGAGGGTGGACATATAGAGGAGGGGCATACAGCAGAGGGTGGACATATAGAGGAGGGGTATACAGCAGAGGGTATATATATAGAGGAGGGGTATACAGCAGAGGGTGTACATATAGAGGAGGGGTATACAGCAGAGGGTATATATATAGAGGAGGGGTATACAGCAGAGGGTGTACATATAGAGGAGGGGTATACAGCCGAGGGTGTACATATAGAGGAGTGGTATACAGCAGAGGGTGTACATATAGAGGAGGGGTATACAGCAGAGGGTATATATATATATATATATATAGAGGAGGGGTATACAGCAGAGGATGTACATATAGAGGAGGGGTATACAGCAGAGGGTGGACATATAGAGGAGGGGTATACAGCAGAGGGTGTACATATAGAGGAGGGGTATACAGCAGAGGGTGTATATATAGAGGAGGGGTATACAACAGAGGTTGTATACGTAGAGGGGGTTATACAGGAGACGGTGTATATAGCAGACGGTATACAGGAGACGGTGTATATAGCAGACGGTATACAGGAGACGGTGTTTATAGCAGACGGTATACAGGAGACTGTGTGTATAGCAGACGGTATACAGGAGACTGTGTGTATAGCAGACGGTGTGTATAGCAGACGGTGTATACAGTAGACGGTGTGTATAGAAGACGGTGTATACCGGAGACGGTGTATATAGCAGACGGTGTGTACAGAAGACGGTGTATACAGGAGACGGTGTATACAGGAGACGGTGTATACAGGAGACGGTGTGTATAGAAGACGGTGTGTATAGCAGACGGTGTATACAGGAGACGGTGTATACAGGAGACGGTGTATATAGCAGACGGTGTGTATAGAAGACAGTGTATATAGAAGACGGTGTATACAGGAGACGGTGTATACAGGAGACGGTGTATATAGCAGACGGTATAAAGGAGACGGTGTATATAGCAGATGGTGTATACAGGAGACGGTGTATACAGGAGACGGTGTGTATAGCAGATGGTGTATACAGGAGATGGTGTATACAGCAGACGGTGTATACAGTAGACGGTGTATACAGTAGACGGTGTATATAGCAGACGGTGTACAGGAGACGGTGTATATAGCAGATGGGGTATACAGGAGACGGTGTATATAGCAGACGGTATACAGGAGACGGTGTTTATAGCAGACGGTATACAGGAGACGGTGTATATAGCAGACGGTGTATACAGGAGACGGTGTGTATCGCAGACGGTAGACAGGAGATGGTGTATATAGCAGACGGTATACAGGAGACGGTGTATACAGGAGACGGTGTATATAGCAGACGGTATACAGGAGACGGTGTATATGGCAGACGGTATACAGGAGACGGTGTGTATAGCAGACGGTATACAGGGGACGGTGTGTATAGCAGGCGGTATACAGCAGAGGGTGGACATATAGAGGAGGGGTATACAGCAGAGGGTGGACATATAGAGGAGGGGTATACAGCAGAGGGTGGACATATAGAGGAGGGGTATACAGCAGAGGGTGGACATATAGAGGAGGGGTATACAGCGGAGGGTGTACATATAGAGGAGTGGTATACAGCGGAGGGTGTACATATAGAGGAGGGGTATACAGCAGAGGGTGGACATATAGAGGAGGGGTATACAGCAGAGGGTATACATATAGAGGAGGGGTATACAGCAGAGGGTGTATATATAGAGGAGGGGTATACAACAGAGGTTGTATACGTAGAGGGGGTTATACAGGAGACGGTGTATATAGCAGACGGTATACAGGAGACGGTGTTTATAGCATACGGTATACAGGAGACGGTGTATATAGCAGACGGTGTGTATAGAAGACAGTGTATACAGGAGACGGTGTGTATCGCAGACGGTAGACAGGAGATGGTGTGTATAGCAGACGGTATACAGGAGACGGTGTATTCAGGAGACGGTGTATATAGCAGACGGTATACAGGAGACGGTGTATATGGCAGACGGTATACAGGAGACGGTGTATACAGGAGACGGTATACAGGAAACGGTGTATATAGCAGACATTATACAGGAGACAAGGTATACAGGAGACGGTGTGTATAGGAGACGGTATACAGGAGACGGTGTGTATAGTAGACGGTGTATATAGCAGACGGTATACAGGAGACGGTATACAGGAGACGGTGTGTATAGTAGACGGTGTATATAGCAGACAGTATACAGGAGACGGTGTATATAGCAGACGGTATACAGGAGACGGTATATATAGCAGACGATATACCGGAGACGGTGTATATAGCAGACGGTATACAGGAGACGGTGTGTATAGCAGACGGTGTATACAGGAGACGGTGTGTATAGTAGACGGTGTATATAGCAGACGGTATACAGGAGACGGTGTATGTAGCAGACGGTATACAGGAGACGGTGTATATAGCAGACGGTATACAGGAGACGGTGTGTATAGCAGACGGTATACAGGAGACGGTGTGTATAGCAGACTGTGTATATAGCAGACGGTATACAGGAGACGGTGTATACAGGAGACGGTGTGTATAGCAGACGGTGTATATAGCAGACGGTATACAGGAGACGGTGTGTATAGCAGACGGTATACAGGAGACGGTGTATATAGCAGACGGTATACAGGAGACTGTGTATATAGCAGACGGTATACAGGAGACAAGGTATACAGGAGACGGTGTGTATAGCAGACGGTATACAGGAGACGGTGTGTATAGCAGACGGTATACAGGAGACGGTGTGTATAGCAGACGGTATACAGGAGACTGTGTATATAGCAGACGGTATACAGGAGACAAGGTATACAGGAGACGGTGTGTATAGCAGACGGTATACAGGAGACGGTGTATATAGCAGACGGTAAACAGGAGACGGTGTATACAGGAGACGGTGTGTATAGCAGACGGTGTATAGCAGACGGTATACAGGAGACAAGGTATACAGGAGACGGTGTATATAGCAGACGGTATACAGGAGACTGTGTATATAGCAGACGGTATACAGGAGACGGTGTGTATAGCAGACGGTATATAGCAGACGGTGTATATAGCAGACGGTATACAGGAGACGGTGTGTGTAGCAGACGGTGTGTATAGCAGACGGTATACAGGAGACGGTGTATATAGCAGACGGTATACAGGAGACGGTGTATATAGCAGACGGTATACAGGAGACGGTGTGTATAGCAGACGGTATACAGGAGACGGTGTATACAGGAGACGGTGTGTATAGCAGACGGTATACAGGAGACGGTGTATATAGCAGACGGTGTATATAGCAGACGGTATATAGCAGACGGTGTGTATAGCAGACGGTATACAGGAGACGGTGTGTGTATAGCAGACGGTATACAGGAGACGGTGTGTATAGCAGACGGTGTATATAGCAGACGGTATACAGGAGACGGTGTATATAGCAGACGGTATACAGGAGACGGTGTATATAGCAGACGGTATATAGCAGACGGGGTGTATAGCAGACGGTGTGTATAGCAGACGGTATACAGGAGACGGTGTATATAGCAGATGGTATACAGGAGACGGTGTGTATAGCAGACGGTATACAGGAGACGGTGTGTATAGCAGACGGTATACAGGAGATGGTGTATATAGCAGACGGTATACAGGAGACGGTGTGTATAGCAGACGGTATACAGGAGACGGTGTATACAGGAGACGGTGTGTATAGCAGACGGTATACAGGAGACGGTGTGTATAGCAGACGGTGTATATAGCAGACGGTATACAAGAGACGGTGTGTATAGCAGACGGTATACAGGAGACGGTGTGTATAGCAGACGGTATACAGGAGACGGTGTATATAGCAGACGGTATACAGGAGACGGTGTATATAGCAGACGGTATACAGGAGACGGTGTGTATAGCAGACGGTGTATATAGCAGACGGTATACAGGAGACGGTGTATACAGGAGACGGTGTGTATAGCAGACGGTATACAGGAGACGGTGTATATAGCAGACGGTATATAGCAGACGGTGTGTATAGCAGACGGTATACAGGAGACGGTGTATACAGGAGACGGTGTGTGTATAGCAGACGGTATACAGGAGACGGTGTATACAGGAGACGGTGTGTATAGCAGACGGTATATAGCAGACGGTGTATATAGCAGACGGTATACAAGAGACGGTGTGTATAGCAGACGGTATACAGGAGACGGTGTATATAGCAGACGGTATACAGGAGACGGTGTATATAGCAGATGGTATACAGGAGACGGTGTATATAGCAGACGGTATACAGGAGACGGTGTATACAGGAGACGGTGTGTATAGCAGACGGTATACAGGAGACGGTGTATATAGCAGACGGTATATAGCAGACGGTGTGTATAGCAGACGGTATACAGGAGACGGTGTGTATAGCAGACGGTGTATATAGCAGACGGTATACAGGAGACGGTGTATACAGGAGACGGTGTGTATAGCAGATGGTGTGTATAGCAGACGGTATACAGGAGACGGTGTATATAGCAGACGGTATACAGGAGACGGTGTATATAGCAGACGGTGTGTATAGCAGACGGTATATAGCAGACGGTATATACAGGAGACGGTGTGTATAGCAGACGGTGTGTATAGCAGACGGTATACAGGAGACGGTGTATATAGCAGACGGTATATAGCAGACGGGGTATACAGGAGACGGTGTATACAGGAGACGGTGTGTATAGCAGACGGTATACAGGAGACGGTGTATATAGCAGATGGTATACAGGAGACGGTGTGTATAGCAGACGGTATACAGGAGACGGTGTGTATAGCAGATGGTGTATATAGCAGATGGTATATAGCAGACGGTATATACAGGAGACTGTGTATATAGCAGACTGTGTATATAGCAGACGGTATACAGGAGACGGTATACAGGAGACGGTGTGTATAGCAGATGGTATATAGCAGACGGTATATACAGGAGACTGTGTATATAGCAGACTGTGTATATAGCAGACGGTATACAGGAGACGGTATACAGGAGACGGTGTGTATAGCAGATGGTGTATATAGCAGATGGTATATAGCAGACGGTGTATACAGGAGACTGTGTATATAGCAGACTGTGTATATAGCAGACGGTATACAGGAGACGGTATACAGGAGACGGTGTGTATAGCAGACGGTGTATATAGCAGACGGTGTATATAGCAGACGGTGTATATAGCAGACGGTATACAGGAGACGGTGTATATAGCAGACGGTATACAGGAGACGGTGTATATAGCAGACGGTATACAGGAGACGGTGTATATAGCAGACGGTGTATATAGCAGACGGTATACAGGAGACGGTGTATATAGCAGACGGTATACAGGAGACGGTGTATATAGCAGACGGTATACAGGAGACGGTGTATATAGCAGATGGTTTACAGGAGACGGTGTATATAGCAGACGGTGTATATAGCAGACGGTATACAGGAGACGGTGTATATAGCAGACGGTGTATATAGCAGACGGTATACAGGAGACGGTGTATATAGCAGACGGTGTATATAGCAGACGGTGTATACAGGAGACGTGTATATAGCAGACGGTGTATACAGGAGACGGTGTATATAGCAGACGGTGTATATAGCAGACGGTATACAGGAGACGGTGTATATAGCAGACGGTATACAGGAGACGGTGTATATAGCAGACGGTGTATATAGCAGACGGTGTATACAGCAGACTGTATACAGGAGACGTGTATATAGCAGACGGTGTATATAGCAGACGGTATACAGCAGACGGTGTATACAGGAGACGTGTATATAGCAGACGGTGTATATAGCAGACGGTGTATACAGGAGACGGTGTATACAGGAGACGGTGTATATAGCAGACGGTGTATACAGGAGACGGTGTATACAGGAGACGGTGTATATAGCAGACGGTGTATATAGCAGACGGTATACAGGAGACGGTGTATATAGCAGACGGTATACAGGAGACGGTGTGTATAGCAGACGGTATACAGGAGACGGTGTGTATAGCAGACGGTGTATATAGCAGACGGTATACAGGAGACGGTGTATATAGCAGACGGTGTATATAGCAGACGGTGTATATAGCAGACGGTGTATACAGGAGACGGTGTATATAGCAGACGGTGTATATAGCAGACGGTATACAGGAGACGGTGTATATAGCAGACGGTATACAGGAGACGGTGTGTATAGCAGACGGTGTATATAGCAGACGGTATACAGGAGACGGTGTATATAGCAGACGGTGTATACAGGAGACGTGTATATAGCAGACGGTGTATACAGGAGACGGTGTATATAGCAGACGGTATACAGGAGACGGTGTATATAGCAGACGGTGTATACAGGAGACGTGTATATAGCAGACGGTGTATACAGGAGACGGTGTATATAGCAGACGGTATACAGGAGACGGTGTGTATAGCAGACGGTGTATATAGCAGACGGTATACAGGAGACGGTGTATATAGCAGACGGTGTATACAGGAGACGTGTATATAGCAGACGGTGTATACAGGAGACGGTGTATATAGCAGACGGTATACAGGAGACGGTGTATATAGCAGACGGTGTATACAGGAGACGGTGTATATAGCAGACGGTGTGTATAGAAGACAGTGTATATAGCAGACGGTGTATACAGGAGACGGTGTATATAGCAGACGGTATACAGGAGACGGTGTATATAGCAGACGGTGTATACAGGAGACGTGTATATAGCAGACGGTGTATACAGGAGACGGTGTATATAGCAGACGGTATACAGGAGACGGTGTGTATAGCAGACGGTGTATATAGCAGACGGTATACAGGAGACGGTGTATATAGCAGACGGTGTATACAGGAGACGTGTATATAGCAGACGGTGTATACAGGAGACGTGTATATAGCAGACGGTATACAGGAGACGGTGTATATAGCAGACGGTGTATACAGGAGACGTGTATATAGCAGACGGTGTATACAGGAGACGGTGTATATAGCAGACTGTATACAGGGGTATGAGGGCAGCATTTTGCAGCAGTCGTTGCTCTCAGCTCGTCCTGAGGGATTGTGGGATGAATACTGATGAGCGTGATTTGCATACATCTCATTTCCTGTCCACTCCCCCCATTCATTAGGCTGTGGAGATAATAACTCGGGTGAATATTAATTAGTGGGGGCATAGGTCCCACTCACTTGCATCCACTCTGTCACACACACTGCTGGCGTGTCATAAGCTGCGTGTACCGTGTGCACTACACAGACATGTCGCCCAGCAATGCCCGGCTGCCATGGCAACAGAGCTAGTTGCTACAAGATATTCTGTTGTCATGGGAACAGAGGGAAAGCATCTGCCTCATATACAGAAAGGAGGAGAGGAGCGAGCGTCGGGCACCAAGTGCTCCGAGGAGCCCAGAAAGAGGATATTATCCTATATAACCTGCCTGTATACCCTCACATACCATGGTATATAACTCTGATACCAAGCTATATACCCCTTATACAGATACCACGCTATATCCCCTCTATACCACACTTTATACCACGCTATATACCCCCTATACTCTGATACCACACTATATACCCCATATCCAGATTCCATACTATATACCTCTTATGCACTGAAACCATGCTATATCCCCTCATATATCTTGATACCATGTTATTTACCCCCTTATCCACTGATACCATGCTATATACCTCTTACACCCTGATACCACCCTATATACCCCTTATGCCCTCATTACACGCTATATACCCCTTGTACACTGATATGTTATATACCCCCTATACACAGATACCATGATATATACCCCTTATACACTGATACCACACTATATACTCTCATATATCCTGATACCACGTTATTTACCCCTTATCCACTGATACCATGCTATATACCCCTTACACCCGATAACAGCCTATATACCCCTTATACCCTCATTACACGCTATATACCCCCTATACACAGATACAATGATATATACCCCTTGTACACTGATACCACACTATATACCCCCTATACACAGATACAATGATATATACCCCTTGTACACTGATACCACGCTATATACCCCCTATACACAGACACCATGATATATACCCCTTGTACACTGATACCACGCTATATACCCCCTATACAGAGACACCATGATATATACCCCTTGTACACTGATACCACGCTATATACCCCCTATACACAGACACCATGATATATACCCCTTAGCCACTGAAACCACGCTTTCCCGGAGGTCCTAGGACAGCACAGTGGGGTAAGGTCTCCTAGGTACAAGTAGACAGATTGGTTAGTGAGACATTCACCGTGGCCCCTGTAAAGCTGAGCAGGAGGAAGGAGCCGCAGGGTTTTATTACATTTTAGGTCATGACATAAAGATATCCCAGGATCCTGCCGACTTACCGGGCTGTATACAGAGCCTGGCCTCTGTCCCGCAGCTTCTCCAGTACTCTGTATACCACCTCCCTTCTCTGAAGACTATGCCGGTCCGTGTGACTTTCCTGAGAATGTATGCAATTACCCGGTCTGATGCTATATGTGATGGGGTGTAACTTCTGCACAGTCTGACTCTATCCAAACGGTGCCGCCATCGTCAGACTGTTTAATGACACGCCCCCAACTGGTAACACCCCTCTGTACCTTTACTGCAGCCTCCTAGTCATTTATTTATAACTTCTAGTAGAAATAACAGAGGAACGGCACCACATCGAGCCATGAGAACAGATGCTCCAGAATTGTCATTACATGGGGACTGCAAGGGGTTACGGAGAGGGCCCCTTTAGGTAGTTTACTGCTGTGTCTGCGGCCTCTCAATCCTAGACAGGTCCAGCTCAGCCGAACGTGGGAGGTTAAGCTTGGTTCTGGATGGGAGACCTGTGCTTCCACTCAGCGGGTGCTGTCCTTCATGAAGTAAAAGTGGATAGGTCACCAATATCAGATCGGCCGATCAGCTGTTCGTACGAGCGCTGCCTTCTCTTCACCGTTTACCTGCTCCTCAGAGCTGAGCCGGTGTAATTACATCTCAGTCGATCTATTCAGGCCTACGGGGCGGCTCCTCCCTCTTCAGGCCTACGGGGCGGCTCCTCCCTCTTCAGGCCTACGGGGCGGCTCCTCCCTCTTCAGGCCTACGGGACGGCTCCTCCCTCTTCAGGCCAGGGGACGGCTCCTCCCTCTTCACGCCTACGGGACGGTTCCTCCCTCTTCACGCCTACGGGACGGCTCCTCCCTCTTCACGCCTACGGGACGGCTCCTCCCTCTTCACGCCTACGGGACGGCTCCTCCCTCTTCACGCCTACGGGACGGCTCCTCCCTCTTCACGCCTACGGGACGGCTCCTCCCTCTTCTCGCCTACGGGACGGCTCCTCCCTCTTCACGCCTACGGGACGGCTCCTCCCTCTTCACGCCTACGGGACGGCTCCTCCCTCTTCACGCCTACGGGACGGCTCCTCCCTCTTCACGCCTACGGGACGGCTCCTCCCTCTTCACGCCTACGGGACGGCTCCTCCCTCTTCACGCCTACGGGACGGCTCCTCCCTCTTCACGCCTACGGGACGGCTCCTCCCTCTTCACGCCTACGGGACGGCTCCTCCCTCTTCACGCCTACAGGACGGCTCCTCCCTCTTCACGCCTATGGGACAGCTGAGATGTAATTGCACTGCCCAGCACTGAGGTTTGCTGACAGCGGGCAGGTAATCAGTGAAGAGAAGGCAGCACTTGTACGAGCGCTGGTTTCTCTTCAAACATCTCATCGGTGGGTTGCTGGTTATAGGTCCCAAATCTGATATTGATCACCTATCCTGAGAATAGGTCATAAATATTAAAGCGGACAGCCCCTTTAAAGATACCATAGAAAGGTGAGTTGATTTCACCGGTCGGTCATTTATAAGATAAAAGTAAGTGGTTGCCGAGAACCGACATCACAATCATTGCAGACTGGGCCTGGAGAAGAGTCCCGGCCTCCTGAGAAGAGTCCTGGTTATTCCTGCTCTCCCGCCCACCTGCTGATGACTGACCGGCTTCTACCTAGTTTTCTCGCTTTCTGTCTAGGAGAGAACTGCCGATCATCAGCAGATGGGTGGGAGAGCAGGAGATTATAATAACCAGGACTCTTCTCAGGTAGATTTGACTCTTTTCAAGGCCTGGGCTGCAATGATTATGATGCTGGTTCTCAGCAACCACTGACTTTTAGCTGATGAGTGACACACCGCTGACATCAGCATTTCGGTCACTATTTTATACCGAGGTTAGCATAAAGTTGATGACAGGTTCCCTTTAAATGTGTGAGATTCTGCTAACTCCCAAAAACCAAGGAGAGTACATTTAGTGGCCATCCAGGGCTGCATAAATGACTGAAATGGGAGATTAGATGGAACTTCTCTGACCTGTGGGGTGGTGTCCCAAAAGCTGATTTAGCAGTAGCAAAACAGTGGCTGTGTTTCCCTCAGGGAAGTCATCACATCTGAAGACAGCCATGGATAGGAAAGTGCATTCGTTATTAAAAAATAAAATACCTCAACTTTGGCGGCACGTAAAACCGCCTGACATCTATTTCTAGGACAAGGGCACTGCAAATCGTGTCAAGCTGGGTAAAAGCAGAGCCTCGGGGACAGATCCTACAGAACCTACCCTTACTGAAGTCTACATCTGGGTTTCCTCTGTGAACATTAAAAAAATTAAAACATTTCCTCTACATTCTTGGCAGAAGAGCTATTGGGTTCAAACAGTGGCCTGCCAATGTACAGTACCAATCCGAGACCCATTGTCACAGGTAATGGGGAGGGGAAAACACAAGATAACACACAGGAGGAAATAGACCGGAGTCTAGGCCTCAAAGCTAAGGGAGAGGGATGATGACCTCCTAGGAATCACTAGACCTTTCCCCGACTCCTGCCAGTATGAGTATACCCTGAAGGTGTAAATACTCATACACTGGAACCTAAGCCCTGGAAATCCCAAGGAGTGGTGGCAGGGAATGAGACTACTGGTTCCTTATCAGATGAAGACACCAGCGTCTCCCTGAGGCCTAGAAAACAACAAACACAAGCGAACAACAAAATGCACTTAGCTTAAAGAAGAATGGAGGAGCAGGGGATCCAAAGGAACAACACACCAGCTCAACCATCTCCAGCAGGAAATGGTAAGCAGTGTGAGTCAGAACTAAATAGAGCCTCAGTAATGACCACAAGCTGCACCTGACAAGAGGTGTGGACATTACCAAACAACAACACTGCAAGGAGAAAACAGAGACTGTCAGATACCCTCACGTGCCGCCAGTCTCTCAGATCTTTTCACCTCTGTCATGGGAGGTACAGTACCCCGCCTCCCCCCCCCCTTCAAGGTGACCTCCAGACACCCAGGGTCGACTTTATCAGGATGCGCCCTGTGAAAGGCCTTCACAAGGCGACTGGCATTAACGTCGGTCGCAGGAACTCACATTCTTTCCTCTAGACCGTAACCTTTCCAGTGCACGAGATACTGAAGAGGTCAACGGTGAATTCGTGAGTTCACTATCCTGGCAATCTGAAATACAAGATTACCGTCCACCACTACAGGAGCAGGAGGTAAGGAGGACGGTTCAGCAGGTTCGACATATCTTGAGAAAAACATTATGAATTTTTAAAGCCTGCGGAAGTTCAAGATAAAAAGCAACCGGATTAATTGCAGAGATCATATGTGGCCCAATAAACCTTGGGCCCCACTTCCAAGAAGGTACCTTCAACTTAATGTTTCTTGTGGACAGCCACACAGAATCACCCACTCTCAGGTCCGGACCATTCATATGTCTATTGTCAGCCATACGTTTATACTTTTAGCCCTTTTTTTTTTTTTTATTGTTTTGAATTTTCTCCCAAATAGATGACAACGAAGAGGAAAATCATTCCTCTTCAGGTATACCAGAAGTCTCAGTACCCCAAAAATGTGCCAAACTGAATTTAACCAGTGGTGTAGCTAAAAGCTCATGGGCCCTGGTGCAAGAGTTCAGCTTGGGCCCCCGTCCCTCAGTGCTTGTTGGCAAGGGACAGGGGAGCACATAGCCTTTCTGCTGCCTGATGCAAACATTGAAAGGGCGCCCCCTCATGCCAACTTCTTAACCTAACACCTTCCCTCCAGCCAGAGGTGTAAATTGACCAGTATGCACTTTCTATAATGTCAGTGTCTTATGTGGCACAAGGGTCTTTAGGCCCCCTCAGGCTCCTGGGCCCGGTAGCGACTGCTACCTCTGCACCCCCTATAGCTACGCCCCTGAATATAACCCATATGCTTCGAAAAACGGCAACTTATCAGTGGACTCCTGCCTACAGTTATTTATGGCAAACTCAGCCAACAACAAAAATGAAGACCACTCCTCCTGATTCTCCGAGACAAAACATCTCAAATAAGTCTCCAGATTCTGGTTAGTGCGCTCCGTCTGTCCGTTCGACTGAGGATGAAAGGCCGAAGAGAAGGACAATTGTACCCCCAGGCGAGTACAGGACGCCTTCCAGAATCTGGAAACAAATGGAGTCCCCCGATCAGACACCACATCAGAGGGAATACCATGTAGTTTCACAATGTTATCAACAAACACCTGTGCAAGAGTTTTAGCATTAGGTAGACCTGATAACGCTATAAAGTGCGAAATCTTGCAGAAGTGATCAACAACCACCAGAATCACAGTTTTCTCTGAGGAATTAGGCAAATCTGTAATAAAGTCCATGGACAAATGAGTCCACGGTCGGGACGAGATAGACAAAGGAAGTAGAGGTCCTGAAGGCCAAATATGTGTCACCTTGGCACGCGCACAAGCTGACACATAACCCTCAACACATTTACGCAACCCCGGCCACCAGAATCCCCGGGAAATGAGATCAACCATGGATCTGCACCCAGGGTGTCCTGTAAGAACGGTACTGTGATGTTCTTGAAATACATTGTGCCATAGTTCCGAAGGAACAAACAACTTCCCTGGAGGACAAGAATCAGGTGCATATCCCTGGGTCGCTGTGACGTTCTTAATCCCAGGGTGATAGGTGACAACGAAATTAAATCTGGTAAAAAAACAACAACCATCTGGCTTGCTTTGGGTTCAGACGTTTAGCCAACTCCAGATAAGCCATATTTTTGTGATCAGTAATTACCGTAACGGGAAGAATCGCTCCTTTCAACCAATGATGTCATTCCTCAAAAGCCAACTTAATGGCCAGCAACCCTTTATTACCTACATCATAATTTCTTTCAGCAGTTGAGAGTTTTTTTTAGATAAAAAAAAGCACATGGGCACCATTTGCTAGTAGAAGGACCCTGCGACAAGACTGCGCCTACCCCTACCTCGGATGCGTCAACTTCCACAATGAATGGCTGAGACACATCAGGTTGCACCAGTAGGAGCAGAGGCAAAACATTTATTTACCGCTGAAAAGGCTTGTAATGCCTCATCAGACCAGACTGAGACATCCGAACCTTTGTTAGTCATATCCGTTAACGGTTTAACAACAGTCGAATAATTCAAGATAAATTTACGGTAGTAGTTGGTGAACCCCAAAAATTGCATGAGCGCCTTTAGATTTTCAGGTCAATCCCAGTCCAACACAGCATGGACTTTTTCCGGATCCATACGAAAACCTGAAGATGAGAGTAGGTAACCCAGGAATTGCACTTCAGGGACCACAAATACACACTTCTCCATCTTAGCATACAATTTTTTCTCCCTTGGGATCTGTAAGACCTGCCTCACATGATCCTGATGCGTCTCCATGTCGGGGGAATAAATTAAAATATCATCCAGATACACCACCACAAACCTGCCCACCAGATGATGACAGATGTGGTCATCGCAATACATACGATTTCCTTCTTCTTTGTGTGGTGCCAAATCATTTAGAAGTATAAGTATGTGCATGCCCTACTGCTTTCATAATGAGACCAGAGACACTAGGTGCTTTCATGGGAAAGCTCTTCCTCATCCCCCTGAGCAAGACCCCTGTTTATTTAAAAATACATTCACGTATATATTGCAGGCATGGCATCACAAAAGGGGTGTTCCTTAAGTAGAGACTACTGGCTCCTTAACCTGATAGGAGTGGTTTCAGCAACTTCAACCGAGTTCATAGGTATAGTTGAAAACTGTAATGTAATCCCCATTTACCTTAAACAAAAGAATGCACACATGGCTCAAACATCTGGCTTGCGGCCATCTTGTGGACAAAAATGTGTACTACACAATGTTCACACCACATACACATAGAGAAACAAAGTTCATCTCTCAAAATGTCATTGATGAAATGTTGAAAAACAGCAGGAGCATTGGTCAACCCAAAAGGAATGACCAAATTCTTAAATGACCTTCAGGGGTATTAAAGGCCGTCTTCCATTCGTCCCCCTCCTTGATCCTTACCAGATTATATGCCCCCCTCAAATCCAACTTAGCGAACACCTTGGCACCGACAATCTGATTGTCCCAAATCTGGGATCAAAAGGAAGGGGATAGGGATCACAGACAGTAATGCGATTAAGCTAACAGAAGTCCAAACATGGCCTAAGAGTCCCATTCTTTTTTTTTTTTTTTTACAAAGAACCCTGCAGCCACTGGTGATTTGGATGGTCTAATATGACCTTTAGCCAAACTCTTGTGATATATTCTCGCATGGCAGCTCTTTCGGGTTCAGAAAGATTATACAACCGAGTCTTGGGCAATCTAGCTCTGGGAATAAGGTTGACGGGGCAATCATACTCCCGATGTGGAGGCAACGCCTGGTCTCCACTTTCACAGAATACATCAGAAAAATCTGAAATAAAAGAAGGTACTATTTTAGTGGTTACAACAGAAAGTGACGTGCTGAGACAGATGTCTATGCAAAAATCACTCCAATCAAGAATCTGTCTCGCTTGCCAATCAATGGTAGGGTTATGTTTGGATAACCATGGTAAACCTAGCACCAGATGAGCAGGCAGACCAGCACAAAAGATGAAATGGATTCTTGATGAGAATCTCCCACCTTTAGGTGAATGTCCTGCACCATTTGTGACAAATACTTTTGTGAGAGTGGAGCGGAATCAAGCGCAAACACCAAAATATTTTTGTCTAATGTACTTATTGTCAAACCATGCATACGGACGAATTGGCCATCCACTAGGTTAACCCCTGTCCCACTGTCAATAAATACTTCAATTCCCACAGTTTTAGAGTCTAGCGTCACCTTGGCGGGCAGGAGAAATCGGGTGAATTACAAAAGTACATTATCAGATTCCCCACCCACACCACCAAGAGTGAGAAGAGGACTAAACACATTCGTTTTTTTTCCTTTTTCACCTTGATGTTTAACCACCTCCGGACCGCCTAACGCAGATGTGCGGTCCGGAGGTGGCGGCCCTGCGCAGAGTCACGCATATATGCGTAATCTCGCGAGGGCCGGGATTTCCTGTGAACGCGCGCACACAGGCGCGCGCGCTCACAGGAACGGAAGGTGAGCGAGTGGATCTCCAGCCTGCCAGCGGCGATCGCTCGCTGGCAGGCTGGAGATCCGAATTTTTTAACCCCTAACAGGTATATTAGACGCTGTTTTCATAACAGCGTCTAATATACCTCCTACCTGGTCCTCTGGTGGTCCCTTTTGTTAGGATCGACCACCAGAGGACACAGCTAGGTCAGTAAAGTTGCACCAAACACTACACTACACCCCCCCCCCGTCACTTATTAACCCTTTATGAACCCCTGATCACCCATGATCACCCCATATAAACTCCCTGATCACCCCCCTGTCATTGATCACCCCCCTGTCAGGCTCCGTTCAGACGTCCGTATGATTTTTACGGATCTACGGATACATGGATCGGATCCGCAAAACACATGCGGACGTCTGAATGGAGCCTTACAGGGGGGTGATCAATGACAGGCGGGTGATCACCCATATACACTCCCTGATCACCCCCTGTCATTGATCACCCCCTGTAAGGCTCCATTCAGACGTCCGCATGATTTTTACGGATCCATGGATACATGGATCGGATCCGCAAAACACATGCGGACGTCTGAATGGAGCCTTACAGGGGGTGATCAATGACAGGCGGGTGATCACCCATATACACTCCCTGATCACCCCCCTGTCATTGATCACCCCCTGTAAGGCTCCATTCAGACGTCCGCATGTGTTTTGCGGATCCGATCCATGTATCCATGGATCCGTAAAAATCATGCGGACGTCTGAATGGAGCCTTACAGGGGGGGTGATCAGTGACAGGGGGGTGATCACCCTGATCACCCCCTGTCATTGATAACCCCCCTGTAAGGCTCCATTCAGACGTCCGCATGTGTTTTGTGGATCCGATCCATGTATCCATGGATCCGTAAAAATCATGCGGACGTCTGAATGGAGCCTTACAGGGGGGGGTGATCAGTGACAGGGGGGTGATCACCCTGATCACCCCCTGTCATTGATAACCCCCCTGTAAGGCTCCATTCAGATGTCCGCATGTGTTTTGTGGATCCGATCCATGTATCCATGGATCCGTAAAAATCATGCGGACGTCTGAATGGAGCCTTACAGGGGGGGTGATCAGTGACAGGGGGGTGATCAGGGAGTCTATATGGGTGATCACCCCCCTGTCATTGATCACCCCCCTGTCATTGATCACTCCCCCCCTGGTAAGGCTCCATTCAGACATTTTTTTGGGCACAAGTTAGCGGAAATTTTTTGTTTGTTTTTGTTTTTTCTTACAAAGTCTCATATTCCACTAACTTGTGTCAAAAAATAAAATCTCACATGGACGCACCGTACCCCTCACGGAATCCAAATGCGTAAACATTTTTAGACATTTATATTCCAGACTTCTTCTCACGCTTTAGGGCCCCTAAAAAGCCAGGGCAGTATAAATACCCCACATGTGACCCCATTTCGGAAAGAAGACACCCCAAGGTATTCCGTGAGGGGCATATTGAGTCCATGAAAGATTGAAATTTTTGTCCTAAGTTAGCGGAAAGTGAGACTTTGTGAGAAAAAAACCAAAAAAATCAATATCCGCTAACTTATGCAAACAAAAAAAAATTTCTAGGAACTCGCCAGGCCCCTCATTGAATACCTTGGGGTGTCTTCTTTCCAAAGTGGGGTCACATGTGGGGTATTTATACTGCCCTGGCTTTTTAGGGGCCCGAAAGTGTGAGAAGAAGTCTGGGATCCAAATGTCAAAAAATGCCCTCCTAAAAGGAATTTGGGCCCCTTTGCGCATCTAGGCTGCAAAAAAGTGTCACACATGTGGTATCGCCGTACTCAGGAGAAGTTGGGCAATGTGTTTTGGGGTGTCATTTTACATATACCCATGCTGGGTGAGAAAAATATCTTGGTCAAATGCCAACTTTGTATAAAAAAATGGGAAAAGTTGTCTTTTGCCAAGATATTTCTCTCACCCAGCATGGGTATATGTAAAATGACACCCCAAAACACATTCCCCAACTTCTCCCGAGTACGGCGATACCACATGTGTCACACTTTTTTGCTGCCAAGGTGGGCAAAGGGGCACATATTCTAAAGTGCACCTTTCGGATTTCACCGGTCATTTTTTACACATTTCGATTGCAAAGTTCTTCTCACACATTTGGGCCCCTAAATTGCCAGGGCAGTATAACTACGCCACAAGTGACCCCATTTTGGAAAGAAGACACCCCAGGGTATTCCGTGAGGGGCATGGCGAGTTCCTAGAATCTTTTATTTTTTGTCGCAAGTTAGTGGAATATGAGACTTTGTAAGAAAAAAATAAAAATAAAAAATCATCATCATTTTCCGCTAACTTGTGACAAAAAATAAAAAGTTCTATGAACTCACTATGCCCATCAGCGAATACCTTAGGGTGTCTACTTTCCGAAATGGGGTCATTTGTGGGGTGTTTCTACTGTCTGGGCATTGTAGAACCTCAGGAAACATGACAGGTGCTCAGAAAGTCAGAGCTGCTTCAAAAAGCGGAAATTCACATTTTTGTACCATAGTTTGTAAACGCTATAACTTTTACCCAAACCATTTTTTTTTGCCCAAACATTTTTTTTTTATCAAAGACATGTAGAACTATAAATTTAGCGAAAAATTTATATATGGATGTCGTTTTTTTTGCAAAATTTTACAGCTGAAAGTGAAAAATGTCATTTTTTTGCAAAAAAATCGTTACATTTCGATTAATAACAAAAAAAGTAAAAATGTCAGCAGCAATAAAATACCACCAAATGAAATCTCTATTAGTGAGAAGAAAAGGAGGTAAAATTCATTTGGGTGGTAAGTTGCATGACCGAGCGATAAACGGTGAAAGGAGTGTAGTGCAGAAGTGTAAAAAGTGGTCTGGTCATGAAGGGGGTTTCAGCTAGCGGGGCTGAAGTGGTTAACATAAGGACATACATTAATAAGATGTCCCCCTTTACCACAGAAAAAGCAGAGTCTTTTCTTAACCCTAACGTTTTTATTACCAGGTCCAGGATTGACTTCCCCCAACTGCATTGGCTCATCATCAGACATGAGCTCAAGTGCCTCCCTATACAAAATGTTGGAAGAGGCCGCTTCCCCATATGATAGTGAGTCCCAAGCGAGAGGAACCTTAGATCTCTCCCTCAGGCGTCTATCAATATGTACAGCCAGAGACATGGCTGCCTCCAATCACTCTGGATATTCGTGAAATGCCAATGTGTCCTTCAGGTTCTCGGATAACCCTTGACAGAATTGACTACGGAGGGCTGGGTCATTCTACTCAGTATCAGTTGCCCATCTCCTAAATTCAGAGCAACAGGACTCAGCAGAACGCTCTCCCTGCCGTAAACCACGCAACTTAGTCTCAGACAGAGAGACTAGATCTGGTTCATCAGAGATAAGTCCCAGAGCTCTGAAAAATTAATTTACCGACCGGAGGGCTTGTGATCCGGTCGGCAAAGAAAAAGCCCAAGACTGAGCGTCACCTTTCAGTAACAAAATAATAATCCCAACTATGGGCCATCATTTCTGCTCAGCATGAATCGACTTTCATCAGTGAAGAGTACTGAAGCCAACTGGTCCCTCGTTCAGCGGAGATGACAAGAGATGATGCCTGTGCCTGGTGGTGTGGTCAGTTACCCTTGAAGGTCATCTAGCAAGCAGACCACGCTGATGTTAATGGTTTTGAATAGTCCGACGTGACACTTGGCTGCCTCTCACCTCCCTTGCATGTGCCTGGAGTTGTGTGGCATTTATCATCTAGTTGCGCATCCCACACTGATCGGTCATCAGTGTGGGATGTGGCCACAGGATGTCCACTTCTCTGCCTGTGACTCTTCCAGTCTGTATCTCCGATACAACCTGCTGATGACTCTCTGTGACACTCTAAGCTCAGTGGCCACTTACATCTGAGAACATCGCGCTTATAGCCTCACAATGGCGAGGTCTTGGTCTCACGATGTCAGAATGTGAGCAGCATGATGAGGAGGACTGTTTAAATGCCAATTCTAATTGAACCAGGAAATTTATTGGGCGATTCATGGATCAAACACCTGTTATGAATTTTGACATTAAGCTCCTTGTTAGAGAACAGTAAGATATGCAAAAAGTATTCAAACATTGAACAGTTTGACATGTGCATTTAGAAGGTTAGAGAAGGTCACATTAAGTTCTCCTGTAAAGGTTAAAGGGCATTTTAGGTTCAACCGGAAATTTCATCCACAAGCCAAATATCCCAAACTTTTTGTAAGTAGTGTATATCCAAGCTTCTGTTATTGCTCAGAGTGTTTAGGAAGAGTCTGGAGGAGCAAACAGAAGTCATAGTCCTTCTCTTATGATGGCCTCACTTGGATTGGTTACCGTTTCTGGGATCACTCTCGAAGGACAGTTACTGGAGTCTCCAGGTATTCCACTCCTTCTCTTCCAAAAGGGGTTTCTTCTGCTTCATCCATACAAGTTGCATCTCACGGTGTAGAATCTGGCATGAACAACCTGTTAAACCTTGGATTTCCAGTGAGGTTGTTAACGCTACTCTAGCTGCCTGAAGGCCTACAAAGTTTCTCCCCACCATCTTGTCAAGGTTTTTATTCAGGGCCCTAAAGAGGTCCAGACATTATAAACTAAGTATCAGGATACGTAGGGCATAGTGCAGGGATCTAACTGCACTTACTATTTTTCCTGGGCGACGCTCCGTTCGCCCGCTGTGGCCCCCGTTGTATTTTCCCGCCTGGTATGCAAATTTTTGCATAGGAGCAATGAGGAGGAGACCGAGTCTTTCTCCGTGGGTGTCTCCTTCTCCTTGGCTGTGAGCTGTCCAATCGCAGCAGAGAGCGTCACAGCCAGAGAGGAAAAAAAAAAACCTTCTCTGTGGCTGTGACGCTCTCTGCAGCGATTGGACAGCGCTACAGCCAGGGAGAAGGAGACGTCCACGAGGAGACTCAGTCTCCTCCTCACTGTTCCGATTCTAAAATTAGCATACCAGCCGGGAGAATACAATGGGGGCCACAGCGGGTGAAAAATATTAAGTGCAGTTAGATCCCTGCTGTATGCCCTACATATCCTGATACTTAGTTTATAATGTTCTATAAAGCCTCTCACTCCAGCATTTGTTGCCTGCACCTTCTTGCACTGAAAAAACATCAGCTCTAAGCCTCATGCACACATCTGGATTTTTTCCATATCAAATCAGAATTTTTTGTGGATTAGATCTGGACCCATTAATTACAATGGGGCCACAAAAAATGTGCACAGCACACATGTGTTGTCCGCATCTGTATGTTCGTCTGCCCTGCAAAAAAATTGAACATGTCCTATTCATATCAGTTTTTTGGGATAAGAATAGGCATTTTGACAATAGGGCCCGTAGATATTGCGGGATGCACACAGTCAGTATCGGTATTTTGTGGATCCGTGGTTTGTGGACTTAAAAAATACATCAGTCATGTGTATGAGGCCTAAAACATTGGGTTAATCATTTTCAAGATCCTCTTGACAGTTGTCATCACCTCTATAAGGCGCATTAGTGAACTACAGGATCCGTACATACAAGTGACCTTATTTCAGAGATCCAGGATCCGCCAGGTCAGGGGCAGGAAGAATGGCACTCCCTTAATGTCAGAAGTACAGTGTTAGTATATATCCAAAGGACAGATACCTTCAGAAAATCTGAGCCATCATTTCTTCAGGATCAAGGCCAGAGAGTAAATAATGCCACTAGCTCGGTGGACCAGGCTATCTATCGAGAAGAGCCACCAGTTGCACCAGTCACTCCACCTGCTCCAGTGCCATGTCCTGGGCTGAACTGGAGCACAAACCACTGGAACAAATCTGCCACATGCTTAACATCTTCACCATTGAGGAAGGATTACAGGCTGGGCATTCTCACTACATAGGCCTCTATTTATAAGAATAGAATATTTTAATGGGGTCTTCTATCCCACCCACTTTGTAGGTCCCATTCTGACTGTGCTGCAGTAGGACGTTCAGTAAAACAAAAATGTATTTACCTGAAACTTTCATTTCCTGTAGTCCAAGGGAAGCACAACTTTCCTTCCCTTTAATAAAGCTGTATACAAATACACCGGCTCCTTCCTCCTGCTCAGCTTTATAGGGGCCACGGTGGTTGGTTAATTGATTGATCATTTCTTGCTAGTTGTACATAGGGGGCTTTAAACACACTCATGGCTGTGCTACCTACAGACAGTGACGATTTCAGGTAAATACATTTGTGTTACATCTTCACACAATCTCCAGTCCACAACCTGTCCTCTCCATACACCTCTGACCCAATCTCCTGACCCCCCCCCATGTAATCTCCAGTCCACAACCTGTCCTCTCCATACACCTCTGACCTAATCTCCTGACCCCCCCCCCCCATGTAATCTCCAGTCCACAACCTGTCCTCTCCATACACCTCTGACCTAATCTCCTGACCCCCCCCCCCATGTAATCTCCAGTCTACACCCTGTCCTCTCCATACACCTCTGACCTAATCTCCTGATACCTCCTCACGCAATCTCCAGTCTACAACCTGTCCTCCCCATACATCTCTGACCCAATCTCCTGACCCCCCATGTAATCTCCAGTCTACAACCTGTCCTCTCCATACATCTCTGACCCAATCTCCTGACCCCCCCCCCCATGTAATCTCCAGTCTACACCCTGTCCTCTCCATACACCTCTGACCTAATCTCCTGATACCTCCTCACGCAATCTCCAGTCCACAGCCTGTCCTCCACATACATCTTTGACCTAATCTCATGATACCTCCTCACACAATCTCCAGTCCACAACATGTCCTCTCCATACATCTCTGACCTAATCTCCTGATACCTCCTCACACAATCTCCAGTCCACAACCTGTCCTCTCCATACATCTCTGACCTAATCTCCTGATACCTCCTCACACAATCTCCAGTCCACAACCTGTCCTCTCCATACATCTCTGACCTAATCTCCTGATACCTCCTCACACAATCTCCAGTCCACAACCTGTCCTCCCCATACATCTCTGACCTAATCTCCTGATACTTCCTCTACTTCCTCACACAATCTCCAGTCCACAACCTGTCCTCCCCATACATCTCTGACCTAATCTCCTGATACCTCCTCACACAATCTCCAGTCTACAACCTGTCCTCTCCATACATCTCTGACCTAATCTCCTGATACCTCCTCACACAATCTCCAGTCCACAACCTGTCCTCTCCATACACCTCTGACCTAATCTCCTGATACCTCCTCACACAATCTCCAGTCCACAACCTGTCCTCTTCATACATCTCTGACCTAATCTCCTGATACCTCCCCATATGTAATCTCCAGTCCACAACCTGTCCCCCCATACATCTCTTTTTTAAATCAGATTATTTTTAATATTATTTTTATATAAAATAGGCATACATTTGGGATACAAATATGAACATCAACAAAGTGCAGATGCTTAAATCCAGCTTCGGTATCAGATCATGCACAGAGTGAAAAGATAATAAGAAAGTTCATTTGTATACTCACATGTAAGAGACAAAAAAAAAAAAAAAAAAAAAAAGGACCAAACAATCAACCCCCCCCCCCCCCCCCCCTCTTGAACCGCACCCAGCTAGGTGTGAACTCTCCATACATCTCTGACCTAATCTCCTGATACCTCCTCACATGTAATCTTCAAGACCTTCTTCGTTCAGCTCATCCACTCCTCACATACAGTTGCAAGAAAAAGTATGTGAACCCTTTGGAATGATATGGATTTCTGCACAAATTGGTCATAAAATGTAATCTGATCTTCATCTAAGTCACAACAATAGACAATCACAGTCGGCTTAACCTAATAGCACACAAAGCGTTAAATGTTACTATGTTTTTATTGAACTCACCATGTAAACATTCACAGTGCAGGTGGAAAAAGTATGTGAACCCCTAGACTAATGACCTCTCCAAGAGCTAATTGGAGTGAGGTGTCGGCCAACTGGAGTCCAATCAATGAGATGAGATTGGAGGTGTTGGTTCCAGCTGCCCTGCCCTATAAAAACACACACCAGTTCTGGGTTTGCTTTTCAAAAGAAGCATTGCCTGATGTGAATGATGCCTCGCACAAAAGAGCTCTCAGAAGACCTACGATTAAGAATTGTTGACTTGCATAAAGCTGGAAAGAGTTATAAAAGTATCTCCAAAAGCCTTGCTGTTCATCAGTCCACGGTAAGACACATTGTCTATAAATGGAGGACGTTCAGCACTGCTGCTACTCTCCCTAGGAGTGGCTATCCTGTAAAGATGACTGCAAGAGCACAGCGCAGACTGCTCAATGAGGGGAAGAAGAATCCTAGAGTGTCAGCTAAAGACTTACACAAGTCTCTGGCATATGCCGACATCCCTGTTAGCGAATCTACGATACGTAAAACACTAAACAAGAATGGATTTCATGGGAGGATACCACAGAGGAAGCCACTGCTGTCCAAAAACACATTGCTGCACGTTTACAGTTTGCACAAGAGCACCTGGATGTTCCACAGCAGTACTGGCAAAATATTCTGTGGACAGATGAAACCAAAGTGGAGTTGTTTGGAAGAAACACACAACACTATGTGTGGGGAAAAAGAGGCACAGCACACCAACCTCAAAACCTCATCCCAACAGTGAGGTATGGTGGTGGGGGCATCATGGTTTGGGGCTGCTCTGCTGCGTCAGGGCCTGGATGGATTGCTATCATCAAAGGAAAAATGAATTCCCAAGTTTATCAAGACATTTTGCAGGAGAACATAAGGCCATCTGTCCACCAGCTGAAGCTCAACAGAAGATGGGTGCTGTAACAGGACAACGACCCAAAGCATAGAAGTAAATCAACAACAGAATAGCTTAAACAGAAGAAAATCCGCCTTCTGGAGCGGCCCAGTCAGAGTCCTGACCTCAACCCGATGGAGATGCTGTGGGATGACCTCAAGGAAGCGATTCACACCAGACATCCCCAGAATATTGCTGAACTGAAACAGTTCTGTAAAGAGGAATGGTCAGCCGCGGAAGGGAATGGCCGCCTGAGCTGAGAGCTCCTCACAGCAGCACCTCGTTTACAGCTATTTGACGGGTTTCCACCCTGCTCTACGATGGGGAAATCTAGCAGGGACAAGTCTAAAGAGACGCAGATGACACCTAAGCAAGCCAGAGGACAATCCGACTTGGACAAATTCCTAAGGAAGAAGTTATCTTCGCCGGCAGTTAGATCCAAGATGGCGCTGGACGCTGCAGCCGCCGCTACATGCACTGAGGATTCAGACGATGAGGGCTCCTGCGCAATGTCTGAGGGACGCAGTGAGCGTGGCTCGACACACATTACCAAGGCTTTTCTTAAAGAGTCTCTGGCACTCGCCTTTGAACCAGTCCTGAAAGAATTGTCCGCAATCAAAACGGAGTTTAAACAGACAGGACACAGAGTGGCAGCCCTGGAAGATTCCCAGCTCGCCATAGCTAACCATAGCCGAGCGATGCAGTCAACGGTGGAAGAGATCCAGGAGCACTTGAACACCACTTACCTGTACCTGGAAGACCAGGAAAACCGAAGCCGCAGAAAGAATATTCGCATTAGAGGTGTTCCTGAAAGCGTGCAAAGAGAGGACATCTTAGACACGGTCAGTCACCTTTTTTCCTCCTTATTGGGACAAGAGAGGGCAGAGAAAGTTGTTATAGAAAGAGCCCACAGAGCCCTCAGACCCAAGCCGCCACCAGAAGCGCCACCACGAGACATCGTCTGCGGCCTACTGAGTTTTGTTGACACAGCCGCCATTTTAGCTGCCGCCAGGCACAAAAGTGACCTGACAATTGAGAACGCTAAAATACAGCTATTTCAAGATCTTGCGGCAAGCACTCTGGCGAAACGCAGGCAGCTCAAGCCACTCACCGATCTCCTTAGAGAAAGAAGACATCCTCTGCGCTGGCTCTTTCCTTTTGGACTATGTGCCACCATTAACGGAAAACAGGTCACGGTCCGACATCCGGCAGACCTCACCAAAATGTGGGACGCTTTGCAGATCGACCCTCTAGACATCCGATCCTGGCTACCTATGTCAGGGGACTTAAAGTTTCCTTCGCTTCCCGCACTTGATGAGTGGAAATTGGCGAAAAAATTCAAATCGCCGCAAGCGAAGAAACGGCAAGCAGAACTTCGGGACACTTGAAGCTCCCTACCATCAGCCGAGAAGAGTCGACTCCCATTAGGAGATGTTTGTAGATCAAACCGTCATCCGTATTGGTCCCAAGGATGGCTAAATGGACTTCAAGTATTGTATATGTTTTCTTGTTATAGATTGCTGTATTGAGGTCCGTGGTACTGCCATTATCTTCTCACCCAATACCTACCTCCCATGGTATTGCGCCCCTTGAAGCGATAATCTCATTAGACCTTACTCAAGAGCGTCCTAATCCTGGTGGGGAGGTAGTGGGTGTTATGTACCTCTGCTCATTTCGGACCTTCCATATACGGCGCAAATACTGCGCATATATGCCACTATATAACAACATGTTACCTG
Organism: Bufo gargarizans; assembly: GCF_014858855.1. Lineage (NCBI taxonomy): Eukaryota > Metazoa > Chordata > Amphibia > Anura > Bufonidae > Bufo > Bufo gargarizans. The sequence continues at coordinate 378,732,853 of NC_058081.1, read as the reverse complement.
TTTTAGAAATGTTTTTCTCCATGATATTACCCCATCGCTTAATTATTGCGGGGGAGACCCGTTTTTGTAACGAATCTCCTAGCTACTATTTAGGTGGAACCCCACTGCCTTAATAATATATATATATATGCTGTGAGAGGCCCATACGGGTTTTGTGTATTTCACAGTACTATCCCCCCCCCCCCCCCGCCTACCTCTCTACCTCCTTTTCCTGTCCCTCTCTTTATTGCTCCTTTGCTAATTACTATTTTCCCCTTCCTATTCCACCCCTTCTTGTAGTGCCCTCTCCCCTTGAGGGTCACTAATGCTATGAGTACTGACATACTCAATTTTGTTATTATATGTTTTGTTTTTAGTTTTTCAAGATGGGTATCGTTTTCAGCAATTTTTGATCCTCTGGGTTGCAACTCCTTACTTGCTCACGCAAACCGCCGCATGCCATGGACTCCTTGAAGGTAACCTCACTAAACGTAAATGGACTTAACGTTCCACAGAAAAGAAGTCAGGTCTATCAGATGCTTAGGAGAGAGAGGGTAGACCTTCTGTTCCTCCAGGAGACGCACTTTAGGCACAACCATATACCAACTCTTTTCACTAAACACTATTCAAAATGGGTTCATAGCTCTCACTCCTCTGCCTCTAGGGGGTGTCCATTGGTATTGGAGCCAGCGTTCCCTTTCAGATCCAGGCGCAGTATGTGGACCCTGAGAGCAGATTCCTGTTCCTGAAAGGCACGCTCTATGGTAATAGGCTGACCTTGGTTAACGTTTATGCTCCTAACACTAGGCAAATTCCCTGGTTGATTAGGGTTCTGAAATTGCTCAGAGATTTTAGGGAGGGAATACTGGTTCTTGGGGGTGATTTAAACCTAGCTCTAGACCACTCCATGGATTCCTCCTCGGGGGCCCCTAAACACTCCGCTACACAACTCCGTAGATTGCGGACAGCGCTTTCTGATCATCAAATCACGGACACGTGGAGAGTAGCTCACCCTAGCGACAAGGACTTCACGTTTTTTTCCGCAGTTCACGGATCTTTTCAACGCCGTGATTATCTCTTTCTCTCAAATCATGTCCTAGAGAGGCGTTCCAACTGAAAGGCCTCCCTCCTAAAGCTTGGTCATGGAGACTTAATGAGACCCTCTTGGAAAATGACAGAGACAGACTTAGGCTAGAGGGAAAACTTGAAGCATTCTTTGCACTGAATTGCACTCCTCTTATGGATAAGGCTATGATTTGGGAGGCCCACAAGGCGTATATGAGAGGGGAGCTCATATCCTTGGGTACATGGGTCCGCAAACAAAGGACGCTTCAAGTAGATTCCATTTTGGCACAAATCTCTGTTTTGGAAAGCACCTCAAAAAGAGATGCCTCAGACACACATCTTAAAGAACTTACTAAACTAAGGTCCCAACTGAAGGACTTGCTAAACATTAATTCAGCTAAGGCCCTCAGAGCTGCCAAATACAAGGTTTATATGCACGGTGATAGGGGCTCTAAGCTACTCTCACAAATGATAAAAGGACATAGGGAAAAAAACTTTTATACAGGGAATCAAGTCCGAAAAAGGACACCAGCATACCAACACCCCTGCAATAGCAGAGGAATTTGCTAAATTTTATTCCTCCCTATATAATCTAGAATCCAAAAGTCCTGAACACACAATGGCTAAAATTAAGTCCTTCTTGGAGACAATTAACGTTCCGACTCTGGACTCTTCGGAAAAGGAAATGTTGCTGTCTCCGGTAACAGTAGAGGAGATACTGGAGGTCATAGCAAGTACCCCTTCAGGGAAATCCCCGGGTCCTGACGGATTACCTATAATCTACTACAAAAAGTTTAAGAAAATTCTTGCCCCACATTTGGTAGACCTATGCAATTCCTTATTGAATGGGACCTCCCTCCCCCCACAATCGCTAATCGCCCACATAACAGTTATCCCCAAGGAGGGGAAAGACCCCGCCAAATGTAGCAGCTACAGGCCGATCTCTCTACTTAATGTAGATATTAAATTATGGGCCAAACTTTTAAGCCATAGAATAGCGAAGCTACTCCCTAAACTGATTGGTGAGGAACAGGTGGGCTTTGTGAAGGGGCGGGAGGGCAAACATAATGTTAGCAGAGTCCTGCATGCCATATACTACGCGAAAAAGCACAAAGTCCCATTGACCCTGTTAGGAACTGATGCTGAAAAAGCATTTGACAGGGTCAATTGGACTTTTATAGGGAGCACCCTGTGCCATTTCGGCTTCCCACCTCAATTTATTGATGCTATTTTTTCGCTTTATTCAAAACCATCAGCCAGAGTCCTAGTCAATGGCACTCTATCCCCACCTTTTAATATATCCAATGGAACACGACAGGGCTGCCCTCTCTCTCCAGCTCTGTTCATTTTGACCCTCGAGACTCTCCTTTGCAAATTAAGAACCTCTGAGGTTATCAAGGGACTCCAGGTGAAAGGGAAAACCCATTCATTGGCGGCCTTTGCAGACGACCTGCTTATATTCATTACAAATCCAGCAGTTGCAATTCCAGAGGTGATAAAAAAAAATTCGGACTTCGGAGAAATTTCAAACTTCAAAGTCAATTATGACAAGTCTGAGATTCTTAATATCTCAGCCCCGGATAAACACATGTTGGAAGTTAAAAAGCATACTTCCTTCCAATGGCCCAAGGAAGCTATTAAGCATTTGGGAATCATGATCCCAGCTGACCCCTCACACCTGTTTAGACTTAACTATGTTCCCCTATTTAACAAAATCAAAGCCTTTCTGGCTTCTGTCAGGCTGCCTTTTCTTTCTTGGTTGGGTAGGAAGAATCTACTGACTACTTATGTCCTTCCTCAGATCCTTTATACCTTGAGATGTATACCCATCTCGCTGGCAAACAAATTCCTCACAAATTTCCGAGGTCTCTTCAGTAATTTTCTTTGGTCTAATAAAAAACCACGGCTAGCATACCCTCTACTGGTTAGAAGAACAAATAGGGGAGGATTGTCCTTACCGGATCTTAGAACCTATTTACAGGCTATCCAATTGGAGAGGTGGATCGAATTAGCTAGTCCACATAACGATTCACTACATGTAGCTTTAGAGAAAGCCCTGCTAGATGAAGACCCCACCCACAACTTTTGGGTTGCCCCCCCAATTAGAAAGAAAAGGTATCCTCTTAGTGCCCTAACGTATGGTATGTTCCAGCTTTGCAATAAAACACCGGCCCTTTCAATGTCCACTAACAAATTATCCCCCGTAGCCCCACTATCTGTCCTTCCATACTATCTTAACAAAGGTGGATGCGATTTCCATAAAACATGGTCGTATCTCTCAGTCCTTAAAATCTCCGACCTAGCTAAAGCTGAGAACCTACAGGAATTTTTAACGAAGGCCTATGCTTATATCCCTGAGTCCCATCGCTCCAGGCTAGTCGAATTAGACCTAGAACTCAGCTGTAGAAAATATAGGAAGTCACATGTAGCGCCTTATGATGACCCCACTTGGCTCGAGAATTACACCTTACTACCCTCTCCCCCCACTAGAACCCTCTCCAAGTTGTATTCCCAGCTTATATCAAACTCTTCAAGTGAGAGACCCACCTACCTAAGAGCTTGGGAACGGGAACTACAGATTTCCCTGTCGGATGAGGACGTCAATACGGTTTTGGGGAGTTCTCATGGATTCTCGAGATGTATCCGCTTCCGGGAGAACTCCTTCAAAATCGCATCAAGATGGTATAGAACCCCAGACTTCTTGTACAGAGCTCATCTGTTGCCCTCAGATAAATGTTGGCGTTGTCAAGACGAATGCGGAACCATCTCCCACATCTGGTGGTCCTGTAAAGCTATTTCCAACTTCTGGATAGAAGTGGAGCAGATCATTAACAAGGTCTGCTGCTCCCATATCTCTTTGACCCCCGCTCTGGTACTTCTGTGGCTGCCACATGGCGACTTCAGACCTTCCCCTAATAGCCTGTCCACACATATGATAGGAGCAGCAAAATTTGTTGTCCCCACTAAATGGAAAAATTCGGATCCACCTACTATCAAAGAATGGTTAGAGAAGATACATCAGATTTGCCTCATGGAAGAGATGTTTGGTTGGGAGCGGGGTAACAGGAATAGATTTTTAAAAAGGTGGCAACCATGGTTGGATTTTTATAAGAGCCATAAATAGAATCTGATACTTCCATCCTCAACAGTAAACATCACCATACATTCATCCACTGACTCAGTAACTAGACCTTTCAGAATTCACAGAATTTACATTTATGGAACCTCCACTCCTTGCCTCATTGTATACGTTTGGTGACACGCATTTAGACCATACACTCTAATGTGAGCTTGGTTACTTACTTATGTATATCCAGAATACATGGTTGCTCCCATGCCCTGAATCGCGAGGCTGAAACTACCCATCGGTTATGTTCTATATGTTGTGTTGTAGATTAACTAGGCAGTTATCATTGTCTGCCATGTGATGTGCCCTACTCTACCAAGTCATGGACTGGCATCTAGATTCCTATACTACCCCCTGAAGATGGCCTATGAGTTAATAGTCCGCTGTCTTTTCTTCCTTTGAAATGTCTTGAATGCTCTTGTTTGCTGCATCTAGATTTATGATTGCATCTCCTAAATTGAGATATATATGTCCTAGCCTTCTGTCATTGTAGCACACCACGGGTTTGTTGAACCTTGTCTCACTGTATTGAACTGCCCTTGTTTGTTACTTATTGAAAAATTCTTCAAAAATAAAGAATTTACAAAAAAAAAAAAAAAAAAGAGGAATGGTCAAGAATTACTCCTGACCGTTGTGCACGTCTGATCTGCAACTACAGGGAACGTTTGGTGGAAGTTATTGCTGCCAAAGGAGGTTCAACCAGTTATTAAATCCAAGGGGTCACATACTTTCTCCACCTGCACTGTGAATGGTTACATGGTGTGTTCAATAAAAACATGGTAACATTTAACTCTTTGTGTGTTATTAGGTTAAGCCGACTGTGATTGTCTATTGTTGTGACTTAGATGAAGATCAGATCACATTTTATGACCAATTTGTGCAGAAATCCATATCATTCCAAAGGGTTCACATACTTTTTCTTGCAACTGTAATTATGTAAAGGACTTCTCCCCTGCACCTCCATATTCTAGAACTCCCTACCCCAGCACACCAGACTCTGCTCCAACATCCAAACTTTCAAAAGCAACCTGCAAACTCATGTTTTTGGTAAAGTTGTCCCACTACAACCACGCTCCTGACACCTGAGCAGCTTTTACCCTCCCCTCCATCTCTTGCAGCAGGGTCCTCTCCTGACTGTCGCTTAGTTAGTCCATGCTTATTATACTGGTATTGGGTTTATATTATGTATGTGAACCCTTAGCTTTTGTACGGTGCCCTGGAATTAATGCAGCTTTATAATAAATACACACAGTACACACTGATATTACCCAATATAACCCCAGAATACTCTAATATTACCAGATATAACCCTAGAAAAAGCTATTACCATATAAAGCCCTACAGTACTCTATTAATACACTACAGTCAGGTCCATAAATATTGGGAAATGGACACAATGTAACATTTCTGGCTCTATCCACCACCACAATGGATGTGAGATGAGACGGACAAGATGGGCTTTACCTGCAGACTGTCAGCTTTACCTGCAGACTGTCGGCTTTACCTGCAGACTGTCGGCTTTACCCGCAGACTGCCGGCTTTACCCGCAGACTGTCGGCTTTACCCGCAGACTGTCGGCTTTCCCCGCAGACTGTCGGCTTTCCCCGCAGACTGTCGGCTTTACCCGCAGACTGTCAGCTTTATCTGCAGACTGTCAGCTTTATCTGCAGACTGTCAGCTTTACCTGCAGACTGTCAGCTTTACCTGCAGACTGTCAGCTTTACCTGCAGACTGTCAGCTTTACCTGCAGACTGTCAGCTTTACCGGCAGACTGTCAGCTTTACCTGCAGACTGTCAGCTTTACCTGCAAACTGTCGGCTTTACCCGCAGACTGCCGGCTTTACCCGCAGACTGTCGGCTTTACCCGCAGACTGTCGGCTTTCCCCGCAGACTGTCGGCTTTCCCCGCAGACTGTCGGCTTTCCCCGCAGACTGTCGGCTTTCCCCGCAGACTGTCGGCTTTACCCGCAGACTGTCAGCTTTATCTGCAGACTGTCAGCTTTATCTGCAGACTGTCAGCTTTACCTGCAGACTGTCAGCTTTACCTGCAGACTGTCAGCTTTACCTGCAGACTGTCAGCTGTAATCTGCAGACTGTCAGCTGTAATCTGAGGAATTTACATCCAGATCAGGAGAACGGTGCAGGAATTACAGCAGTTGCATCTGTGCCTCCCACTTGTTAAGGGACCAGAAGTAATGGGACAATTGTCTTCTCGGCTGTCCCATGGCCGGTGTGTGTTATTCCCTCATTATCCCAATTACAATGAGCAGATACAAGGTCCAGAGGTCATTCCCAGTCTGATATCTGCATTTGGAATCTGTTGCTGTCAACTCTCAAGATGAGATCCAAAGAGCGGTCACTATCAGTGAAGCCATCATTAGGCTGAAAAACACAACAATCCCATCAGAGAGATCGCAAAACCATCAGGCGCGGCCAAAACAACTGTTTGGAACATTCTTATAAAGAAGGAACGCACCGGTGAGCTCAGCAACACCACAAGACCCGGAAGACCACGGAAAACAACTGTGGTGGATGAGCGAAGAATTCTTTCCCTGGTGAAGAAAACGCCCTTCACCACAGTTGGCCAGATCAAGAACACTCTCGAGGAGGTAGGTGTATGTGTGTCAAAGCCACCATCAGGAGAAGACTTCACCAGAGTGTATAGCGAGGGTTCACCACAAGATGGAAACCATTGGTGAGCCTCAAACAGGAAGGCTAGATTAGAGTTTGCCAAACGACATCTAGAAAAGCCTTCACAGTTCTGGAACAACATCCTATGGACGGATGAGACCAAGATCAACTTGTACCAGAGTGATGGGAAGAGAAGAGTATGGAGAAGGAAAGGAACTGCTCATGGTCCTAAGCATACCACCTCATCAGTGAGGCATGGTGGTGGCAGTGTCATGGCGTGGGCATGTATGGTGGCCAATGGAACTGCTTCTCTTGTATTTATTGATGATGTGACTGCTGACAGAAGCAGCAGGATGGATTCTGAAGTGTTTCGGGGAATATTATCTGCTCATATTCAGCCAAATGCTCCAGAACTCATTGGACGGCGCTTCACAGGGCAGATGGACAATGACCCAAAGCATACTGCAAAAGCAACCAAAGAGTTTAAGGGAAAGAAGTGGAATGTTCTGCAATGGCCGAGTCAATCCCCGGACCTGAACCCGATTGAGCATTTCACTGCTGAAGACAAAACTGAAGGGAAAATGCCCCAAGAACAAGCAGGAGCTGAAGACAGTGGCAGTAGAGGCCGGGCAGAGCGTCACCAGGGATGAGACCAGCGTCTGGAGATGTCTATGCTTTCCAGACTTCAGGCTGTAATTGACTCCAAAGGATTTGTAACCAAGTATTAAAAAGTGACAGTTTGATTTATGATTATTATTCTGTCCCATTACTTCTGGTCCCTTAACAAGTGGGAGGCACAGATGCAAACTGCTGTAATTCCTGCACCGTTCACCTGATCTGGATGTAAATACCTCAGATTACAGCCGACAGTCTGCCGGTAAAGCCGACAGTCTGCCGGTAAAGCCGACAGTCTGCCGGTAAGGCCTCATGCACACGCCCGTTGTTGTGTCCCGTGTCAGTTGTTCCGTTTTCCATAATTTTCTGCGGACCCATTGACTTTCAATGGGTCAGTGGAAAACTCGGCTAATACACCGTTTGTCATCTGCGTCCGTGATTCCAGTCCGTGAAAAAAATACTGTCCTATTTTTTTCACGGACAACGGTTCACGGACCCATTCAAGTCAATGGGTCCGTGACAAAACACGGAGGCACACAAGATTGTCGTCCGCGTCCGTTTTTTTCCTATCATTTGCATGGCAAACTTGACTTAGGTTTTTTTATACTTTCCTTCATGTCTGGTGATCCTCCAAAAATAGGAAGGCACACGAAAAAAAAACGGACACGGATCAACGGAACCCCTTTTTGCGGACCGCTAAAAAATACTGTTGTGTGCATGAGGCCTAAAGCACATCTTGTCCGCTTCATGTCACCTCCATTGTGGTGGTGTATAGAGCCAGAAATGTTACATTGTGTCCGTGTCCCAGTATTTATGGACCCGACTGTAGATAACCCTAGAATACTGTAATATTGGCCTATACAACCCCCATTACACATAACTGTAGAGTACTGTAATATTACCCTATATAAACCCAAAATACTCCAATATTATCCCAGAATACTCTAATACAAGCCCCACTACTCTAATATTACCCTGTATAACCACAGAATATTCTAATAATACCCTATATAATCTCAGAATACTCTACTACCCTATATAACCCCATAATAGTCTAATATTACCCTATATAACCCGAGAACACTCGAATATTACCTGATATAAACCTAAAATATGCTATTACCGTATATATAACCGTATAATACTCTATTAACCGATGTAACCGCAAAGTACTCCACTATTACCCTATATAATCCTAGAATACTCATATATTACCCTATATAACCCCACACTACTCTAATATTACCCTATATAAAACTAGAATACTCTAATATTACCCAATATAACCCAACACTACTTTAATATTACATTATGTAACCCCACACTACTCTAATAGTACCCTATATAACGCCAGAATACTCTTAGCACCTTATATTGCCCTGGAATACATTATTAGCCAATATAGCCCCCCAAATAATCTAATATTACCTTATATACCCCCAGGACACACTGATATTACCCTATATAACCACAGAAGACTCACTACCCTAAATAACACCATAATACTATCATATTACCCTATAAAACTCCACACTACTCTATTACCCCCCAATATAACCCTAGAATACTCTATTACCCAAGAGAACAAAACAAGACGTGAAGCAGCACTGTGACAACACAAACTGTGGGGGTAAGCCTCGACAAACTCACCACAGACAGTCACCGATGGATGAACAAGACCTCGCCATTGTGAGGCTTCAAGCAGGATGTTCTCCGACGGAAGTGGCCCCTGAGCTTAGTGTCACAGAGTCATCAGGAGGTTGTATCAGAGATACAGAGACTGGAAGAGTCACAGGAAGGCGAAGAAGTGGCCGTCCTCTGGCCACATCCCACAATAATGACCTCTTCATTCTGAACAAAGCCCTGCGGAACTGGATGGACGAGGGACCAGTGGCCTCAGTGCTGTTCCCTGATGAAAGTCGATTCACGATGAGCAGAAATAATGGCCGCCAACGCTCTGGATCAGCCACTGTTGTCCCCAGACGAGCCTGTGGTGGTGGTGGTGTCACAGTGTGGGCCGGTGTGTCTAGTCAGTACAGAACTGCCCTACACTGTGAATGGTCCAGTGACAGCCCAGACTACCTGAAGAACATCATTACTCCAGTCATGGTGCCTCTGCAGGAACAACACCGGCCTAATGTCATCTTCATGGAGGACAATGCTCCAGCTCATCGAGGGACATCATTAGGGAATGGCTGCTGGAGACTGGGGGACCTCACATGGAGCGGCCTGCACTTTCTCTAGACCAGAATCCCATTGAAAACCTCTGGGATCAGCTGAGTTGCCGTGTAGAGGCGCGTAACCCTGTACCCCAGAACCTCAATGACCTGAGGGCCGCCCTTCAAGAAGAGTGGGATGCCTCAGCAGAGAATAAGTCTGTGAACAGCAGGAGACGTCGTTGTCAAGCTGGAATTGGTGCTCAAGGCCACAGGACAGGTTCCTGAGACACTGACATTTTGTGGCGGTGTACCCAGCACTGGGGTCGGCTTCCGTGTCAATAAATTGTCCGGGATGAGGAAATCGCCATCACTGCTTCTATGTAAATGCCCGACTTTCATCAAATAATATCACTGGAGCGGGGACTTCTTACGTTTTCCAGAAATTTCACCTGAAAGCCAAATATCCCGAATTTTTTGAGTAATGTGTGTATAAACCCTCGCAAACTCTGATATTACCCCATATGCCACCACTATACTGATATTACCCCATATACCTCCAGCATACACTGACATTACTCATATATATCCAGTATACACGGATATTACCCCATATACCTCCAGCATACACTGATATTACTCATATCTCTAGTATATACTGATATTACCCCATATACCCCCAGCATACACTGATATTACCCCATAAACCTCCAGCATACACTGATATTACTCATATCTCCAGTATATACTGATATTACCCCATATACCCCCAGCATACACTGATATTACCCCATATATCTCCAGCATACACTGATATTACTCATATCTCCAGTATATACTGATATTACCCCATATACCCCCAGCATACACTGATATTACCCCATATACCTCCAGCATACACTGATATTACCCCATATACCTCCAGCATACACTGATATTACCCCATATACCTCCAGCATACACTGATATTACCCCATATACCTCCAGCATACACTGATATTACTCCATATACCTCCAGCATACACTGATATTACCCCATATACCTTCAGCATACTCTGATATTACCCCATATACCTCCAGCATACACTGATATTACCCCATATACCCCCAGCATACACTGATATTACCCCATAAACCTCCAGCATACACTGATATTACTCATATCTCCAGTATATACTGATATTACCCCATATACCCCCAGCATACACTGATATTACCCCATATATCTCCAGCATACACTGATATTACTCATATCTCCAGTATATACTGATATTACCCCATATACCCCCAGCATACACTGATATTACCCCATATACCTCCAGCATACACTGATATTACCCCATATACCTCCAGCATACACTGATAATACCCCATATACCTCCAGCATACACTGATATTACCCCATATACCTCCAGCATACACTATTACCCCATATACCTCCAGCATACACCGATATTACCCCATATACCTCCAGCATACACTGATAATACCCCATATACCTCCAGCATACACTGATAATACCCCATATGCCACCACTATACTGATATTACCCCATATACCTCCAGCATACACTGACATTACTCATATATATCCAGTATACACGGATATTACCCCATATACCTCCAGCATACACTGATATTACTCATATCTCTAGTATATACTGATATTACCCCATATACCCCCAGCATACACTGATATTACCCCATAAACCTCCAGCATACACTGATATTACTCATATCTCCAGTATATACTGATATTACCCCATATACCCCCAGCATACACTGATATTACCCCATATATCTCCAGCATACACTGATATTACTCATATCTCCAGTATATACTGATATTACCCCATATACCCCCAGCATACACTGATATTACCCCATATACCTCCAGCATACACTGATATTACCCCATATACCTCCAGCATACACTGATATTACCCCATATACCTCCAGCATACACTGATATTACTCCATATACCTCCAGCATACACTGATATTACCCCATATACCTTCAGCATACTCTGATATTACCCCATATACCTCCAGCATACACTGATATTACCCCATATACCTCCAGCATACACTGATATTACCCCATATACCTCCAGCATACACTGATATTACCCCATATACCTCCAGCATACACTGATAATACCCCATATACCTCCAGCATACACTGATATTACCCCATATACCTCCAGCATACACTATTACCCCATATACCTCCAGCATACACCGATATTACCCCATATACCTCCAGCATACACCGATAATACCCCATATACCTCCAGCATACACTGATAATACCCCATATACCTCCAGCATACACTGATAATACCCCATATACCTCCAGCATACACTATTACCCCATATACCTCCAGCATACACTATTACCCCATATACCTCCAGCATACACTATTACCCCATATACCTCCAGCATACACTGATAATACCCCATATACCTCCAGCATACACTGATAATACCCCATATACCTCCAGCATACACTGATAATACCCCATATACCTCCAGCATACACTATTACACCATATACCTCCAGCATACACTATTACCCCATATATCTGCAGCATACACTGATATTACACCATATACCTCCAGCATACACTATTACCCCATATACCTCCAGCATACACTGATATTACCCCATATATCTGCAGCATACACTGATATTACACCATATACCTCCAGCATACACTATTACCCCATATATCTCCAGTATATACTGATATTACCCCATATACCCCCAGCATACACTGATAATACCCCATATACCTCCAGCATACACTGATAATACCCCATATACCTCCACTATACTGATATTACCCCATATATCTCCAGTATACACTGATATTACCCCATATACCTCCAGCATACACTGATAATACCCCATATACCTCCAGCATACACTGATAATACCCCATATACCTCCAGCATACACTGATATTACCCCATATACCTCCACTATACTGATATTACCCCATATATCTCCAGCATACACTGATATTACCCCATATACCTCCAGCATACACTGATAATACCCCATATACCTCCAGCATACACTATTACACCATATACCTCCAGCATACACTATTACCCCATATACCTCCAGCATACACTGATATTACCCCATATATCTGCAGCATACACTGATATTACACCATATACCTCCAGCATACACTGATAATACCCCATATACCTCCAGCATACACTGATATTACCCCATATACCTCCAGCATACACTATTACACCATATACCTCCAGCATACACTATTACCCCATATACCTCCAGCATACACTGATAATACCCCATATACCTCCAGCATACACTGATATTACCCCATATACCTCCACTATACTGATATTACCCCATATATCTCCAGCATACACTGATAATACCCCATATACCTCCAGCATACACTGATATTACCCCATATACCTCCACTATACTGATATTACACCATATATCTCCAGCATACACTGATATTACCCCATATATCTGCAGCATACACTGATATTACCCCATATACCTCCACTATACTGATATTACCCCATATATCTCCAGCATACACTGATATTACCCCATATACCTCCAGCATACACTATTACCCCATATACCTCCAGCATACACTATTACCCCATATACCTCCAGCATACACTGATAATACCCCATATACCTCCAGCATACACTGATATTACCCCATATACCTCCAGCATACACTATTACCCCATATACCTCCAGCATACACTATTACCCCATATACCTCCAGCATACACTATTACCCCATATACCTCCAGCATACACTGATAATACCCCATATACCTCCAGCATATACTATTACCCCATATACCTCCAGCATACACTATTACACCATATACCTCCAGTATACACTGATAATACCCCATATACCTCCAGCATACACTGATATTACCCCATATACCTCCAGCATACACTATTACACCATATACCTCCAGTATACACTGTTATTACCCCATATACCTCCAGCATACACTGATATTACCCCATATACCTCCAGCATACACTATTACACCATATACCTCCAGCATACACTATTACCCCATATACCTCCAGCATACACTGATAATACCCCATATACCTCCAGCATACACTGATATTACCCCATATATCTGCAGCATACACTGATATTACCCCATATACCTCCACTATACTGATATTACCCCATATATCTCCAGCATACACTGATAATACCCCATATACCTCCAGCATACACTGATATTACCCCATATACCTCCAGCATACACTGATATTACCCCATATACCCCCAGCATACACTATTACACCATATACCTCCAGTATACACTGATAATACCCCATATACCTCCAGCATACACTGATATTACCCCATATACCTCCAGCATACACTATTACACCATATACCTCCAGTATACACTGATATTACCCCATATACCTCCAGCATACACTGATATTACCCCATATACCTCCAGCATACACTATTACACCATATACCTCCAGTATACACTGATAATACCCCATATACCTCCAGCATACACTGATATTACCCCATATACCTCCAGCATACACTATTACACCATATACCTCCAGTATACACTGATATTACCCCATATACCTCCAGCATACACTGATATTACCCCATATACCTCCAGCATACACTATTACACCATTACCTCCAGCATACACTATTACCCCATATACCTCCAGCATACACTGATAATACCCCATATACCTCCAGCATACACTGATATTACCCCATATATCTGCAGCATACACTGATATTACCCCATATACCTCCACTATACTGATATTACCCCATATATCTCCAGCATACACTGATATTACCCCATATACCTCCAGCATACACTATTACCCCATATACCTCCAGCATACACTATTACCCCATAGACCTCCAGCATACACGTGACTATAGGGGGAGGGGACACATTACAGAGGCGGGGAGATTAAACTAGTTCCCAAGGATACGAGTCATGTGACACAGTGGATCAGACCACGTGGGGCTCCCAGTGAAAGTAACAATGGCTGGCCACGTGCCCGGCCGCTCTGGGTGTTCCAAGATGGCGTCAGTCCATACTGGGGGATGTACAGGACGCTGCAGGGCCCCGGGCACGGCGTTAACAGCCTCAAAAGACCCTACAGCCCCTCGGGTGACAGGGACTATACAGGGAGGTTTACTGGAGCACCAAGATGGCGCCCAGTGCTTTATACCGAATCCTAATGCCGCATTAGAGAGGTTAAAGATGGCGGCGCTTCCGGGATGGGGGCGGTGTTACCATAGCGATCCGGTCCCACTCCCTGCAGGAGGCGGCGGCGCGGTGTTGTGACGTCACTGTCGTGCGACTGCCTGACCGACGACGACAGAGAGAAAAGAGCGCGACCCGGTGACCAGGGAGGGGATGAGAGGACGCGGGGGAGCCTGGAGAGCAGCAGCGGACGTGTATGTGCGGGGCCGACCCCCGGAGACCCGCGCCCCATTGTGTCCCTGCCCCTCTATGACCTGCACCCCCTGGTATCACAGTGCCCCCTCCATACCCTGCACCCCCTGGTATCACAGAGCCCCCTCCATACCCTGCACCTCCTGGTATCACAGTGCCCCCTCCATGACCTGCACCCCCTGATATCACTGTGCCCCCTCCATGACCTGCACCCCCTGGTATCACAGGGCCCCCTCCATGACCTGCACCCCCTGGTATCACAGGGCCCCCTCATACCCTGCACCCCCTGGTATCACAGGGCCCCCTCCATACCCTGCACCCCCTGGTATCACAGGGCCCCCTCCATGACCTGCACCCCCTGGTATCACAGAGCCCCCTCATACCCTGCACCCCCTGGTATCACAGAGCCCCCTCATACCCTGCACCCCCTGGTATCACAGTGCCCCCTCCATGACCTGCACCCCCTGGTATCACAGTGCCCCCTCATACCCTGCACCCCCTGGTATCACTGTCTCCCCCTCCATGACCTGCACCCCCTGGTATCACAGGGCCCCCTCCATACCCTGCACCCCCTGGTATCACAGTGCCCCCTCCATGACCTGCACCCCCTGGTATCACAGTGCCCCCTCCATGACCTGCACCCCCTGGTATCACAGAGCCCCCTCCATGACCTGCACCCCCTGGTATCACAGGGCCCCCTCCATGACCTGCACCCCCTGGTATCACTGTGCCCCCTCCATGACCTGCACCCCCTGGTATCACAGAGCCCCCTCATACCCTGCACCCCCTGGTATCACAGTGCCCCCTCCAAGACCTGCACCCCCTGGTATCACAGTGCCCCCTCCAAGACCTGCACCCCCTGGTATCACAGTGCCCCCTCCATACCCTGCACCCCCTGTTATCACAGTGCCCCCTCCATACCCTGCACCCCCTGGTATCACAGTGCCCCCTCCATGACCTGCACCCCCTGGTATCACAGTGCCCCCTCCATACCCTGCACCCCCTGGTATCACAGGGCCCCCTCCATACCCTGCACCCCCTGATATCACAGTGCCCCTCCATACCCTGCACCCCCTGGTATCACAGTGCCCCCTCCATGACCTGCACCCCCTGGTATCACAGTGCCCCCTCCATGACCTGCACCCCCTGGTATCACAGTGCCCCCTCCATACCCTGCCACCCCCTGGTATCACAGTGCCCCCTCCATACCCTGCACCCCCCTGGTATCACAGGGCCCCCTCATACCCTGCACCCCCTGGTATCACAGGGCCCCCTCATACCCTGCACCCCCTGGTATCACAGGGCCCCCTCATACCCTGCACCCCCTGGTATCACAGGGCCCCCTCATACCCTGCACCCCCTGGTATCACAGGGCCCCCTCATACCCTGCACCCCCTGGTATCACAGGGCCCCCTCATACCCTGCACCCCCTGGTATCACAGGGCCCCCTCATACCCTGCACCCCCTGGTATCACAGGGCCCCCCTCATACCCTGCACCCCCTGGTATCACAGGGCCCCCTCATACCCTGCACCCCCTGGTATCACAGAGCCCCCTCTATGACCTGCACCCCCTGGTATCACAGGGCCCCCTCCATGACCTGCACCCCCTGGTATCACAGGGCCCCCTCCATGACCTGCACCCCCTGGTATCACAGGGCCCCCTCCATGACCTGCACCCCCTGGTATCACAGGGCCCCCTCCATGACCTGCACCCCCTGGTATCACAGGGCCCCCTCCATGACCTGCACCCCCTGGTATCACAGGGCCCCCTCCATGACCTGCACCCCCTGGTATCACAGGGCCCCCTCCATGACCTGCACCCCCTGGTATCACAGAGCCCCCTCATACCCTGCACCCCCTGGTATCACAGTGCCCCCTCCATGACCTGCACCCCCTGGTATCACAGGGCCCCCTCCATGACCTGCACCCCCTGGTATCACAGTGCCCCCTCCATACCCTGCACCCCCTGGTATCACAGGGCCCCCTCCATGACCTGCACCCCCTGGTATCACGGTGCCGCCCTCCGTACCCTGCCCCCCCTGATATCACGGTGCCGCCCTCCGTACCCTGCCCCCCCTGATATCACGGTGCCGCCCTCCGTACCCTGCCCCCCCTGATATCACGGTGCTGCCCTCCGTGCGTGGTGCCATGAGGTATCTCTGCTTTGTCTTGCAGCCCCCCACGATGAGGCACACCCCAGTCCAGCGCCCCTTTGCCAGCCACTTCCTGCCTCCCGGGAAGCACGATAAGCTGTTCAGCATCCAGGAAGATGGCTGCTGGGAGACGGAGGAGTCCCCCCAACTGAAGACCACATGCAGGCAGCCCCCACGACAGCGGCGAGGGCGGAGACAGCGGCTGCGCGTGTTGCGTTCTCTGTGCATGCGCCTCTACAAGAAGACAATCTCGCTGCCCTTCTACTGGAAGATATGGGGCAGTCTGGGGGGCCGCAGGAGACGTTTAGGTGCCAGGAGGAGGGAAGGAGGAGGCGGCTCAGCCGGGATGGAGGTGGGAAAAGCACAACGCCTGGGACCTATGGAGGAGCCGTCACTGGCCAATCACATTGCTGAAGAGGATGCCGGTAAGTAGCGCGTAGGTTTTGGCTTAGGCTACTTTCACACTAGCGTTCGGCTGTCCGCTCGTGAGCTCCGTTTGAAGGAGCTCACGAGCGGACCCAAACGCCTCCGTCCAGCCCTGATGCAGTCTGAATGGACGCGGATCCGCTCAGACTGCATCAGTCTGGCGGCGTTCAGCCTCCGCTCCGCTCGCCTCCGCACGGACAGGCGGACAGCTGAACGCTGCTTGCAGCGTTCGGGTGTCCGCCTGGCCGTGCGGAGGCGAGCGGATCCGTTCAGACTTACAATGTAAGTCAATGGGAACGGATCCGCTTGAAGAGGTCACCATATGGCTCAATCTTCAAGCGGATCCGTCCCCCATTGACTTTACATTGAAAGTCTGAACGGATCCGCTCAGGCATCTTGCGCACTTGCGAAATTTTTCTAAGTTATTAATGCAGACGGATCCGTACTGAACGGAGCCTCCGTCTGCATTAATATGATCGGATCCGTTCAGAACAGATCCGATCAAGTGCAAGTGTGAAAGTAGCCTTATGTCCTCTGTCCGTGCCACCCATCCCCCATCACCTGCTTCTTTTTACCATCAGGTCCAACGCTTGGACTTCCCAACGGTTTCTCCCCTCTCCCCTTGGAGTCTGAGACCATCCTCATCAGCAACGTGTGCAGCATCGGGACACCGGACGGTCCTACCCCAAATGGACCCCACAACCAAGGAGGCTTAACCCTATCTGTAGAGAAGGAGGTCCCGGCCCCAGCGTTAACCGAGGAGCATGTGGCCTGCGTGCAGAGTGAGTTCATCACTGCAGCCGCCGTTCACACCGCGAGCAGCGCCTGGTGTGTACGGTAAATGCAGGCCGCCTGACTGGTACCATTCACTGGGAAATTGAGAAAAGCCCTTTTTTTATTTTCTTTTTTTCTTTTTGAAGTGGGTGAGGTGACCAAAAAAAATCTATTTGGACATTTTGATATATAGAGGTCATGGAGTCGGCCCATCTCATGAGCCCATTCCATAAACCTCTTCTGCTATGACATGTCAGGAAGGGGTTAATGTCAGCGGCCTATTATACACACGTTCCATACACCTTAAGATTGGGTTGGTCCCTCTTCTTGGAAAGTCAGCCCTCTGCTCCTCTGGGAAGACTTTTTTTCCAAGATTTCGGGGGGATTCTGCCCAATATCCAGGACACCATTTGTGAAGTCAGACCCTGATGGTGGAGGAGAGGGCCCGGCTCCCAGTCTCCGCTCTGGTGTTGGATGGGGTTAAGGTCAGGGCTCTGTGTGGTCAGTCGGGTTCTTCCAGACTCCCCCAGCCATGTCTTTGTGGAACTTGCTCTGTGCACTGGGACTCTGTCCTGGAGGAGCAGAAAAGGGCCTTCTCCAAACGGTCACCGTACACTTATCCACAATGTCTCTTCTGCTGAAGCTTTAAGGTTTCCTTTAACTGGAACTAAAAGGCCAAAGATGACCCCCCCCCCCCGAGCATTACCCCTCCCTTACCAGACTGAAGTAAGTCCACTGGTGCCGTGATTTAGACCCTCTGTCCCACGCCTGGCATCGTGTGTGGTGATGTAAGGCTGGCACGGACAGCAGCTATGGAAACCCATGCCATGAAGTTCTGGGAGGTCTGGACTACAGTTATGGTGTCCACAGAGTGTTGGTGACTTAAGCACTTGTTCCTCAGCACCCGACAACCCTGCTCAGTAACTTTTTGGTCTCCAGTTCATGGCTGAGTTGGGGTCCATTCACGCGTCCGTTGTTTCTTTCCTGATCTGTTCCGTTTTTTGCGGAACAGATCTGGACCAGTTCTGTACCCATTCATTTTCAATGGGTCCTGAAAAAAATCGGACAGCACAATGTCCGATATATTTTTTTCTTTTTTCTTTTTCTTTTTTTTTCAGGACCCATTGAAAATGAATGGGTACAGAACTGGTCCAGATCTGTTCCGCAAAAAACGGAACAGATCAGGAAAGAAACAACGGATGTGTGAATGGACCCTTATTCTGGTTCCTTCTACTTTACAATAATACTGCACGGCTAGAGGCTGGATGTTATACACTGTGGTAATGGTAGACTGCACGGCTGGACGTTATACACTGTGGTAATGGTAGACTGCACGGCTAGAGGCTGGATGTTATACACTGTGGTAATGGTAGACTGCACGGCTAGAGGCTGGATGTTATACACTGTGGTAATGGTAGACTGCACGGCTAGAGGCTGGATGTTATACACTGTGGTAATGGTAGACTGCACGGCTAGAGGCTGGATGTTATACACTGTGGTAATGGTAGACTGCACGGCTAGAGGCTGGATGTTATACACTGTGGTAATGGTAGACTGCACGGCTAGAGGCTGGATGTTATACACTGTGGTAATGGTAGACTGCATGGCTAGAGGCTGGATGTTATACACTGGTAATGGCAGACTGCATGGCTAGAGGCTGGATGTTATACACCTGTGGTAATGGTAGACTGCATGGCTAGAGGCTGGATGTTATACACCTGTGGTAATGGCAGACTGCATGGCTAGAGGCTGGATGTTATACACCTGTGGTAATGGTAGACTGCATGGCTAGAGGCTGGATGTTATACACCTGTGGTAATGGTAGACTGCATGGCTAGAGGCTGGATGTTATACACTGGTAATGGCAGACTGCATGGCTAGAGGCTGGATGTTATACACCTGTGGTAATGGTAGACTGCATGGCTAGAGGCTGGATGTTATACACTGTGGTAATGGTAGACTGCACGGCTAGAGGCTGGATGTTATACACTGTGGTAATGGTAGACTGCACGGCTAGAGGCTGGATGTTATACACTGTGGTAATGGTAGACTGCACGGCTAGAGGCTGGATGTTATACACTGTGGTAATGGTAGACTGCACGGCTAGAGGCTGGATGTTATACACTGTGGTAATGGTAGACTGCACGGCTAGAGGCTGGATGTTATACACTGTGGTTATGGTAAAATGCACGGCTAGAGGCTGGATGTTATACACTGTGGTAATGGCAGACTGCATGGCTGGACGGTCTACACTGTGGTAATGGCAGACTGCATGGCTGGGTGTTATACACTGGTAATGGTAGACTGCACGGCTAGAGGCTGGATGTTATACACTGTGGTAATGGTAGACTGCACGGCTAGAGGCTGGATGTTATACACTGTGGTAATGGTAGACTGCATGGCTAGAGGCTGGATGTTATACACTGTGGTAATGGTAGACTGCACGGCTAGAGGCTGGATGTTATACACTGTGGTTATGGTAAAATGCACGGCTAGAGGCTGGATGTTATACACTGGTAATGGCAGACTGCATGGCTGGACGTTATACACTGTGGTAATTGCAGACTGCATGGCTGGACGTTATACACTGTGGTAATGGCAGACTGCATGGCTGGACGTTATACACTGGTAATGGTAGACTGCACGGCTGGACGTTATACACTGTGGTAATGGTAGACTGCACGGCTGGACGTTATACACTGTGGTAATGGCAGACTGCACGGCTGGACGTTATACACTGTGGTAATGGCAGACTGCACGGCTGGACGTTATACACTGTGGTAATGGTAGACTGCACGGCTGGACGTTATACACTGTGGTAATGGTAGACTGCACGGCTGGACGTTATACACTGTGGTAATGGCAGACTGCACGGCTGGACGTTATACACTGTGGTAATGGCAGACTGCACGGCTGGACGTTATACACTGTGGTAATGGTAGACTGCACGGCTGGACGTTATACACTGTGGTAATGGTAGACTGCACGGCTGGACGTTATACACTGTGGTAATGGTAGACTGCACGGCTGGACGTTATACACTGTGGTAATGGTAGACTGCACGGCTGGACGTTATACACTGTGGTAATGGTAGACTGCACGGCTGGACGTTATACACTGTGGTAATGGTAGACTGCACGGCTGGACGTTATACACTGTGGTAATGGTAGACTGCACGGCTGGACGTTATACACTGTGGTAATGGTAGACTGCACGGCTAGAGGCTGGACGTTATACACTGTGGTAATGGTAGACTGCACGGCTAGAGGCTGGATGTTATACACTGTGGTAATGGTAGACTGCACGGCTAGAGGCTGGATGTTATACACTGTGGTAATGGTAGACTGCACGGCTAGAGGCTGGATGTTATACACTGTGGTAATGGTAGACTGCACGGCTAGATGGCAGACTGCATTGCTGGACGTTGTACACTGTGGTAATGGTAGGCTGGACGTTGTACACTGTGGTAATGGTAGGCTGGACGTTGTACACTGTGGTAATGGTAGGCTGGACGTTGTACACTGTGGTAATGGTAGACTGCACGGCTAGAGGCTGGATGTTATACACTGTGGTAATGGCAGACTGCATTGCTGGACGTTGTACACTGTGGTAATGGTAGGCTGGACGTTGTACACTGTGGTAATGGTAGGCTGGACGTTGTACACTGTGGTAATGGTAGGCTGGACGTTGTACACTGTGGTAATGGTAGGCTGGACGTTGTACACTGTGGTAATGGTAGGCTGGACGTTGTACACTGTGGTAATGGTAGGCTGGACGTTGTACACTGTGGTAATGGTAGGCTGCGCGGCTAGAGGCTGGATGTTATACACCTGTGCTATTGGGGCTGAAGTCAATGATGGTGAGACCTGATGTGAACTCCATGTAGTGGATGCCATGTTCTGGATGAGCAGGCTTTCTAGATTACTGGCGTTGTCTTGTGGGGGCTGCGGCGGCTGATGCTACCTTCTCCTCTCCCAGGTATCCTGGACCAGTTCCTCCAGACGTACGGCAGTCTGATTCCACTGGGGACGGACGAGGTGTTGGACAAGCTTGAGGATGTGTTCCAGCAGTCATTCTCCACCCCCTCCAGGTACGTGTAGTTCAGGACTGTGTGACGTCACACACTGCGACCTGCTAAGCGTGGACGTACATGTCACGTGGGAAAGAGAAACTGCTAACCAGTATCCAATGTAAATGGAAGATGATGGGAGTATTACTGACCACATCTGTTTTCCCCCTCGCCTATGACAGCACCCATGGAGAGACCGCCTCCTACTCCTCAGGACAGGAAATGGGAACCAGAAACCGCTTTAAAAGAGGGACCACCCTCTCCACCTCCAATTCTGTTTCCTGTCTGAAGGGGACAGTAGGGAGTCGGAAACGGTCAATAGATGGAGCTGCGGGCGCCCCGACTGTGTAGGAGGGCTTACCCGTGCGCCGTAAGTCTCCTTTAGGAGCCGCTGCTAAGTCTGGGCCTCTTTCTCCCTGCTCTGCACCTTCTCGGCCCAGGGGGGTGTTTTTACCTTTCTGCCACTGCGGCCTGGACAGTGATGTACCTCCGGTGGAGGGAAGCTATCCCTGTAAGCCGGAAGTGGGGGAGCTGGCGTGCGCGCCCGGGTGAGAAAAGCCGAGCCAGCTCACTGCCCTGCTGGCTGAAGAAGTTCCTCCGTATGGAAGATCCAGTGTCTGAACATGGAGCAGTCTCCGCGCGCAGAAGCCACTGAAACCACCAATGAAGCGCCGGTATCGCGGTGGGGTAAGAGGGGTGATCCCCCATGTGGTTGTTTACTCATGGGGGTCATCTTCTGTGTAGAAAGGTCTCCAGATCAAAGGACAAGGGGTGTGCTATATGTAAAAAGAAACTACCCTCTGCCTGGGCGAAGCCCCTTTGCCAGGCTTGTGTGAGTAAGTTAATGGAGGAGAAAGCTCCGTCTCTGATGGGCAGCATCAAGCAGATGATCCGAGAGAAGGTTAAGGAGTTGGTTAGCGGCCTGCTAAAAAGCCGCCCTAGTACCTCTGCAGCGGCATCAAATCCATCCTCCAGCGACAGTGATGTACTTTCTGGATTGGAGGAAGAGGGAGAATGTCTGTCTTTCATCAAATGAGTCCTCTGAGGAAGCCGCTTTTTTATACAGAGAACATTAATTCCCTAGTAAAGGTTGTGCGAGCTGCTATGGGATTAGATGACCCAAAGCCGACGCAGTGGATGAAGGATCACATTAAAGGGGGTACCCCTAGGGAGCAGTTATCATTTCCTACTTTTTATAATGCCCTAGATTTTATGGCGGATGCTTCGGCCAACTCCCTAAGATTATCGGCCAGGGCTTCCGCTTTATCCAATGCTGCCCGTAGGGCTATCTGGTTGAAAAGCTGGAGCTGAGATGCTAGCTCTAAGGCCAAGCTTTGTGGCATTCCGTGTCAAGGGGAATTCTTATTTGGCCCGGTCCTCAATGATCTTCTTGAGAAGGCCTCTGATAAGAGGGGTTTTCTTTCCATCAGTCAGCCACCTAAAAAATCTTTCCTCCCCAAGTTTAACAGGGAAGTTTTCAGAGGAAGAGAAAGATCTAGACAATATATAGGAGCGGCAAAAATGTCAGAGGCCTCAAAAAAGCAGCCCCAATGACGCCAGGCCTCCGGTGGGTGGTCGTCTGTCTCACTTTTCAAGTCGGTGGCAAAAAATTTCCAACAGCCCATGGATAAATGCTATTATAAAAGAAGGCTTAAAATGTAATTTTCAGAGGCTTCTGGAAGACAGATTTGTGTTGACAGACTATCGTGCAGACCCCACAAGGCAGGCAGCCATTATTTCAGAGGTTTATTCCCTATAGTAAAACAAGTATTGGTGGAGGTTCCAAAGCAAGAAGAGGCAAGAGGATTTTACTCAACTCTTTCTCTTGTAAGGAAAAAAAAATAAATGCTGAAAGGTTCTTTTCATACCATGATAAACTTAAAACGTCTGAACCGTTTTTTGGTGTACGAAAAATTTCAGATGGAATCCATCGGGTCAGCAGTGAACTACCTCTTCCCAGATTGTTACATGGCCACAGTGGATCTCAGGGATGCCTATTATCATGTTCCTATCCATCCCCACCACCAAAAGTTTTTGAGAGTAGCAGTTCTCTTAGAGAGCGAAATTATGCATGCCCAATTTCAGGCCCTTCCCTTTGGACTGTCTGAGGCCCCAAGGGTTTTTACGAAGATCATTGCAGAAATGATGGCTCATGTGAAAGAGAAGGACTTGGTGATAATTCCCTATCTAGATGATTATCTTCTCCTCGCCCAGTCAGATCACATCTTGGAAGTACAGATTACCTGGTTGAGAGAGGTTCTGGACAAACTAGGATGGGAGATGAGCTTAGAAAAGTCCGGTGTGCAATCGAGTCAAAAGTGCAGTTTCCCTAAAAAGCCATATCGGTGCTGTGGCTGTTGACTGCCACGATTCCAGGAGTGGAATGGGCCCAGTACCACTCAAGGCCCCTTCAGATTCTGGAGGTTTGGGACAGGCGTACTCTCTCTGGATCGGGAGTTTCAGCTATCATCCCAGACGTTGCTTCCTCTGGAGTGATGGAGGAATCTTCACAATCTACATAAGGGTGTTACCTGGCACAGAGATGCAGTCCTCTCTTTGACCACGGATGCCAGCCCCTTCGATTGGGGAGCCCATGTAGAGTCTCTGCTACTGCAGGGAACCTGGGACTTCGGTTCCCGTACTCAGTCTTAAAGTTTCAGAGAACTGAATGCTATCAGATTAGCATTGACTCAGTCTTCCGTTAATCGGGGGCACAAATGTCAGGATCTACTCTGACAATATGACAGCAGTTGCCCACATCAACAAGCAGGGTGGTACCAGAGCTCAAAGTCTGATGACCCTAAGCCACCATGTTTCAGGCTAGCGGAGGATTTTCTCTTATTTCTTTCTGCAGATCATCTAAAAGGGGTAGACAACGTAGAAGCAGACTTCCTCAGCCGTCATCATCTATGCCAGAGCGAGTGGTCCCTAGATCAGTGGGTTTTCAACAAAATCTCGGCCTTATGGGGCTTCCCGGAAATAGACCTCTTTGCCACCAGGTAAACAGAAAGTTGGAGGGGTTCTCTGTCACCAAGGGATCAACCGAAGGCTGTAGATGCGTTGGCTCAGTCCTGGAGAAGAGGTCTTCTTTATGCCCCCTCCCCCTCTGAAGCTGTTGCCAAGGGTACTCAAAAGGGTCATAGTCATAGCCCCCTTTGGCCAAGCAGGGTGTGGTTTTCAGATCTCCACAGAATGTCAGTCGCCACCCTCTGGGTTCTTCCAGTTTTCTGGGGTCTTCTAGCTCGGGGACCAATTCTTCACCCAGAAGTGGAGAGTCTTCATCTGACTGCCTGGATTTTGAGAGGGAAATTTTAAAAAGGGGTCTCTCTGATGAGGTCATCACTATGTTGGCTGGTCGTAAGAAGGTCACTTCTGACATTTATTTGAGGATTTGGAGGGCTTTTTGCAGATTTGCTGGTTAAACCAGTGGATGTTCTGGAGGCTCTAGATATTCCTCGTCTTACATTTTTTACTTAGACCGGGCACTTTAAAGGTGCAGATCTCGGCCTTAAGCGCCCTATTTGAATTTAAATTAGTGGGTCTTCCCTTGGTAAAGAGATTCATCACTGCAGTTTTAAAATTATCCCCAGTTTGCAAAAATAGGGTCCCTCCTAGGGATCTAAATTTAGTTCTTTCAGCCCTGACGTCAGATCCTTTTGAGCCGATAGACAGCATTTCCACGAAGATCTCCCTAAAGCTGGCCTTTCTCCTAGCTATTACCTCTGCTAGACGGGTTAGTGAGATGGCTGCTCTTTCCATTGACCAGCCTTACTTAAGGATCTTGGAGGATCGGGTGGTTCTATCTCCTGATCCTTCCTTTTTGCCAAGTGTCTTCCTCTTTTCACCGTGCCCAAGAGAGAGTTCTTCCCTCCTCCTATGCTTCTCCGAAAAATTAAGGAGACGGAGTTTCATTGTTTAGACGTGAAGAGATGTTTAATTCGTATCTGCAGGTCACGCAGCCATGGAGGTCTTCCTCCCATCTGTTGCTTTGCTTTCAGGGTAGTAAGAGGGGCTCTGCTGTATCTTCCCAGACTATCGCTAGATGGATCAGGCAGGCTATTTACTTGGCATACTCTTCCAAGGGAGCTGTTCCACCATCGGGGCTCACTCTACTAGATCAGTCTCTACCTCTTGGGCAGAGAGGGCCTCCACTTCTATAGAGCAGATTTGCAGGGCTGCCACACGGAGTTCTCCGCATACTTTTTTCAAACATTTAAAAAACTTCAGCTGCCTTCTAATGAAGGCCTGATATTTGGCCGTAAAGTACTTCAGGCTGTTGTCCCACCCTAGATAGATCTCGCTTATATCTCCATGGGTGCTGTCATAGGTGAGGGGGGGCGAAATGAGATTACACTTACCGGTAATTGGTTTTCTTTGAGCCTATGACAGCACCCGGCTAATCCCCTTCCCCCCAAAAATATGTATGTGTGTATGTCTTAGTTCTCGGAAAAGGACTGGAGGTGGAGAGGGTTGTCCATCATTTAAAGCGGTTTCTGTCCTGAGGAGTAGGAGGTGGTCTCTCCATGGGTGCTGTCATAGGCTCAAAGGAAACAGGTTACCGGTAAGTGTAATCTCACTTTTCCTTGTGTCATCTGCTGGGTGGTTAGTGTGTGCGTACATGTTCTGCAGGAAGGCGGTCGTCCAGCACGTCATCCAATCGTATCAGCGTCTGCCCGGGAACAACCTGGTGCGCAGCTTCCGTGTTACATACAAGAGGCATGTGCTGAGCATGGACGACCTGGGGACGCTGTATGGTCAGAACTGGCTCAACGACCAGGTAAGTACAGGACGCAGGAGTAGTGTGGAGAGGTGTGTGTCGGGTTAGTAGAGGATGCTGGTGTAGTGTGGAGGTGTGTGTGTGTGTGTCGGGTTAGTAGAGGATGCAGGTGTAGTGCGGAGGTGTGTCGGGTTAGTAGAGGATGCAGGTGTAGTGCGGAGGTGTGTCGGGTTAGTAGAGGATGCAGGTGTAGTGCGGAGGTGTGTCGGGTTAATAGAGGATGCTGGTGTCGTGTGGAGGTGTGTGTGTCGGGTCAGTAGAGGATGCAGGTGCGGTGGAGAGGTGTCGGGTCAGTAGAGAATGCAGGTGCGGTGGAGAGGTGTGTCGGGTCAGTAGAGAATGCAGGTGCGGTGGAGAGGTGTGTGTGTCGGGTCAGTAGAGGATGCAGGTGCGGTGGAGAGGTGTGTGTGTGTGTGTGTGTCGGGTCAGTAGAGGATGCAGGTGCGGTGGAGAGGTGTGTGTGTGTGTGTCGGGTCAGTAGAGGATGCAAGTGCGGTGGAGAGGTGTGTGTGTGTGTGTCGGGTCAGTAGAGGATGCAGGTGCGGTGGAGAGGTGTGTGTGTGTCGGGTCAGTAGAGGATGCAGGTGCGGTGGAGAGGTGTGTGTGTGTCGGGTCAGTAGAGGATACAGGTGCGGTGGAGAGGTGTGTGTCTGTCAGTAGAGGATGCAGGTGCGGTGGAGAGGTGTGTGT
Organism: Bufo gargarizans; assembly: GCF_014858855.1. Classification (NCBI taxonomy): domain Eukaryota; kingdom Metazoa; phylum Chordata; class Amphibia; order Anura; family Bufonidae; genus Bufo; species Bufo gargarizans. Next base: position 378,704,898 of record NC_058081.1, on the reverse strand, counting down.
CTGTCAGTAGAGGATGCAGGTGCGGTGGAGAGGTGTGTGTCTGTCAGTAGAGGATGCAGGTGCGGTGGAGAGGTGTGTGTCTGTCAGTAGAGGATGCAGGTGCGGTGGAGAGGTGTGTGTCTGTCAGTAGAGGATGCAGGTGTGGTGGAGAGGTGTGTGTCGGGTCAGTAGAGGATGCAGGTGCGGTGGAGAGGTGTGTGTCTGTCAGTAGAGGATGCAGGTGCGGTGGAGAGGTGTGTGTCGGGTCAGTAGAGGATGCAGGTGCGGTGGAGAGGTGTGTGTCTGTCAGTAGAGGATGCAGGTGCGGTGGAGAGGTGTGTGTCTGTCAGTAGAGGATGCAGGTGCGGTGGAGAGGTGTGTGTCTGTCAGTAGAGGATGCAGGTGCGGTAGTGACGTCTTCTCTTCGCAGGTGATGAACATGTATGGAGACTTGGTAATGGACGCAGTGCCAGAGAAGGTGAGTTGTTTCCCGCGGTGCAGTGGCTTCCGTTCACATCCTCCCCCCCTCAGTTGTAGTTATTTGCCTGCTTTGTACAGTGCCCCCAATAATGCTGTATGGTGGTCCCTGCTTGTGCCCTGCCCTCCAGTAACCCCATAGCGCCCCACCAGGTGAGTACGGTCCCCATCGGGCCCCCAGGGCCCCTCCTGGGTCAGATCTGCTGCCTCTCTACCTGTTCCTTACCCCTCCTCGCTCCTGGGCTGCACCCACTGATGACAGGACACTATAGGCATCTGGAGAATGAGGGGAGGGGGAGCGCTCAGCATGCGGGGATGATGGGAGTCTGCCGCCGAAAACGCTGTCTCATCCGTTACTTCTTCTTCCAGGTTCACTTCTTCAACAGCTTTTTTTATGACAAACTAAGAACAAAAGGATATGACGGAGTTAAGAGGTGGACAAAAAACGTGAGTACTGCACCCCCACCAGCGTGGTGCCCATGTCACGTATGAAGCCCGTCGTGTTCTTACATGCAGGTGACACGGACAGGTAATGAGTATCGCCAGCTTCCAGTGGTTGGACCTGGTGACACTGCTTTATCTATAGTCTTCAGCTCCCATCCTTGTGAGGAAGACGTGGGGACGCGGCTGCCCCTTCAGACTACAGGGGGTCGTCTGTTACACCTGCGCTGGAGCTGTGTGCCGGAAACGGGCTACAGTCCGCCATGCAGCAGGTGATGTTCTGATTCAGTGTCCCCCGCCAGTATGGATGGACGTTCTCTTCCATTACAGCAGGATGATGATGATGATGGCACCCACCACCTCGCTGCCTGACCGATTCCAGGTGGAAGAGATCTCGCTCCCCTTCTTATCATAAAGAGTTGAAGCCGAGTTACTGAGGGGAACGTGCATTACCCGGGGCGGACCCTTAATGTGGGACATGGCTGCTGCATGGCCATGTCCAGCCAGAAGCATACAGATTAACCTCTCGTTGGCCTACAGTCCAGGGCTCAGGACACGGAGTGGACATGTACTTCTAGAAGCAACGGGGGCATGGCCATTACACTTAGAGGCTCTGCAAATGCTGCACTTCGGCAGGAGGGGCGGCAGTTCAGAGGGAACAGAGCCTCTAGGTGTAATGGTGACGCCCCCATTGCTCCTAAAGGCTCATTTGCATTCAGTAAGGGCGCATTCACACGACCGTAGACAAGAATAGGACATGCTCTCTATTTGTGGGGCCGTGGAAGGGATCTACATGGTGTACCCTTTGAAATGGGTTTGTGTAAATATCATTTTTCTCGCCATGGGGCCAATGCAGATGCCTTCAGCCGCTAGGCCGCACATGCAACACGTCAGCCGGTGTCATAGGGACAAATCTGCTGACAGAGGCCCTTTAAAATCTCTGCTTTACCTGCAATTTGTGCGTCAGTCGGCTGCCAGGCGTGGATGGCGTTTTGTCTGAATTTGGCGGAAATAGTGTGTATGCAGGCAGCATTTCTAGGATACTCGGCCTGTAGTGTCCACCATCTTGGCTGAGGTTCTGGTTTCCTCACACCCCATATGCTACTAGAAATTAGATGGTGAGCCTGCAGCTACCCGCTCTCCAGGCAGCCATGTTTCTGTGGTCCCAGATCTCCTTACTGCGTGAACCTTCAGATATGAGCTGCGCTTGGTTGCTTGTCTTCTGACCCCATGTCTCCTCCTTGTTTCCAGGTTGATATATTCAGTAAGCAGCTGCTGTTGATTCCCATACACCTGGAGGTTCACTGGTCTCTGGTCTGTGTGGACGTCCCTAAGCGGACCATTACTTATTTCGATTCCCAGCGCACCCTGAACAGGCGCTGCCCCAAGGTATGTCTTGTATACAGCAGTGTTTTGTGGTCATGAGGGTATCCAGACCTGGTGTGTAACGCCATATTCTTTCTCATAATGATTCCTTACTGCTAACACATTAGGTCAGTGGTAGTCCCAAAGGTCCATTCACACAGGCTTATGATTGCACAAACCATTGCACTTTGTTTATTTTAACCACTTCAACCCCGCTAGCTGAAACCCCCTTCATGACCAGAGCACTTTTTACACTTCTGCACTACACTACTTTCACCGTTTATCGCTCGGTCATGCAACTTACCACCCAAATGAATTTTACCTCCTTTTCTTCTCACTAATAGAGCTTTCATTTGGTGGTATTTCATTGCTGCTGACATTTTTCCTTTTTTTTGTTATTAATCGAAATGTAACGATTTTTTTTGCAAAAAAAAAGACATTTTTCACTTTCCGATGTAAAATTTTGCAAAAAAAACGACATCCATATATAAATTTATCGCTGAATTTATTGTTCTACATGTCTTTGATAAAAAAAAAATGTTTGGGCAAAAAAAAAAAATGGTTTGGGTAAAAGTTATAGCGTTTACAAACTATGGTACAAAAATGTGAATTTCCGCATTTTGAAGCAGCTCTGACTTTCTGAGCACCTGTCATGTTTCCTGAGGTTCTACAATGCCCAGACAGTAGAAACACCCCACAAATGACTCCATTTCGGAAAGTAGACACCCTAAGGTATTCGCTGATGGGCATAGTGAGTTCATAGAACTTTTTATTTTTTGTCACAAGTTAGCGGAAAATGATGATTTTTTTTATTTATTTTCTTTTTTTTTCCTTACAAAGTCTCATATTCCACTAACTTGCGACAAAAAATAAAAAATTCTAGGAACTCGCCATGCCCCTCACGGAATACCTTGGGGTGTCTTCTTTCCAAAATGGGGTCACTTGTGGGGTAGTTATACTGCCCTGGCATTCTAGGGGCCCTAATGTGTGAGAAGAACTTTACAATCAAAATGTGTAAAAAATGGCCTGTGAAATCCGAAAGGTGCACTTTGGAATATGGGCCCCTTTGCCCACCTTGGCAGCAAAAAAGTGTGACACATGTGGTATCGCCGTACTCAGGAGAAGTTGGGGAATGTGTTTTGGGGTGTCATTTTACATATACCCATGCTGGGTGAGAGAAATATCTTGGCAAAAGACAACTTTTCCCATTTTTTTATACAAAGTTGGCATTTGACCAAGATATTTCTCTCACCCAGCATGGGTATATGTAGAATGACACCCCAAAACACATTCCCCAACTTCTCCTGAGTGCGGCGATACCACATGTGTGACACTTTTTTGCAGCCAAGGTGGGCAAAGGAGCACATATTCCAAAGTGCACCTTTCGGATTTCGCCGGCCATTTTTTACAGATTTTGATTGCAAACTACTTCTCACACATTTGGGCCCCTAAATTGCCAGGGCAGTATAACTACGCCACAAGTGACCCCATTTTGGAAAGAAGACACCCCAAGGTATTCCGTGAGGGGCATGGCGAGTTCCTAGAATTTTTTTATTTTTTGTCACAAGTTAGCGGAATATGAGACTTTGTAAGAAAAAAAAAAAGAAAAATAAATCATAATTTTCCGCTAACTTGTGACAGAAAAAAAAAACATTCTAGGAACTCTCCGTGCCCCTCACGGAATACCTTGGGGTGTCTTCTTTCCAAAATGGGGTCACTTGTGGGGTAGATATACTGCCCTGGCATTCTAGGGGCCCTAATGTGTGGTAAGTAGTTTGAAGTCAAAATCTGTAAAAAAAATGGCCTGTGAAACCCAAAAGGTGCACTTTGGAATGTGTGCCCCTTTGCCCACCTAGGCTGCAAAAAAGTGTGACACATCTGGTATCGCCGTACTCAGGAGAAGTTGGGCAATGTGTTTTGGGGTGTCATTTTACATATACCCATGCTGGGTGAGAGAAATATCTTGGCAAAAGACAACTTTTCCCATTTTTTTTTTTTTTTATTCAAAGTTGGCATTTGACCAAGATATTTTTCTCACCCAGCATGGGTATATGTAAAATGACACCCCAAAACACATTCCCCAACTTCTCCTGAGTACGGCGATACCAGATGTGTCACACTTTTTTGCAGCCTAGATGCGCAAAGCGGCCCAAATTCCTTTTAGGAGGGCATTTTTAGACATTTGGATCCCAGACTTCTTCTCACACTTTCGGGCCCCTAAAAAGCCAGGGCAGTATAAATACCATACATGTGACCCCACTTTGGAAAGAAGACACCCCAAGGTATCCAATGAGGGGCCTGGCAAGTTCATAGAATTTTTTTAGCGGAAATTGTTTTTTTTTTTTTTTTCTCACAAAGTCTCCCTTTTCGCTAACTTGGGACAAAAATTTCAATCTTTCATGGACTCAATATGCCCCTCACGGAATACCTTGGGGTGTCTTCTTTCCGAAATGGGGTCACATGTGGGGTATTTATACTGCCCTGGCCCTAAAGCGTGAGAAGAAGTCTGGAATATAAATGTCTAAAAAATGTTACGCATTTGGATTCCATGAGGGGTATGGTGAGTTCATGTGAGATTTTATTTTTTGACACAAGTTAGTGGAATATGAGACTTTGTAAGAAAAAAAAATATAAAATTCCGCTAACTTGTGCCCAAAAAAATGTCTGAATGGAGCCTTACAGGGGGGTGATCAATGACAGGGGGTGATCAGGAAGTCTATATGCGTGATCACCCCCTGTCATTGATCACCCCCCTGTAAGGCTCCATTCAGACGTCTGTATGTGTTTTGCGGATCCGATCCATGTATCCGTGGATCTGTAAAAATCATACGGACATCTGAATGGAGCCTTACAGGGGGGTGATCAATGACAGGCGGGTGATCACCCATATAGATTCCCTGATCACCCCCTGTCATTGATCACCCCCCTGTAAGGCTCCATTCAGACGTCCGTATGCGTTTTGCGGATCCGATCCATGTATCCGTGGATCCGTAAAAATCATATGGACGTCTGAACGGAGCCTGACAGGGGGGTGATCAATGACAGGGGGGTGATCAATGACAGGGGGGTGATCAATGACAGGGGGGTGATCAATGACAGGGGGGTGATCAATGACAGGGGGGTGATCAATGACAGGGGGGTGATCAATGACAGGGGGGTGATCAATGACAGGGGGGTGATCAATGACAGGGGGGTGATCAATGACAGGGGGGTGATCAATGACAGGGGGGTGATCAATGACAGGGGGGTGATCAAGGGTTAATAAGTGACAGGGGGGGGTGTAGTGTAGTGTTTGGTGGTACTTTACTGAGCTACCTGTGTCATCTGGTGGTCGATCCTAACAAAAGAGACACCAGAGGACCAGGTAGCAGGTATATTAGACGCTGTTATCAATATATATATAATATACCTGTTAGGGGTTAAAAAAAATCACATCTCCAGCCTGCCAGCGAGCGATCGCCGCTGGCAGGCTGGAGATCCACTCGCTTACCTTCCGTTCCTGTGTGCGCGCGTTCACAGGAAATCTCGGCCCTCGCGAGATGACGCGTATATGCGTCACTGTGCGCAGGGCTGCCGCCTCCGGACCGCACATCTGCGTTAGGCGGTCCGGAGGCAGTTAAACCTGCGCAGTGATCTGCCGTGAACTGACCTTGTTCTTCAGGGCATCTTTTATGATCGGTCCCATACAGTGCTGTGAATGGAGCTAAACAAACTCCATTCGTTATATTGTCGATCTGCGTTTCACATTCAGGGGTCGTCATCTTGCTGGGCGATAAATCGCCTTCCTTGTCTGTTCTTGCAGTAGCAGGCTTGTCTTCTAGCCATCCACTTTCCAATCTGCCTGCACGTGGCACCCAGGACCTGCTGCAGAGACGCCTCCATAGAACGGCATTCTGACCCTGCGTCAGTAGAATTAGCAGACTTTCCAGTTTGATTGCCCATGCTAGGAAGTATTTTTTTTTTTTCTTTGGCACCATTGGAGATGGCCGGATGCTCCTCCCCAGCAGCTGGCAGTATTTTGGGTTTGCAGGTATTTTCTGACCGACCGTTTCGGGCACTGACGTGGTTTATAAAGCCCCTGGCTGGCTTCACAATCACACTTGAAATCCGTTCCAGGGACACAGGTTTAAGGGCCTTATTCTTCCACATGCTACAACTATTCAAACCATAGGCTCAGAAGAGCTGATCGTTAACGGGGTTGTCCACTCCTTCCCATCTTCAGGATATCCGATCGGCAGGGGTCCGTCAGCCTGCACCCACCCTGGTTAGCTGCAGCAATAAGTGCTGGAACTACCCGGCTCTGTCCATTGTGTATAGGACAGAAGTGGTTACTGCGGCCCTGCTCCGACTGAAGAGAACGGACCTTCAGCAGTCACAAAGGAAGCAGCCGAGATCCTCTCCTTCCATGGCCAGAAAGTCATGTGATCTTTGCAGGACCCATCCCAAGAATAGGTTGCAAACGTTAGTCAGGAACACACGGACCCCAAAGATGGCCTCTGCCCCAGTGTATTCACCTATCTGTCAGCATTGGGGTGTACGCCATACATTGTCCCAAGATACCACCACTTGTCACCAGGGCACATGAACTCATTCCAGAAGAGGCATTGGTGGTGAATGAAGCTAAGCAAGAGATACGAGAATCATCAGTGATTATAATGGCTGCTGATGGTCTGTGCTCGATGCCATCTCTCTTGGGTACAGCTGGTGGGAGCGCTCACCTGGTTCCCTTCTCTGCCTCTCCACAGACCCATGCGCAGCGGCATTCCTCTGCACTTCCCAGTGGACAGCACTGCTCGCCCTCCTCTCGCAGGCTGAGACTTGCTCCTCTCCGGCTCTGCCTCTCACTACCCATAAGGCGTGTGCACTCTCCAGATTTTAAAGGGCCAGTGTGAATACACCAGCCCACAATTAGCCACCCTTGGGTATTTAGGGCACCTTCCCTTGTGGGAGGGTGCATGAGCAGTAGGCCCTGGTGGCTGCTTTCTGGGAGGGCCTGTCGGGGCACATCACCCTGGGATTATCTGAATTCACTGGCTACCTGCATAGATTTCATTAGGGAGTATGTGTGAGAGAAGCCCCAGACTGACACCTTAGTTCCAGAAGCACCTGCTTCCTTCCCCCTCGACTCCTGCTCAGGAGCCCATGCAGCTGAACAGTCAAACTGTCCTGAGGAGGTTCATCAGCAAAGACCATTTGTGCTTATACTCCTGCGACGAGGGTCCTCGAGACGAGAAATGGCAGTGATTAAGGCCGGTAGGAGAGATGACCCTGTCCCTATGATAGTCATGCAGTGATGCCTGGTTTACTGAACAGGCCTTCCTGGATTCCAGGTCAGCGTGTAAATTCCTGCATTGGGCGTTGGTGACCCAGCACCGCATGCCAACTGTCCACTCTTGCTGGGATTGCCATGGCTCAACCTTCATGCTGCTGTGATCAACTTGTATAACGAGCAGGTTCTACATAGGAGCCCAGAATGTCCTTCATGGTGTCTGACTGTTTTGCACCCAGGTTCCTCAGAGTTTGCATGGTTTGTCTCCATCCTATGCCAGCTATGCTGACGTGTTTGAAAGAAAAGACGCTCAGGACCCTGCCACCTCATTGGCCATATGATTGCCTGAACCCACCCCACCTTATAGTCCTGAATCTCCGGCCTTGTCAGACTATGTAAAAGAATAGACTAATGTGCTATGAATAAGATCATTATGAAGAATAATTGGCCTCTGTCATTGATTTCCGAGCTCTTCAACAGGATTCACTAATTGGATCTGCTAGAGGCCCATGATTTTAGTCCTCATTTGTGAGGAAGACGAGTGGAAGATCGCTGTTAACACTTGTGACAGACATTGAGTGCTACATCCTGCCCCTTGGTCTCTACAACGCGCCCACTGTCGGAGATCAGCAAGAATGTATGTGTGTGATCTTGACAACATCTCGATTTACACACGTGACCTGACTACACACCAGAGACATGTTCGCACCATCCTCCAGCATCTACAGGAGAACAGGGTGTATGCAATATTTGAAACATGTTTTTTTTGTTTTGTTTTTAAGAACCTTCCTACCCTTCCTGGGTTATATAACTTCTGATAAACCCAGAAAAGCTGACTGCAGTTGTGGACAAGCCTCACCCTATGGGTCTGACAGCCATACAGGTTCCGCTGGGCTTTGCCAATTACTACTGTCAATTCATTGCTCAGTTTTCAACTCCCGCCACCACTATATCTGTTCTTACTTGGAAGAGGGTGAAGGCAGGGGATGGACACGACACGTTAAGACTGCGCTTCTGTCTTTCAAGCAGGCCTTCTCCTCCGCTTTGTTTCTGCACTTCCCAGATGTCTCAAAACAATTATTTCTGGGAGAGGATGTGTCCTCAGTGGGAGCCATAGCTGCCCTTGCCCAGAAAGGTTCTTCTGGTAAGATGGTCGTCTGCATTTTTATTTATTTTTTCTTTCTCGCAAAGTCCTTCCTGCTTCTGGATGGCGCCAGTCTTCATTTGCACAACCAGTAAGAACCTAATTTTATCGTCAGTTGGCTCAGTGTCTCAATCCTTCTAAGCTTGGTATTTGCTGTTTTTTTTGCCAGATTAAATTCTTAAATACTTTCAAGAGCATAAATCTAGATTGACAGGACATCCTGCTTACCTTAAGACATAAGACCTAATTTTCAGATACTATTGGTGGACTTCTTTATCCTAGGACAGCCAAGACTGTTGCCTCCTGTGTCGTGCCCACAGCAAGTCTCCTAGGCAGAGGTCTGTGGGTCTACTCTGCCCTCAGCCAGTAACTGACTCTCCATGGCCCAGGGGAGGATAAGACCCACAGGCAAGCATCGCTTTTCCAAGATGGCACATTCTATTCCACTGGCCAGCCTTTTTTTGCAGTTCAGCTGGCTATCTTGTTAACCCTTTCATGACCAAGGGTCATTGATGTCCCAGTTTCCAGGTCAAAATTTACAAATCTGACGTCACTTTATGTGGTAATTGCTTTGGAACGCTTTTACTTATCCAAGCCATTCTGAGATTTTCTCGTGACACATTGTACTTCATGATAGTCATATATTTGAGTCAATATATTTCACCTTTTATTTATGAAAAAATCCCAAATATACCAAAAATTGGGAAAAATTCTCAATTTTCCAAATTTCTATTTCTCTGCTTCTAAAACAGAAAGTCATACCTAATCTAATATAATATTTATTACATAACATTCCCTATATGTCTACTTTATGTTGGCGTCATTTTGGAAATGTCATTTTATTTTTTTAGGACGTTAGACGTTTAGAAGCAATTCTTCAAATTTTTAAGAAAATTGCCAAAACCCACTTTTTAAGGACCAGTTCAGGTCTGAAGTCACTTTGTGGGGCCTACATAGTGGATACCCCCATAAATGACCCCATTGTAGAAACTACACCCCTCAAGTTACTCAAAACTGATTTTACAAACTTTGTTAACCCTTTAGGCGTTCCACAAGAATTAAAGGAAAATGGAGATGAAATTTCAAAATTTCACTTTTTTGGCAGATTTTCCATTTTTATAATTTTTTTTTTTTTTTTTTCTTTAACACATTGAAGGTTAACAGCCAAACAAAACTCAATATTTATTACCCTGATTCCGCGGTTTACAGAAACACCCCACATGTGGTCGTAAACTGCTGTACGGGCACACGGCAGGGCGCAGAAGGAAAGGAACGCCATACGGTTTTTGGAAGGCAGATTGTGCTGGATTGGTTTTCTGAACGCCATATGTTTTTTATTTTTCTGCCGATCGTCTTGTGCAGGGGCTCGTTTTTTGCAGAAAGTGTTGAGGTTTTTATTGGTACCATTTTTGGGTACATAGGATTTTTTTGATCATTCATTATTACACTTTATGGGGCAAGGTGACCCAAAAATTGGCTGTTTTGGAACAGTTTTCATTCATTTATTTATTTTTTAACAGCGTTCATCTGAGGGGTTAGGTCATGTGATAGTTTTATAGAGAAGATCGTTATACGGATGTGTGGGGGGGGGGGGGGGGTGTCGCGGCCAGCAGGAGGAATGGAGGGGGCGGACTCAAGGAGGGGCACTGTCTGTGGACACAAGATGGGGCACAGATGGGGGGAGGGCACGAGGACACTGATTTCAGGCTCTGATCTAACCAATCGGATCGATTGCCGGCAAGGGGCCACTCTGATTGGTCCCTTGCTGGCATTACTGCTCTGTAGCATACAGGGCAGGGGCAGAAGCTTTAATCCAAGCACTTTGGAGCGCTTGGATTAAAGAGCTGCCAGAACGTTTATATACGTGGTAGCTGCACGGGGTATGTGCAGCCATCACGTGTATATATACAGATTGCGGTTGGGAAGGGGTTAATCAGACAAATCTTCCAGCTGCCATGTCTACCTCTACACATTGTCTCTGACAGACGTACAGATTATGTCTAGATACTAGAGGTCTCTTTTGCTAGTTGCTGGGCATCGAGTTGGACGACCTTTCATCTGCCTACTATCCCCAGTCCAACACACAGGTGGAACAAATGAATCAGATCTTGGAGAACAATTGTCACCATTTTTGTTTCTTTTAGTCAGGACACTTGAGTGTCCTTGCTTCCTTGGACACAGTTTTCCTAAAACAGCCACTCAAGTGAGTCCACAGGCATGTCGCTACTTTTCATTGTACATGGTCAGCCCCTGCGTACTCCTCTTCCTATTTCTACCTCCTCTTATGTAGCAGCTGGAGAGACTACATTCGGGAATTTCCTTCAGATTTGGAGAGACTAAAGGGTCCCTGGCCAAGGCATTGGCTTCTGTAATAAGGTGAGCAGGCAAAAGATTTGACACCATGCTTCTCTTCTTGAGACTAGGTCTGGCTATCCTCCAGGAATATTCACTTGAAGTTTCCCTGGGGGGCGGGTACCGTGGAGCTTGGGCACGGCCGTCGTATCATGCACCTGGTTCCTTGCTCTGCCTCCTGTGCGGCCCGTGCTCTTCCTCTGCACCTTCCCAGCAGGTATGGCTGTTTCTTGCCAACTCTGCCTCCTAGGACATGTGTGTGCTCTCGGGCTCGTAAAGGGTCAGTGCATGCGCACCCTAATATTCTGGAGCCTATAGTTGGTTATCCTTGGGCATTTATGGCACTTTCCATTGTTGGAGGGTGCCTGAGCAATAGGTTCTAGTTTCCTGCAGAGGTGCACTACTTGTCTTGTTCACTCACCCGTGTGCCGATTTCTGTTTGACTCTGGATTTCACCCTTTGTCTGATGTTCATACTGACCCTGAGCTGCCTGCCCTTGAGTTGTCCCTGATAACGGTTTTTGCCTGACTCCTCGATTCTCTGCACTGGCATCTCTTCAAATTTTATGGCTGCTGCACTTTACGGCATGGGAATTGAAGCCACCAACCTAAAATCCAGTGGGCTATTAACAGAGTCTTCCAGAATATGTACATCACCTATTCTCTTATTTATCATTGTGCTTGGAAAGATCAATCTCCCCTGTGCCTTTTTTATTTTATTTTTTTTATTCTTTAGATGTGGGACTAGCCCTTAGTTTCTTGAAGGATCAGGTCTCTGCCCTTTCCATCCTTTTATTAAAATCTTGGCTCTTCAAGGCCAGGCCCTCAAGGGATTCTAACTTACTTACTTAGTATTGGATGTTCTTCAATTTTACACCCTTTTTTGAGGCTGTCTGGCATATTTCCTTGCATCTCGTCGTCTGGAAGGTAACTTTTCCGGTTATGGTGACCTCCATCAAGTAGGTCCTTGAGTTGGCGGCAGTCTCCTGTCGCTCCTTACCATTCACCAGAACATGATGGTTCTGCACCCGAAGCCTTACTTCCAAATGTCTTATTCGCGTTCCACCTTAATTCAAAGACTTTTACCGTTATTCTATAGCTCCCATCCTAGGGAGCGTAAAATGTCTTGTGGGCCATCCGTCTGGATCTGTTACCTCTGCCTTCAGGCGACTGGACTTTGTCATCTCATATGGATGATGTAAGGAGTTCTCAGCCTTTACAGACAACGATTTCTTGTGAGAGCAGCTGGGCCATAGGTGAGGTGTCCACTCTGCAGATTTGTGTACAGTGCTGCTACCTCATCTTCTCGCCGCACCTTCTGCTAATTCTGCAAGATGAACACTTTTGCATGAACAGTTCCGGGCCCTTAGTTGCCTGAACTAGATGTATTGCCTGAGTTTTGTATTTCCAGGCCTGTGCTAGGACGTCCCATGAATGTCTCTTTTCTTTTAGGTTTAAGTTGGCCCTTTTTCTTTTTGGGCAGTGTTCTTATCTGTTCCTGGTTATGTGACATCTGTGCATTTGTGCTTCTCCTATTCCTGGGGTACAAACTGATAAGCTTTGTGTCTATGTGCTAGATATAAAGTCTGCTCCTCCTATGCAGGCTATATCTGTCGTGTCAGGGCCTGTACCCTTGGTTTCCTTAAATTTAAAGAGGTTTTACGGCGAGTATAAAAATCATCCTTGGTCTCGAAAATCATCTTCCCCCGACTGGTCTTTTTACCTTGTCCCAGACACGTTTGCAGTGCTTTGTGCCAGGAAGCTGCCGTATAAGCCCTAGGGCCTTCTGTGTGCAGGTGTATTTTTATAGATCTTATTGCTCAACTTCTTTCCAAAATTGCCTTCTATGATCAGATAAGGTTCCTGCTCTGTGTAATGTGGATTGTCTCCTCTGACAGCACATAGCCAAATATCTGCAGGCTGAAGCGATAAAGAAGGAGCGACCGGAGTTTTTCAGCGACTGGAAGGGATACTTCAAGATGGTAAGTGCCGGAGCACCCTTGGGTCATTGCGGCTGATTGCCAGGAGCTTTATGCTAATTGTTTTTCTTAAATTTCAGAATGTTGCGCGCCAGAATAACGACAGCGACTGTGGGGCATTCGTGCTGCAGGTTAGACGCCTCTCCTCCCCGCGTTCTGGTAGAGATCAGAGAATGGATAACTTAGCATGTCTCTTCTCTCTCCGACAGTACTGCAAGTTCCTCGCCTTGGAGCTCCCGTTTACATTCGGGCAGCAGGATATGCCAAAACTGCGGCGCCAGATGTACAAGGAGCTTTGTCACTGCAGGCTGACGATGTGAAAGAAGATGTTACGTGAAGCGTCTGGACTGAGCCAGGATCGTACAGTCTCCTAGAGGGTCCCTCTGCCATGTGTAACTGCCCGCTCCATGTCTGCACTGTGGACAGCCTCCGCAGTGGCCTCAACCCTTCAGGGGCAATCTGGAGCTTTCACTTGTAAATTGATTTGTGGAGTTCAGAGGTTTTTTTTTTTTTTTTTTTAAACACCTCCCAAGGTCCATCCTGACCCCTGCTCCTCCCCGCTTTTTACCCGCAGACTGTCCTGGTCTGCGTCCATCCAACCGGTTTCACCCTTCTAAAAAGTAACAGGCCCTCTTTGTGTCTTATATATTTTTTTTTCTCTTTTTGTATTTTTTTTTTTTTTTATTTAAACTGTTTCTGGGGAAAAAAATTTGTAGGATTTTTGTTTTTTGTCAAAAAACAGGAAAATAAAAAATGAATAAAAAGTTCTATAGAAAACGTGTCCTACAACTGCTCGCATTGACTTACTGTGACAGACGGGTGTTTTTAGTGTGAGATATGAGTGGCGGTATTTCTTCTATTTCTATACAGGGGGATCGTCTTACTAGAACAGTGTCTGTCATCACTAGGCCGAGCCGGGCACCTCCACATAAGAATGCACATGAAGGAGAATGGTGGGGTCCATCTTGTAGGATCTTTCCACCGTCTGCTGCCCGCCATTATTACGCGGTGTTGATGGTCACATGATCTAGCTGCAGTGCTCACACAGAAAAAACGCTTAATTTTCTGCAAACCAGCGGCGCCTTTTTATCACATGAACCAGGAGCCCAATGTTCCGTCTGCATACCAGCAATGGCTTTCACAGCAGCAAGTGTTAACACTTTCACTACCAGGCCTATATTGGCGACAACATTTTTATCCTCCCTGCCTTTCCAAGAACCATAACTTTTTTTACTTTTCCGTCTTCAGAGCAGTGTGAGGGGTTTTTCCCTTTCAATGCCACAAGGGTCTGACGTCTGATGGGTCCAGAGTGAGGGGAAGAGGGGTCTGGAGGATGATGAAGGTCCAGAGTGAGGGGTCTGGAGGATGATGAAGGTCCAGAGTGAGGGGTCTGGAGGATAAAGGAGAAGGTCCAGAGTGAGGGGTCTGGAGGATAAAGGAGAAGGTCCAGAGTGAGGGGTCTGGAGGATAAAGGAGAAGGTCCAGAGTGAGGGGTCTGGAGGATAAAGGAGAAGGTCCAGAGTGAGGGGTCTGGAGGATAAAGGAGAAGGTCCAGAGTGAGGGGTCTGGAGGATAAAGGAGAAGGTCCAGAGTGAGGGGAAGAGGGGTCTGGAGGATGATGGAGGGGTCAATGTGTCTGAAGGATGATGGAGAAGGCCCAGAGTCAGGGGTCTGGAGGATGACTGAGAAGGTCCAGAGTGAGGGGGAAGAGGGTTCTGGAGGATGATGGAGGGGAAGATGGGTCTGGAGTATGATGGAGAAGGGGAAGAGGGTTCTGGAGGATGATGGAGAGGTCCAGAGTGAGGGGAAGAGGGTTCTGGAGGATGATGGAGAAGGTCCAGAGAGGGGAAGATGGGGCTGGAGGATGATGGAGAAGGTCCAGAGTGAGGAGAAGAGGGGTCTGGATGATCGAAAAGGTCCGGAGTTAGGGGGGGGGGGAGATGTCTGGAGGGGTTGATGGGTTTAGAGGATGATGGAGAAGGTCCAGAGTGAGGGGTCTGAAGGATGATGGAGAAGGTCCAGAGTGAGGGGTCTGGAGGATGATGGAGGGATCTAGAGTGAGGGGAAGATGGGTCTGGAGGATGATGGAGAGGTCCAGAGTGAGGGGTCTGTAGGATGATGGAGGGGTCGATGGGTCTGGAGGATGATGGCGGGATCCAGAGTGAGGGGAAAAGGGGTCTGGAGGATGATGGAGGGATCCAGAGTGAGGGGAAAAGGGGTCTGGAGAAGGTCCAGAGTGAGGGGAAGAGGGGTCTGGAGGATGATGGAGAAGGTCCAGAGTGAGTGGAAGAGGGGTCTGGAGAAGGTCCAGAGTGAGGGGAAGGGGGTCTGGAGGATGATGGAGGGATCCAGAGTGAGGGGAAGAAGGGTCTGGAGGATGATGGAGGGATCCAGAGTGAGGGGAAGAGGGGTCTGGAGGATGATGGAGGGATCCAGAGTGAGGGGAAGAGGGGTCTGGAGGATGATGGAGGGATCCAGAGTGAGGGGAAGAGGGGTCTGGAGGATGATGGAGGGATCCAGAGTGAGGGGAAGAGGGGTCTGGAGGATGATGGAGGGATCCAGAGTGAGGGGAAGAAGGGTTTGTATGATGGAGAAGTTCCAGAGTGAGGGGAAGAGGGTCTGGAGGATGATAGAGGGGTCCTGAGTGAGGGGGAAGAGGGGTCTGGAGGATGATGGAGGGGTTCAGAGTGAGGGTAAGATGGGTCTGGAGGATGATGGAGAGGTCCAGAGTGAGGGGAAGAGGGGTCTGTGGGATGATGGAGGGGTCGATGGGTCTGGAGGATGATGGAGGGATCCAGAGGGAGGGGAAGAGGGGTCTGGAGGATGATGGAGGGATCCAGAGTGAGGGGAAGAGGGGTCTGGAGGATGATGGAGGGGTACAGAGTGAGGGGAAGAGGGGTCTGTAGGATGATGGAGAAGGTCCAGGTTGAGGGGAAGAGGGTTCTGGAGGATGATGGAGAGGTCCAGAGTGAGAGAAAGAGGGGTCTGTAGGATGATGGAGGGGTCGATGGGTCTAGAGGATGATGGAGAAGGTCCAGAGTGAGTGGAAGAGGGGTCTGGAGGATGATGGAGGGATCCAGGGTGAGGGGAAGATGGGTCTGGATAAGGTCCAGAGTGAGGGGAAGAGGGGTCTGGAGGATGATGGAAAAGGTTTAGGGTGAGGGGAAGATGGGTCTGGATAAGGTCCAGAGTGAGGGGAAGAGGGGTCTGGAGGATGATGGAAAAGGTCCAGGGTGAGGGGAAGATAGGGCTGGAGGATGATGAAGGTCCAGAGAGAGGGGTCTGGAGGATCATGAGGGTCCAGAGTGAGGGGAAGAGGGGGTCTGGAGTAGGGGTGGGCGATATGGCCTAAAATCTATATTGCAATATAATTTTAAGCATGTGCAATATATATCGCGATATATTGTTTTCTATATGGGGCCCCCTCCCCCCCATATAGAAAACAATATATCGCGATATATATTGCCATGGGGGGTTTAAACTTTTTTTTTTTTAACTTTTTATTTAATAATTATTAGCCTCCTTAAGGGCTAGAACCCTTGTCATATTCACCCTAATAGAGCTCTATTAGGGTGAATAGGACTTTACACTCTCCCTGCTGCCCTGTGCTTTGTGCACACAACAACAGGGAGCTGACCATGGCAGCCAGCCTCTCATGTGCCCCCCCAGCCCCTGATCCGCCCCCCAGCCTCTGATCAGCCCCCCAGCCTCTTTCTCTTATCAGCCCCCTCTGGTATCTCAAACCCCCCCCCTCCATCATTGGTGGCAGTGGGCAGTTCCGATCGGAGTCCCAGCAGTGTAATGCTGGGGCTCCGATCGGTTACCATGGCAGCCAGGACGCTACTGAAGTCCTGGCTGCCATGTTATGTTAGCTATAAGCATTAGCAATGCGCCGCACAGACAGACGAAGAAGCGGCCACGGCGCACGTGAGTATAATGCTGCTCACTAACATACCATGGCAGCCAGGACTTCAGTAGCGTGACTCCTGGCTGCCATGGTAACCGATCGGAGCCCCAGCATTACACTGCTGGGACTCCGATTGGAACTGCCCACTGCCACCAATGCAGAGACTGAAGAACATTCCCGGCACCCGACCTCCGACAGGATGCTGTGCTCTGCGCGATTAACCCCTCAACTGAGGGGTTAATTGCGGCGGATCGCAGCGTGCAGTCATAAGGGCCGGGATATGGCCGGCACATGAACGCTACATTGGTATCCTCCTACTGTGCCGGGTCAGGAGAACATGGTGCACGCCGAGAGCCCGATCATTCACTACCGCTCCGTGGTAGGTTTGGACGATATCGAAAATATTCAGACGATAACGATATTAAAAAATTTATCGCGATAACGATATATATCGCAATAAATACCCATTTTAAAGAAAAAACACAAGGAGACGTTATACTGTATGGGGGGCCACAAGGAGACATTATACTGTATGGGGGCAGCCACAAGGAGACGTTACACTGTATGGGGGCAGCCTCAAGGAGAGGTTAGACTGTATGGGGGCAGCCACAAGGAGACGTTACACTGTATGGGGGCAGCCACAAGGAGACGTTACACTGTATGGGGGCAGCCACAAGGAGACGTTATACTGTATGGGGGCCACAAGGAGACGTTATACTGTATGGGGGCAGCCACAAGGAGACGTTATACTTTATGGGGGCAGCCACAAGGAGACGTTATACTGTATGGGGGCAGCCACAAGGAGACGTTATACTGTATGGGGTCAGCCACAAGGAGACGTTACACTGTATGGGGGCAGCCACAAGGAGACGTTATACTGTATGGGGGCAGCCACAAGGAGACGTTATACTTTATGGGGGCAGCCACAAGGAGACGTTATACTGTGTGGGGGGCCACAAGGAGACATTATACTGTATGGGGGCAGCCTCAAGGAGAGGTTAGACTGTATGGGGGCAGCCACAAGGAGACGTTACACTGTATGGGGGCAGCCACAAGGAGACGTTACACTGTATGGGGGCAGCCACAAGGAGACGTTACACTGTATGGGGGCAGCCACAAGGAGACGTTATACTGTATGGGGGCAGCCACAAGGAGACGTTATACTGTATGGGGGCAGCCACAAGGAGACGTTATACTGTATGGGGGCAGCCACAAGGAGACGTTATACTGTATGGGGGCAGCCACAAGGAGACGTTATACTGTATGGGGGGCAGCCACAAGGAGACGTTACACTGTATGGGGGCAGCCACAAGGAGACGTTATACTGTATGGGGGCCACAAGGAGACGTTATACTGTATGGGGGCAGCCACAAGGAGGCGTTATACTGTATGGGGGGCAGCCACAAGGAGACGTTATACTGTATGGGGGCAGCCACAAGGAGCGTTATACTGTATGGGGGCAGCCACAAGGAGACGTTATACTGTATGGGGGCAGCCACAAGGAGGCGTTATACTGTATGGGGGCAGCCACAAGGAGACGTTATACTGTATGGGGGCAGCCACAAGGAGACGTTATACTGTATGAGGGCAGCCACAAGGAGACGTTATACTGTATGGGGGCAGCCACAAGGAGACGTTATACTGTATGGGGGGCAGCCACAAGGAGACGTTATACTGTATGGGGGGCAGCCACAAGGAGACGTTATACTGTATGGGGCAGCCACAAGGAGACGTTATACTGTATGGGGGCAGCCACAAGGAGGCGTTATACTGTATGGGGGGCAGCCACAAGGAGACGTTATACTGTATGGGGGCAGCCACAAGGAGGCGTTATACTGTATGGGGGGCAGCCACACGGAGACGTTATATTGTATGGGGGCAGCCACAAGGAGACGTTATACTGTATGGGGGCCACAAGGAGACGTTATACTGTATGGGGGCAGCCACAAGGAGACGTTATACTGTATGGGGGGCAGCCACAAGGAGACGTTATACTGTATGGGGGCAGCCACAAGGAGGCGTTATACTGTATGGGGGCAGCCACAAGGAGGCGTTATACTGTATGGGGGCCACAAGAAGACGTTATACTGTATGGGGGCAGCCACAAGGAGACGTTATACTGTATG
This sequence comes from Bufo gargarizans, assembly GCF_014858855.1. Taxonomy (NCBI): domain Eukaryota; kingdom Metazoa; phylum Chordata; class Amphibia; order Anura; family Bufonidae; genus Bufo; species Bufo gargarizans. The sequence goes on along the minus strand of NC_058081.1, from coordinate 378,685,860 downwards.
GGGCAGCTACAAGGAGACGTTATACTGTATGGGGGCCACAAGAAGACGTTATACTGTATGGGGGCAGCCACAAGGAGACGTTATACTGTATGGGGGCAGCCACAAGGAGACGTTATACTGTATGGGGGCAGCCACAAGGAGACGTTACACTGTATGGGGGCAGCCACAAAGAGACATTATACTGTATGGGGGCAGCCACAAGGAGACGTTATACTGTATGGGGGCAGCCACAAGGAGGCGTTATACTGTATGGGGGCCACAAGAAGACGTTATACTGTATGGGGGCAGCCACAAGGAGACGTTATACTGTATGGGGCAGCTACAAGGAGACGTTATACTGTATGGGGGCCACAAGAAGACGTTATACTGTATGGGGGCAGCCACAAGGAGACGTTATACTGTATGGGGGCAGCCACAAGGAGACGTTATACTGTATGGGGGCAGCCACAAGGAGACGTTACACTGTATGGGGGCAGCCACAAAGAGACATTATACTGTATGGGGGCAGCCACAAGGAGACGTAACACTGTATGGGGGAAGCCACAAGGAGACGTTATACTGTATGGGGGCAGCCACAATGAGACGTTATACTGTATGGGGGCAGCCACAAGGAGACGTTATACTGTATGGGGGGCAGCCACAAGGAGACGTTATACTGTATGGGGGCAGCCACAAGGAGACGTTATACTGTATGGGGGCCACAAGAAGACGTTATACTGTATGGGGGCAGCCACAAGGAGACGTTATACTGTATGGGGGCAGCCACAAGGAGACGTTATACTGTATGGGGGGCAGCCACAAGGAGACGTTATACTGTATGGGGGCAGCCACAAGGAGACGTTATACTGTATGGGGCAGCCACAAGGAGACGTTATACTGTATGGGGGCCACAAGGAGACGTTATACTGTATGGGGGGCAGCCACAAGGAGACGTTATACTGTATGGGGGCAGCCACAAGGAGACGTTATACTGTATGGGGGCCACAAGAAGACGTTATACTGTATGGGGGCAGCCACAAGGAGACGTTATACTGTATGGGGGCAGCCACAATGAGACGTTATACTGTATGGGGGCAGCCACAAGGAGACGTTATACTGTATGGGGGGCAGCCACAAGGAGACGTTATACTGTATGGGGGCAGCCACAAGGAGACGTTATACTGTATGGGGGCCACAAGAAGACGTTATACTGTATGGGGGCAGCCACAAGGAGACGTTATACTGTATGGGGGCAGCCACAAGGAGACGTTATACTGTATGGGGGGCAGCCACAAGGAGACGTTATACTGTATGGGGGCAGCAACAAGGAGACGTTATACTGTATGGGGGCAGCCACAAGGACACGTTACACTGTATGGGGGGCCACAAGGAGACGTTATACTGTAAGGGGGGCCACAAGGAGCGCAGCTGCAAGGAGCCATTACACACAGTTATAATGGGGGCAGCCACAAGGAGACGTTATACTGTATGGGGGCAGCCACAAGGAGACGTTATACTGTATGGGGGCCACAAGAAGACGTTATACTGTATGGGGGCAGCCACAAGGAGACGTTATACTGTATGGGGGCAGCCACAATGAGACGTTATACTGTATGGGGGCAGCCACAAGGAGACGTTATACTGTATGGGGGGCAGCCACAAGGAGACGTTATACTGTATGGGGGCAGCCACAAGGAGACGTTATACTGTATGGGGGCCACAAGAAGACGTTATACTGTATGGGGGCAGCCACAAGGAGACGTTATACTGTATGGGGGCAGCCACAAGGAGACGTTATACTGTATGGGGGGCAGCCACAAGGAGACGTTATACTGTATGGGGGCAGCAACAAGGAGACGTTATACTGTATGGGGGCAGCCACAAGGACACGTTACACTGTATGGGGGGCCACAAGGAGACGTTATACTGTAAGGGGGGCCACAAGGAGCGCAGCTGCAAGGAGCCATTACACACAGTTATAATGGGGGCAGCCACAAGGAGACGTTATACTGTATGGGGGCCACAAGGAGACGTTATACTGTATGGGGGGCAGCCACAAGGAGACGTTATACTGTATGGGGGCCACAAGGAGGCGTTATACTGTATGGGGGCCACAAGAAGACGTTATACTGTATGGGGGCAGCCACAAGGAGACGTTATACTGTATGGGGCAGCTACAAGGAGACGTTATACTGTATGGGGGCCACAAGAAGACGTTATACTGTATGGGGGCAGCCACAAGGAGACGTTATACTGTATGGGGGCAGCCACAAGGAGACGTTATACTGTATGGGGGCAGCCACAAGGAGACGTTACACTGTATGGGGGCAGCCACAAAGAGACATTATACTGTATGGGGGCAGCCACAAGGAGACGTAACACTGTATGGGGGAAGCCACAAGGAGACGTTATACTGTATGGGGGCAGCCACAATGAGACGTTATACTGTATGGGGGCAGCCACAAGGAGACGTTATACTGTATGGGGGGCAGCCACAAGGAGACGTTATACTGTATGGGGGCAGCCACAAGGAGACGTTATACTGTATGGGGGCCACAAGAAGACGTTATACTGTATGGGGGCAGCCACAAGGAGACGTTATACTGTATGGGGGCAGCCACAAGGAGACGTTATACTGTATGGGGGGCAGCCACAAGGAGACGTTATACTGTATGGGGGCAGCCACAAGGAGACGTTATACTGTATGGGGCAGCCACAAGGAGACGTTATACTGTATGGGGGCCACAAGGAGACGTTATACTGTATGGGGGGCAGCCACAAGGAGACGTTATACTGTATGGGGGCAGCCACAAGGAGACGTTATACTGTATGGGGGCCACAAGAAGACGTTATACTGTATGGGGGCAGCCACAAGGAGACGTTATACTGTATGGGGGCAGCCACAATGAGACGTTATACTGTATGGGGGCAGCCACAAGGAGACGTTATACTGTATGGGGGGCAGCCACAAGGAGACGTTATACTGTATGGGGGCAGCCACAAGGAGACGTTATACTGTATGGGGGCCACAAGAAGACGTTATACTGTATGGGGGCAGCCACAAGGAGACGTTATACTGTATGGGGGCAGCCACAAGGAGACGTTATACTGTATGGGGGGCAGCCACAAGGAGACGTTATACTGTATGGGGGCAGCAACAAGGAGACGTTATACTGTATGGGGGCAGCCACAAGGACACGTTACACTGTATGGGGGGCCACAAGGAGACGTTATACTGTAAGGGGGGCCACAAGGAGCGCAGCTGCAAGGAGCCATTACACACAGTTATAATGGGGGCAGCCACAAGGAGACGTTATACTGTATGGGGGCCACAAGGAGACGTTATACTGTATGGGGGGCAGCCACAAGGAGACGTTATACTGTATGGGGGCCACAAGGAGACGTTATACTGTATGGGGCAGCCACAAGGAGACGTTATACTGTATAGGGGCAGCCACAAGGAGACGTTATACTGTATGGGGGCAGCAACAAGGAGACGTTATACTGTATGGGGGCAGCCACAAGGACACGTTACACTGTATGGGGGGCCACAAGGAGACGTTATACTGTAAGGGGGGCCACAAGGAGCGCAGCTGCAAGGAGCCATTACACACAGTTATAATGGGGGCAGCTGCTCCTGCAGGCTGCAGCCCCCCCATGTCTTATGGCTACCTGTGTGACTGTGACTTAAGCTGTCACCGGTGACCTGTCTGCCCAGTGTGCCCACCATAATTCCTTCTTGTTGGTCAACCGTCATGCTCATCATGTCATGGGGGAGCCGGGAGGTACTGGAGGGAGACAGGAGTCGAGGGACTCATGATGGCTCACTGCGGAGCATGCAGCTAGTGGCACTGGCAGGCGCAGGCATGAAGGACCGACTGAGTTGGCCTGGGCCAAGTCCAAGACATATAACTGGGGTAATAGGCAGAAGTGGACAGTGACATTACACCGTCCGGCAGCTGTGATATAGGGTCGACTCTCTTCTCTGGGAGTCGGACGGAGTGTGGGTTCTTCTCTGACTGACTTTCCGGGCTGTAGTCTGTATGTACTGCGCTCAGCGCTGCTCTAGTCTCGGCCTGGTGGCGTCACCTGATTCGTTAGACGTCGGTCGGTGGGCCGAGTCGGAGACAGCGCATTCCGAACAAGCAGGAGGAGCCGCTGGTAGATATAGATAATGATGGGTGAGGGCAGCGCAGCGGTGCCGCAGACTCTGTTTTTAAAGCTATGACGTAATGAAATATACAGCGGTATTAGGATATCGCCGTTTCTTTAATACCGCGGTATATCGAAAAAACGGTATATCGCCCAACCCTACTCCGTGGTCATATCGCGGTCCGGCTATATGCACAAAATCCATATCGTGGCACAAATTTATATCGCCCACCCCTAGTCTGGAGGATGATGGAGGGGTCCAGAGTGAGGGGAAGATGGGTCTGGAGGATGATGGAGGGGTCCAGAGTGAGGGGAAGATGGGTCTGGAGGATGATGGAGAGGTCCAGAGTGAGGGGTCTGTAGGATGATGGAGGGGTCGATGGGTCTAGAGGATGATGAAGGTCCACAGTGAGGAGAAGAGGGGTCTGGAGGATGATGGAGGGATCCAGGGTAAAGGAAAAGAGGGGTCTGGAGGATGATGGAGGGGTCGATGGGTCTAGAGGATGATGGAGACGGTCCAGAGTGAGTGGAAGAGGGGTCTGGAGGATGATGGAGGGATCCAGAGTATGGGGAAAAGGGGTCTGGAGAAGGTCCAGAGTGAGGGGAAGAGGGGTCTGGAGGATGATTGAGAAGGTCCAGAGTGAGGGGAAGAGGGGTCTGAAGGATGATTGAGAAGGTCCAGAGTGAGGGGAAGAGGGGTCTGGAGGATGTTGGAGAAGGTCCAGAGTGAGGGGAAGGGGGTCTGGAGGATGATGGAGGGATCCAGAGTGAGGGGAAGAAGGGTCTGGAGGATGATGGAGGGATCCAGAGTGAGGGGAAGAGGGGTTTGGAGGATGATGGAGGGATCCAGAGTGAGGGGAAGAAGGGTTTGTATGATGGAGAAGGTCCAGAGTGAGGGGAAGAGGGGTCTGGAGGATGATGGAGAGGTCCAGAGTGAGGGGAAGAGGGGTCTGTGGGATGATGGAGGGGTCAATGGGTCTAGAGGATGATGGAGGGATCCAGAGTGAGGGGAAGAGGGGTCTGTAGGATGATGGAGAAGGTCCAGGTTGAGGGGAAGAGGGTTCTGGAGGATGATGGAGAGGTCCAGAGTGAGGGAAAGGGGTCTGTAGGATGATGGAGGGGTCGATGGGTCTAGAGGATGATGGAGAAGGTCCAGAGTGAGTGGAAGAGGGGTCTGGAGGATGATGGAGGGATCCAGAGTGAGGGGAAGATGGGTCTGGATAAGGTCCAGAGTGAGGGGAAGAGGGGTCTGGAGGATGATGGAAAAGGTCCAGGGTGAGGGGAAGATGGGTCTGGAGAATGATGAAGGTCCAGAGAGAGGGGTCTGGAGGATGATGAAGGTCCAGAGAGAGGGGTAGAGGGGTCTGGAGGATAATGA